>NC_134411.1:43000282-43341915 GCF_038048845.1 Mixophyes fleayi | reverse complement strand
TAAGATACTAAACTGAAAACCTTATGAAAACATTTCTGCATGAGCTTGGGTGTGGGAATTTGTGGTGAATTGGCTAGCATTCTGGCTTTCAAGCACTTCAGTCTGATTTCACATGTTGTTGAAACCAAATGGCTTCTATTCCTTAGCAATCTGGTTATTAGTTTGGGATATTTTTAATCACGGGACAGTCTTTTAGAGTGGATGTCCACTTCTTGATTACTGTGCAGTTTCTTACTTTGTTTCCGATGATGGTTTTACTCCTATTACCTGAATCCTGGAACCAATTGCTGTGAGCTTGAAGTACAGGGCTAACAAGTCCATACATTCCACTTTAAGAACCTCAATCAAAGCATTCTTTTGAGCAATAAGGGAGACTTATGGGCAGCCTTACTCTCCCCAAGGAACCTATCAGCCTGATCACATCCTATTGGCACTCTGCTTCAGATAGCTGAGAACCCCAGGAGATTAGGCTCCTAAATTTGCTACAAGACTTGTCCAAAAGAGGATTGTCTGTGAAGTTGACCACACACAGCTTTCCAACACATTGACATTACTATATGGGTATGGGATCTGTTATACAGACACTGCTTATGCAACAGGATGTCAAAATAATCCAGTGGAAAAATGTAAATACATGCTGCTTTTTCAGTAATAATATCACACATAGATGGTGAGCTAGAGTTTCCTCCTACAGTGATTGTGAAGAGTAATGATAAACACTTCAATAAGGAATGGAATGCCAAAGACATTTTGGGACAGACAGGGATATATTTTAAATGTATTGTAGTAGTAGATTTTAGTCATGGTGCACAAATATACTGGAAAAGACCTTATATAGAAAACTCCCAGTGCTTCAATTAATAGATAACGAACCTGTGCATTCAATGCCACAATTGCAATTTTAGGGGTCTCAGTTGTCCTAGTCTACATTCACTGGAAGGGAAATGGAGCTTGAGCATTATTCAAAATCGAAATCCATTGATCACTTTGGCAAAAACTATTTTGATGCTGCTTATTGCTATCATAGTCTGCACGGTATACAGAGAAACCATACAAGTCATAGTAATCTAACCATTTGTTTTTGGACAAGCAGCAAAGGGAGATACAATTTAGGTTGTTTCTATCTGGTAATAACATTTCAAATGGATTTCCTAACATTGTAATCTGGATTTTTTGTACTTTTAACTTTGTTCAACATAATAAAAATGAAAAGGTAAGATGTATTTTATGTTAAGAGAAATTGAAATGTTCATCCAATCTGTGTACGCAATAGTATAACACCATAAAGAAGCAGATGAAAACAAATTATTCCAATAAGAAGATGCAGCCCTATTGGCAAACACTGGTATTGCAGTCCTAAAAGAATACTCAAATTGCAATTTCTACAGTTGGTTCCATGGTGTAATGGTTAGCACTTTGGACTTTGAATCCAGCGATCTGAGTTCAAATCTCAGTGGAACCTTGCTTTTGTTTTTTCTTAAAGATGTCATATGAAATGTGAACACAATTCAATATATGTAACTCTAGCTAGCAGAGACAAAATAAAACAAATACAAGAGGCACAAAACAGTATTGTCTGAATAATCAGCTAAATTATTCATGCGGTAAGATATGAAATAAAACAAAACAGAGAGTCTCCATGCAATACCATACATGTGTACTGAGATGGTTGGTACGGTGCAAAGTAGTTAGCACTGCTGCCTCACATGGATCCAATTGAAACCCAGACCATAATCCACTATTGTGGAGTTTGAAATTCCTTATTGTGCAAGGAAAGCTTCTCCTTAAGTGCCCCTGCCCAAATCCAGTCCAAAAAACATACCAATATGCTAATTGGCAAGTGATAAAATTGAGCCCAGTATGCATGTGTATTAGAGAATTTAGACTTGACACCTCACTGGGACAGGGATTAATGAGAATAGATAAATTGTTATTCGTAAAACACTGTATATTATTCAGCCATTATTTCAATAAAGGATAAACACCATGTTAACAGTATATAAAACAGATTTAATGCACAGCAGAAGAATTTACTGCTGCAGTATATTTCATATAAAAGGTAGCTAAAACAAGATACTAAACTGAAAACCTTATGAAAACATTTCTGCATAAGCTTGGGTGTGGGAATTTGTGGTGAATTGGCTAGCATTCTGGCTTTCAAGCTCTTCAGTCTGATTTCACATGTTGTTGAAACCAAATGGCTTCTATTCCTTAGCAATCTGGTTATTAGTTTGGGATATTTTTAATCACAGGACAGTCTTTTAGAGTGGATGTCCACTTCTTGATTACTGTGCAGTTTCTTACTTTGTTTCCGATGATGGTTTTTCTCCTATTACCTGAATCCTGGTACCAATTGCTGTGAGCTTGAAGTACAGGGCTAACAAGTCCATACATTCCACTTTAAGAACCTCAATCAAAGCATTCTTTTGAGCAATAAGGGAGACTTATGGGCAGCCTTACTCTCCCCAAGGAACCTATCAGCCTGATCACATCCTATTGGCACTCTGCTTCAGATAGCTGAGAACCCCAGGAGATTAGGCTCCTAAATTTGCTACAAGACTTGTCCAAAAGAGGATTGTTTGTGAAGTTGACCACACACAGCTTTCCAACACATTGACATTACTATATGGGTATGGGATCTGTTATACAGACACTGCTTATGCAACAGGATGTCAAGTTAATCCAGTGGAAAAATGTAAATACATGCTGCTTTTTCAGTAATAATATCACACATAGATGGTGAGCTAGAGTTTCCTCCTACAGTGATTGTGAAGAGTAATGATAAACACTTCAATAAGGAATGGAATGCCAAAGACATTTTGGGACAGACAGGGATATATTTTAAATGTATTGTAGTAGTAGATTTTAGTCATGGTGCACAAATATACTGGAAAAGACCTTATATAGAAAACTCCCAGTGCTTCAATTAATAGATAACGAACCTGTGCATTCAATGCCACAATTGCAATTTTAGGGGTCTCAGTTGTCCTAGGCTACATTCACTGGAAGGGAAATGGAGCTTGAGCATTATTCAAAATCGAAATCCATTGATCACTTTGGCAAAAACTATTTTGATGCTGCTTATTGCTATCATAGTCTGCACGGTATACAGAGAAACCATACAAGTCATAGTATTCTAACCATTTGTATTTGGACAAGCAGCAAAGGGAGATACAATTTAGGTTGTTTCTATCTGGTAATAACATTTCAAATGGATTTCCTAACATTGTAATCTGGATTTTTTGTACTTTTAACTTTGTTCAACATAATAAAAATGAAAAGGTAAGATGTATTTTATGTTAAGAGAAATTGAAATGTTCATCCAATCTGTGTACGCAATAGTATAACACCATAAAGAAGCAGATGAAAACAAATTATTCCAATAAGAAGATGCAGCCCTATTGGCAAACACTGGTATTGCAGTCCTAAAAGAATACTCAAATTGCAATTTCTACAGTTGGTTCCATGGTGTAATGGTTAGCACTTTGGACTTTGAATCCAGCGATCTGAGTTCAAATCTCAGTGGAACCTTGCTTTTGTTTTTTCTTAAAGATGTCATATGAAATGTGAACACAATTCAATATATGTAACTCTAGCTAGCAGAGACAAAATAAAACAAATACAAGAGGCACAAAACAGTATTGTCTGAATAATCAGCTAAATTATTCATGCGGTAAGATATGAAATAAAACAAAACAGAGAGTCTCCATGCAATACCATACATGTGTACTGAGATGGTTGGTACGGTGCAAAGTAGTTAGCACTGCTGCCTCACATGGATCCAATTGAAACCCAGACCATAATCCACTATTGTGGAGTTTGAAATTCCTTATTGTGCAAGGAAAGCTTCTCCTTAAGTGCCCCTGCCCAAATCCAGTCCAAAAAACATACCAATATGCTAATTGGCAAGTGATAAAATTGAGCCCAGTATGCATGTGTATTAGAGAATTTAGACTTGACACCTCACTGGGACAGGGATTAATGAGAATAGATAAATTGTTATTTGTAAAACACTGTATATTATTCAGCCATTATTTCAATAAAGGATAAACACCATGTTAACAGTATATAAAACAGATTTAATGCACAGCAGAAGAATTTACTGCTGCAGTATATTTCATATAAAAGGTAGCTAAAACAAGATACTAAACTGAAAACCTTATGAAAACATTTCTGCATGAGCTTGGGTGTGGGAATTTGTGGTGAATTGGCTAGCATTCTGGCTTTCAAGCACTTCAGTCTGATTTCACATGTTGTTGAAACCAAATGGCTTCTATTCCTTAGCAATCTGGTTATTAGTTTGGGATATTTTTAATCACGGGACAGTCTTTTAGAGTGGATGTCCACTTCTTGATTACTGTGCAGTTTCTTACTTTGTTTCCGATGATGGTTTTACTCCTATTACCTGAATCCTGGAACCAATTGCTGTGAGCTTGAAGTACAGGGCTAACAAGTCCATACATTCCACTTTAAGAACCTCAATCAAAGCATTCTTTTGAGCAATAAGGGAGACTTATGGGCAGCCTTACTCTCCCCAAGGAACCTATCAGCCTGATCACATCCTATTGGCACTCTGCTTCAGATAGCTGAGAACCCCAGGAGATTAGGCTCCTAAATTTGCTACAAGACTTGTCCAAAAGAGGATTGTCTGTGAAGTTGACCACACACAGCTTTCCAACACATTGACATTACTATATGGGTATGGGATCTGTTATACAGACACTGCTTATGCAACAGGATGTCAAAATAATCCAGTGGAAAAATGTAAATACATGCTGCTTTTTCAGTAATAATATCACACATAGATGGTGAGCTAGAGTTTCCTCCTACAGTGATTGTGAAGAGTAATGATAAACACTTCAATAAGGAATGGAATGCCAAAGACATTTTGGGACAGACAGGGATATATTTTAAATGTATTGTAGTAGTAGATTTTAGTCATGGTGCACAAATATACTGGAAAAGACCTTATATAGAAAACTCCCAGTGCTTCAATTAATAGATAACGAACCTGTGCATTCAATGCCACAATTGCAATTTTAGGGGTCTCAGTTGTCCTAGGCTACATTCACTGGAAGGGAAATGGAGCTTGAGCATTATTCAAAATCGAAATCCATTGATCACTTTGGCAAAAACTATTTTGATGCTGCTTATTGCTATCATAGTCTGCACGGTATACAGAGAAACCATACAAGTCATAGTAATCTAACCATTTGTTTTTGGACAAGCAGCAAAGGGAGATACAATTTAGGTTGTTTCTATCTGGTAATAACATTTCAAATGGATTTCCTAACATTGTAATCTGGATTTTTTGTACTTTTAACTTTGTTCAACATAATAAAAATGAAAAGGTAAGATGTATTTTATGTTAAGAGAAATTGAAATGTTCATCCAATCTGTGTACGCAATAGTATAACACCATAAAGAAGCAGATGAAAACAAATTATTCCAATAAGAAGATGCAGCCCTATTGGCAAACACTGGTATTGCAGTCCTAAAAGAATACTCAAATTGCAATTTCTACAGTTGGTTCCATGGTGTAATGGTTAGCACTTTGGACTTTGAATCCAGCGATCTGAGTTCAAATCTCAGTGGAACCTTGCTTTTGTTTTTTCTTAAAGATGTCATATGAAATGTGAACACAATTCAATATATGTAACTCTAGCTAGCAGAGACAAAATAAAACAAATACAAGAGGCACAAAACAGTATTGTCTGAATAATCAGCTAAATTATTCATGCGGTAAGATATGAAATAAAACAAAACAGAGAGTCTCCATGCAATACCATACATGTGTACTGAGATGGTTGGTACGGTGCAAAGTAGTTAGCACTGCTGCCTCACATGGATCCAATTGAAACCCAGACCATAATCCACTATTGTGGAGTTTGAAATTCCTTATTGTGCAAGGAAAGCTTCTCCTTAAGTGCCCCTGCCCAAATCCAGTCCAAAAAACATACCAATATGCTAATTGGCAAGTGATAAAATTGAGCCCAGTATGCATGTGTATTAGAGAATTTAGACTTGACACCTCACTGGGACAGGGATTAATGAGAATAGATAAATTGTTATTCGTAAAACACTGTATATTATTCAGCCATTATTTCAATAAAGGATAAACACCATGTTAACAGTATATAAAACAGATTTAATGCACAGCAGAAGAATTTACTGCTGCAGTATATTTCATATAAAAGGTAGCTAAAACAAGATACTAAACTGAAAACCTTATGAAAACATTTCTGCATAAGCTTGGGTGTGGGAATTTGTGGTGAATTGGCTAGCATTCTGGCTTTCAAGCTCTTCAGTCTGATTTCACATGTTGTTGAAACCAAATGGCTTCTATTCCTTAGCAATCTGGTTATTAGTTTGGGATATTTTTAATCACAGGACAGTCTTTTAGAGTGGATGTCCACTTCTTGATTACTGTGCAGTTTCTTACTTTGTTTCCGATGATGGTTTTTCTCCTATTACCTGAATCCTGGTACCAATTGCTGTGAGCTTGAAGTACAGGGCTAACAAGTCCATACATTCCACTTTAAGAACCTCAATCAAAGCATTCTTTTGAGCAATAAGGGAGACTTATGGGCAGCCTTACTCTCCCCAAGGAACCTATCAGCCTGATCACATCCTATTGGCACTCTGCTTCAGATAGCTGAGAACCCCAGGAGATTAGGCTCCTAAATTTGCTACAAGACTTGTCCAAAAGAGGATTGTTTGTGAAGTTGACCACACACAGCTTTCCAACACATTGACATTACTATATGGGTATGGGATCTGTTATACAGACACTGCTTATGCAACAGGATGTCAAGTTAATCCAGTGGAAAAATGTAAATACATGCTGCTTTTTCAGTAATAATATCACACATAGATGGTGAGCTAGAGTTTCCTCCTACAGTGATTGTGAAGAGTAATGATAAACACTTCAATAAGGAATGGAATGCCAAAGACATTTTGGGACAGACAGGGATATATTTTAAATGTATTGTAGTAGTAGATTTTAGTCATGGTGCACAAATATACTGGAAAAGACCTTATATAGAAAACTCCCAGTGCTTCAATTAATAGATAACGAACCTGTGCATTCAATGCCACAATTGCAATTTTAGGGGTCTCAGTTGTCCTAGGCTACATTCACTGGAAGGGAAATGGAGCTTGAGCATTATTCAAAATCGAAATCCATTGATCACTTTGGCAAAAACTATTTTGATGCTGCTTATTGCTATCATAGTCTGCACGGTATACAGAGAAACCATACAAGTCATAGTAATCTAACCATTTGTATTTGGACAAGCAGCAAAGGGAGATACAATTTAGGTTGTTTCTATCTGGTAATAACATTTCAAATGGATTTCCTAACATTGTAATCTGGATTTTTTGTACTTTTAACTTTGTTCAACATAATAAAAATGAAAAGGTAAGATGTATTTTATGTTAAGAGAAATTGAAATGTTCATCCAATCTGTGTACGCAATAGTATAACACCATAAAGAAGCAGATGAAAACAAATTATTCCAATAAGAAGATGCAGCCCTATTGGCAAACACTGGTATTGCAGTCCTAAAAGAATACTCAAATTGCAATTTCTACAGTTGGTTCCATGGTGTAATGGTTAGCACTTTGGACTTTGAATCCAGCGATCTGAGTTCAAATCTCAGTGGAACCTTGCTTTTGTTTTTTCTTAAAGATGTCATATGAAATGTGAACACAATTCAATATATGTAACTCTAGCTAGCAGAGACAAAATAAAACAAATACAAGAGGCACAAAACAGTATTGTCTGAATAATCAGCTAAATTATTCATGCGGTAAGATATGAAATAAAACAAAACAGAGAGTCTCCATGCAATACCATACATGTGTACTGAGATGGTTGGTACGGTGCAAAGTAGTTAGCATTGCTGCCTCACATGGATCCAATTGAAACCCAGACCATAATCCACTATTGTGGAGTTTGAAATTCCTTATTGTGCAAGGAAAGCTTCTCCTTAAGTGCCCCTGCCCAAATCCAGTCCAAAAAACATACCAATATGCTAATTGGCAAGTGATAAAGTTGAGCCCAGTATGCATGTGTATTAGAGAATTTAGACTTGACACCTCACTGGGACAGGGATTAATGAGAATAGATAAATTGTTATTTGTAAAACACTGTATATTATTCAGCCATTATTTCAATAAAGGATAAACACCATGTTAACAGTATATAAAACAGATTTAATGCACAGCAGAAGAATTTACTGCTGCAGTATATTTCATATAAAAGGTAGCTAAAACAAGATACTAAACTGAAAACCTTATGAAAACATTTCTGCATGAGCTTGGGTGCGGGAATTTGTGGTGAATTGGCTAGCATTCTGGCTTTCAAGCACTTCAGTCTGATTTCACATGTTGTTGAAACCAAATGGCTTCTATTCCTTAGCAATCTGGTTATTAGTTTGGGATATTTTTAATCACGGGACAGTCTTTTAGAGTGGATGTCCACTTCTTGATTACTGTGCAGTTTCTTACTTTGTTTCCGATGATGGTTTTACTCCTATTACCTGAATCCTGGAACCAATTGCTGTGAGCTTGAAGTACATTGCTAACAAGTCCATACATTCCACTTTAAGAACCTCAATCAAAGCATTCTTTTGAGCAATAAGGGAGACTTATGGGCAGCCTTACTCTCCCCAAGGAACCTATCAGCCTGATCACATCCTATTGGCACTCTGCTTCAGATAGCTGAGAACCCCAGGAGATTAGGCTCCTAAATTTGCTACAAGACTTGTCCAAAAGAGGATTGTCTGTGAAGTTGACCACACACAGCTTTCCAACACATTGACATTACTATATGGGTATGGGATCTGTTATACAGACACTGCTTATGCAACAGGATGTCAAGTTAATCCAGTGGAAAAATGTAAATACATGCTGCTTTTTCAGTAATAATATCACACATAGATGGTGAGCTAGAGTTTCCTCCTACAGTGATTGTGAAGAGTAATGATAAACACTTCAATAAGGAATGGAATGCCAAAGACATTTTGGGACAGACAGGGATATATTTTAAATGTATTGTAGTAGTAGATTTTAGTCATGGTGCACAAATATACTGGAAAAGACCTTATATAGAAAACTCCCAGTGCTTCAATTAATAGATAACGAACCTGTGCATTCAATGCCACAATTGCAATTTTAGGGGTCTCAGTTGTCCTAGGCTACATTCACTGGAAGGGAAATGGAGCTTGAGCATTATTCAAAATCGAAATCCATTGATCACTTTGGCAAAAACTATTTTGATGCTGCTTATTGCTATCATAGTCTGCACGGTATACAGAGAAACCATACAAGTCATAGTAATCTAACCATTTGTATTTGGACAAGCAGCAAAGGGAGATACAATTTAGGTTGTTTCTATCTGGTAATAACATTTCAAATGGATTTCCTAACATTGTAATCTGGATTTTTTGTACTTTTAACTTTGTTCAACATAATAAAAATGAAAAGGTAAGATGTATTTTATGTTAAGAGAAATTGAAATGTTCATCCAATCTGTGTACGCAATAGTATAACACCATAAAGAAGCAGATGAAAACAAATTATTCCAATAAGAAGATGCAGCCCTATTGGCAAACACTGGTATTGCAGTCCTAAAAGAATACTCAAATTGCAATTTCTACAGTTGGTTCCATGGTGTAATGGTTAGCACTTTGGACTTTGAATCCAGCGATCTGAGTTCAAATCTCAGTGGAACCTTGCTTTTGTTTTTTCTTAAAGATGTCATATGAAATGTGAACACAATTCAATATATGTAACTCTAGCTAGCAGAGACAAAATAAAACAAATACAAGAGGCACAAAACAGTATTGTCTGAATAATCAGCTAAATTATTCATGCGGTAAGATATGAAATAAAACAAAACAGAGAGTCTCCATGCAATACCATACATGTGTACTGAGATGGTTGGTACGGTGCAAAGTAGTTAGCACTGCTGCCTCACATGGATCCAATTGAAACCCAGACCATAATCCACTATTGTGGAGTTTGAAATTCCTTATTGTGCAAGGAAAGCTTCTCCTTAAGTGCCCCTGCCCAAATCCAGTCCAAAAAACATACCAATATGCTAATTGGCAAGTGATAAAATTGAGCCCAGTATGCATGTGTATTAGAGAATTTAGACTTGACACCTCACTGGGACAGGGATTAATGAGAATAGATAAATTGTTATTTGTAAAACACTGTATATTATTCAGCCATTATTTCAATAAAGGATAAACACCATGTTAACAGTATATAAAACAGATTTAATGCACAGCAGAAGAATTTACTGCTGCAGTATATTTCATATAAAAGGTAGCTAAAACAAGATACTAAACTGAAAACCTTATGAAAACATTTCTGCATGAGCTTGGGTGTGGGAATTTGTGGTGAATTGGCTAGCATTCTGGCTTTCAAGCACTTCAGTCTGATTTCACATGTTGTTGAAACCAAATGGCTTCTATTCCTTAGCAATCTGGTTATTAGTTTGGGATATTTTTAATCACGGGACAGTCTTTTAGAGTGGATGTCCACTTCTTGATTACTGTGCAGTTTCTTACTTTGTTTCCGATGATGGTTTTACTCCTATTACCTGAATCCTGGAACCAATTGCTGTGAGCTTGAAGTACAGGGCTAACAAGTCCATACATTCCACTTTAAGAACCTCAATCAAAGCATTCTTTTGAGCAATAAGGGAGACTTATGGGCAGCCTTACTCTCCCCAAGGAACCTATCAGCCTGATCACATCCTATTGGCACTCTGCTTCAGATAGCTGAGAACCCCAGGAGATTAGGCTCCTAAATTTGCTACAAGACTTGTCCAAAAGAGGATTGTCTGTGAAGTTGACCACACACAGCTTTCCAACACATTGACATTACTATATGGGTATGGGATCTGTTATACAGACACTGCTTATGCAACAGGATGTCAAAATAATCCAGTGGAAAAATGTAAATACATGCTGCTTTTTCAGTAATAATATCACACATAGATGGTGAGCTAGAGTTTCCTCCTACAGTGATTGTGAAGAGTAATGATAAACACTTCAATAAGGAATGGAATGCCAAAGACATTTTGGGACAGACAGGGATATATTTTAAATGTATTGTAGTAGTAGATTTTAGTCATGGTGCACAAATATACTGGAAAAGACCTTATATAGAAAACTCCCAGTGCTTCAATTAATAGATAACGAACCTGTGCATTCAATGCCACAATTGCAATTTTAGGGGTCTCAGTTGTCCTAGGCTACATTCACTGGAAGGGAAATGGAGCTTGAGCATTATTCAAAATCGAAATCCATTGATCACTTTGGCAAAAACTATTTTGATGCTGCTTATTGCTATCATAGTCTGCACGGTATACAGAGAAACCATACAAGTCATAGTAATCTAACCATTTGTTTTTGGACAAGCAGCAAAGGGAGATACAATTTAGGTTGTTTCTATCTGGTAATAACATTTCAAATGGATTTCCTAACATTGTAATCTGGATTTTTTGTACTTTTAACTTTGTTCAACATAATAAAAATGAAAAGGTAAGATGTATTTTATGTTAAGAGAAATTGAAATGTTCATCCAATCTGTGTACGCAATAGTATAACACCATAAAGAAGCAGATGAAAACAAATTATTCCAATAAGAAGATGCAGCCCTATTGGCAAACACTGGTATTGCAGTCCTAAAAGAATACTCAAATTGCAATTTCTACAGTTGGTTCCATGGTGTAATGGTTAGCACTTTGGACTTTGAATCCAGCGATCTGAGTTCAAATCTCAGTGGAACCTTGCTTTTGTTTTTTCTTAAAGATGTCATATGAAATGTGAACACAATTCAATATATGTAACTCTAGCTAGCAGAGACAAAATAAAACAAATACAAGAGGCACAAAACAGTATTGTCTGAATAATCAGCTAAATTATTCATGCGGTAAGATATGAAATAAAACAAAACAGAGAGTCTCCATGCAATACCATACATGTGTACTGAGATGGTTGGTACGGTGCAAAGTAGTTAGCACTGCTGCCTCACATGGATCCAATTGAAACCCAGACCATAATCCACTATTGTGGAGTTTGAAATTCCTTATTGTGCAAGGAAAGCTTCTCCTTAAGTGCCCCTGCCCAAATCCAGTCCAAAAAACATACCAATATGCTAATTGGCAAGTGATAAAATTGAGCCCAGTATGCATGTGTATTAGAGAATTTAGACTTGACACCTCACTGGGACAGGGATTAATGAGAATAGATAAATTGTTATTCGTAAAACACTGTATATTATTCAGCCATTATTTCAATAAAGGATAAACACCATGTTAACAGTATATAAAACAGATTTAATGCACAGCAGAAGAATTTACTGCTGCAGTATATTTCATATAAAAGGTAGCTAAAACAAGATACTAAACTGAAAACCTTATGAAAACATTTCTGCATAAGCTTGGGTGTGGGAATTTGTGGTGAATTGGCTAGCATTCTGGCTTTCAAGCTCTTCAGTCTGATTTCACATGTTGTTGAAACCAAATGGCTTCTATTCCTTAGCAATCTGGTTATTAGTTTGGGATATTTTTAATCACAGGACAGTCTTTTAGAGTGGATGTCCACTTCTTGATTACTGTGCAGTTTCTTACTTTGTTTCCGATGATGGTTTTTCTCCTATTACCTGAATCCTGGTACCAATTGCTGTGAGCTTGAAGTACAGGGCTAACAAGTCCATACATTCCACTTTAAGAACCTCAATCAAAGCATTCTTTTGAGCAATAAGGGAGACTTATGGGCAGCCTTACTCTCCCCAAGGAACCTATCAGCCTGATCACATCCTATTGGCACTCTGCTTCAGATAGCTGAGAACCCCAGGAGATTAGGCTCCTAAATTTGCTACAAGACTTGTCCAAAAGAGGATTGTTTGTGAAGTTGACCACACACAGCTTTCCAACACATTGACATTACTATATGGGTATGGGATCTGTTATACAGACACTGCTTATGCAACAGGATGTCAAGTTAATCCAGTGGAAAAATGTAAATACATGCTGCTTTTTCAGTAATAATATCACACATAGATGGTGAGCTAGAGTTTCCTCCTACAGTGATTGTGAAGAGTAATGATAAACACTTCAATAAGGAATGGAATGCCAAAGACATTTTGGGACAGACAGGGATATATTTTAAATGTATTGTAGTAGTAGATTTTAGTCATGGTGCACAAATATACTGGAAAAGACCTTATATAGAAAACTCCCAGTGCTTCAATTAATAGATAACGAACCTGTGCATTCAATGCCACAATTGCAATTTTAGGGGTCTCAGTTGTCCTAGGCTACATTCACTGGAAGGGAAATGGAGCTTGAGCATTATTCAAAATCGAAATCCATTGATCACTTTGGCAAAAACTATTTTGATGCTGCTTATTGCTATCATAGTCTGCACGGTATACAGAGAAACCATACAAGTCATAGTAATCTAACCATTTGTATTTGGACAAGCAGCAAAGGGAGATACAATTTAGGTTGTTTCTATCTGGTAATAACATTTCAAATGGATTTCCTAACATTGTAATCTGGATTTTTTGTACTTTTAACTTTGTTCAACATAATAAAAATGAAAAGGTAAGATGTATTTTATGTTAAGAGAAATTGAAATGTTCATCCAATCTGTGTACGCAATAGTATAACACCATAAAGAAGCAGATGAAAACAAATTATTCCAATAAGAAGATGCAGCCCTATTGGCAAACACTGGTATTGCAGTCCTAAAAGAATACTCAAATTGCAATTTCTACAGTTGGTTCCATGGTGTAATGGTTAGCACTTTGGACTTTGAATCCAGCGATCTGAGTTCAAATCTCAGTGGAACCTTGCTTTTGTTTTTTCTTAAAGATGTCATATGAAATGTGAACACAATTCAATATATGTAACTCTAGCTAGCAGAGACAAAATAAAACAAATACAAGAGGCACAAAACAGTATTGTCTGAATAATCAGCTAAATTATTCATGCGGTAAGATATGAAATAAAACAAAACAGAGAGTCTCCATGCAATACCATACATGTGTACTGAGATGGTTGGTACGGTGCAAAGTAGTTAGCACTGCTGCCTCACATGGATCCAATTGAAACCCAGACCATAATCCACTATTGTGGAGTTTGAAATTCCTTATTGTGCAAGGAAAGCTTCTCCTTAAGTGCCCCTGCCCAAATCCAGTCCAAAAAACATACCAATATGCTAATTGGCAAGTGATAAAATTGAGCCCAGTATGCATGTGTATTAGAGAATTTAGACTTGACACCTCACTGGGACAGGGATTAATGAGAATAGATAAATTGTTATTTGTAAAACACTGTATATTATTCAGCCATTATTTCAATAAAGGATAAACACCATGTTAACAGTATATAAAACAGATTTAATGCACAGCAGAAGAATTTACTGCTGCAGTATATTTCATATAAAAGGTAGCTAAAACAAGATACTAAACTGAAAACCTTATGAAAACATTTCTGCATGAGCTTGGGTGTGGGAATTTGTGGTGAATTGGCTAGCATTCTGGCTTTCAAGCACTTCAGTCTGATTTCACATGTTGTTGAAACCAAATGGCTTCTATTCCTTAGCAATCTGGTTATTAGTTTGGGATATTTTTAATCACGGGACAGTCTTTTAGAGTGGATGTCCACTTCTTGATTACTGTGCAGTTTCTTACTTTGTTTCCGATGATGGTTTTACTCCTATTACCTGAATCCTGGAACCAATTGCTGTGAGCTTGAAGTACAGGGCTAACAAGTCCATACATTCCACTTTAAGAACCTCAATCAAAGCATTCTTTTGAGCAATAAGGGAGACTTATGGGCAGCCTTACTCTCCCCAAGGAACCTATCAGCCTGATCACATCCTATTGGCACTCTGCTTCAGATAGCTGAGAACCCCAGGAGATTAGGCTCCTAAATTTGCTACAAGACTTGTCCAAAAGAGGATTGTCTGTGAAGTTGACCACATACAGCTTTCCAACACATTGACATTACTATATGGGTATGGGATCTGTTATACAGACACTGCTTATGCAACAGGATGTCAAAATAATCCAGTGGAAAAATGTAAATACATGCTGCTTTTTCAGTAATAATATCACACATAGATGGTGAGCTAGAGTTTCCTCCTACAGTGATTGTGAAGAGTAATGATAAACACTTCAATAAGGAATGGAATGCCAAAGACATTTTGGGACAGACAGGGATATATTTTAAATGTATTGTAGTAGTAGATTTTAGTCATGGTGCACAAATATACTGGAAAAGACCTTATATAGAAAACTCCCAGTGCTTCAATTAATAGATAACGAACCTGTGCATTCAATGCCACAATTGCAATTTTAGGGGTCTCAGTTGTCCTAGGCTACATTCACTGGAAGGGAAATGGAGCTTGAGCATTATTCAAAATCGAAATCCATTGATCACTTTGGCAAAAACTATTTTGATGCTGCTTATTGCTATCATAGTCTGCACGGTATACAGAGAAACCATACAAGTCATAGTAATCTAACCATTTGTTTTTGGACAAGCAGCAAAGGGAGATACAATTTAGGTTGTTTCTATCTGGTAATAACATTTCAAATGGATTTCCTAACATTGTAATCTGGATTTTTTGTACTTTTAACTTTGTTCAACATAATAAAAATGAAAAGGTAAGATGTATTTTATTTTAAGAGAAATTGAAATGTTCATCCAATCTGTGTACGCAATAGTATAACACCATAATGAAGCAGATGAAAACAAATTATTCCAATAAGAAGATACAGCCCTATTGGCAAACACTGGTATTGCATTCCTAAAAGAATACTCAAATTGCCATTTCTACAGTTGGTTCTATGGTGTAATGGTTAGCACTTTGGACTTTGAATCCAGCGATCTGAGTTCAAATCTCAGTGGAACCTTGCTTTTGTTTTTTCTTAAAGATGTCATATGAAATGTGAACACAATTCAATATATGTAACTCTAGCTAGCAGAGACAAAATAAAACAAATACAAGAGGCACAAAACAGTATTGTCTGAATAATCAGCTAAATTATTCATGCGGTAAGATATGAAATAAAACAAAACAGAGAGTCTCCATGCAATACCATACATGTGTACTGAGATGGTTGGTACGGTGCAAAGTAGTTAGCACTGCTGCCTCACATGGATCCAATTGAAACCCAGACCATAATCCACTATTGTGGAGTTTGAAATTCCTTATTGTGCAAGGAAAGCTTCTCCTTAAGTGCCCCTGCCCAAATCCAGTCCAAAAAACATACCAATATGCTAATTGGCAAGTGATAAAATTGAGCCCAGTATGCATGTGTATTAGAGAATTTAGACTTGACACCTCACTGGGACAGGGATTAATGAGAATAGATAAATTGTTATTTGTAAAACACTGTATATTATTCAGCCATTATTTCAATAAAGGATAAACACCATGTTAACAGTATATAAAACAGATTTAATGCACAGCAGAAGAATTTACTGCTGCAGTATATTTCATATAAAAGGTAGCTAAAACAAGATACTAAACTGAAAACCTTATGAAAACATTTCTGCATGAGCTTGGGTGTGGGAATTTGTGGTGAATTGGCTAGCATTCTGGCTTTCAAGCACTTCAGTCTGATTTCACATGTTGTTGAAACCAAATGGCTTCTATTCCTTAGCAATCTGGTTATTAGTTTGGGATATTTTTAATCACGGGACAGTCTTTTAGAGTGGATGTCCACTTCTTGATTACTGTGCAGTTTCTTACTTTGTTTCCGATGATGGTTTTACTCCTATTACCTGAATCCTGGAACCAATTGCTGTGAGCTTGAAGTACATTGCTAACAAGTCCATACATTCCACTTTAAGAACCTCAATCAAAGCATTCTTTTGAGCAATAAGGGAGACTTATGGGCAGCCTTACTCTCCCCAAGGAACCTATCAGCCTGATCACATCCTATTGGCACTCTGCTTCAGATAGCTGAGAACCCCAGGAGATTAGGCTCCTAAATTTGCTACAAGACTTGTCCAAAAGAGGATTGTCTGTGAAGTTGACCACACACAGCTTTCCAACACATTGACATTACTATATGGGTATGGGATCTGTTATACAGACACTGCTTATGCAACAGGATGTCAAAATAATCCAGTGGAAAAATGTAAATACATGCTGCTTTTTCAGTAATAATATCACACATAGATGGTGAGCTAGAGTTTCCTCCTACAGTGATTGTGAAGAGTAATGATAAACACTTCAATAAGGAATGGAATGCCAAAGACATTTTGGGACAGACAGGGATATATTTTAAATGTATTGTAGTAGTAGATTTTAGTCATGGTGCACAAATATACTGGAAAAGACCGTATATAGAAAACTCCCAGTGCTTCAATTAATAGATAACGAACCTGTGCATTCAATGCCACAATTGCAATTTTAGGGGTCTCAGTTGTCCTAGGCTACATTCACTGGAAGGGAAATGGAGCTTGAGCATTATTCAAAATCGAAATCCATTGATCACTTTGGCAAAAACTATTTTGATGCTGCTTATTGCTATCATAGTCTGCACGGTATACAGAGAAACCATACAAGTCATAGTAATCTAACCATTTGTTTTTGGACAAGCAGCAAAGGGAGATACAATTTAGGTTGTTTCTATCTGGTAATAACATTTCAAATGGATTTCCTAACATTGTAATCTGGATTTTTTGTACTTTTAACTTTGTTCAACATAATAAAAATGAAAAGGTAAGATGTATTTTATGTTAAGAGAAATTGAAATGTTCATCCAATCTGTGTACGCAATAGTATAACACCATAAAGAAGCAGATGAAAACAAATTATTCCAATAAGAAGATGCAGCCCTATTGGCAAACACTGGTATTGCAGTCCTAAAAGAATACTCAAATTGAAATTTCTACAGTTGGTTCCATGGTGTAATGGTTAGCACTTTGGACTTTGAATCCAGCGATCTGAGTTCAAATCTCAGTGGAACCTTGCTTTTGTTTTTTCTTAAAGATGTCATATGAAATGTGAACACAATTCAATATATGTAACTCTAGCTAGCAGAGACAAAAGAAAACAAATACAAGAGGCACAAAACAGTATTGTCTGAATAATCAGCTAAATTATTCATGCGGTAAGATATGAAATAAAACAAAACAGAGAGTCTCCATGCAATACCATACATGTGTACTGAGATGGTTGGTACGGTGCAAAGTAGTTAGCACTGCTGCCTCACATGGATCCAATTGAAACCCAGACCATAATCCACTATTGTGGAGTTTGAAATTCCTTATTGTGCAAGGAAAGCTTCTCCTTAAGTGCCCCTGCCCAAATCCAGTCCAAAAAACATACCAATATGCTAATTGGCAAGTGATAAAATTGAGCCCAGTATGCATGTGTATTAGAGAATTTAGACTTGACACCTCACTGGGACAGGGATTAATGAGAATAGATAAATTGTTATTTGTAAAACACTGTATATTATTCAGCCATTATTTCAATAAAGGATAAACACCATGTTAACAGTATATAAAACAGATTTAATGCACAGCAGAAGAATTTACTGCTGCAGTATATTTCATATAAAAGGTAGCTAAAACAAGATACTAAACTGAAAACCTTATGAAAACATTTCTGCATGAGCTTGGGTGTGGGAATTTGTGGTGAATTGGCTAGCATTCTGGCTTTCAAGCACTTCAGTCTGATTTCACATGTTGTTGAAACCAAATGGCTTCTATTCCTTAGCAATCTGGTTATTAGTTTGGGATATTTTTAATCACGGGACAGTCTTTTAGAGTGGATGTCCACTTCTTGATTACTGTGCAGTTTCTTACTTTGTTTCCGATGATGGTTTTACTCCTATTACCTGAATCCTGGAACCAATTGCTGTGAGCTTGAAGTACAGGGCTAACAAGTCCATACATTCCACTTTAAGAACCTCAATCAAAGCATTCTTTTGAGCAATAAGGGAGACTTATGGGCAGCCTTACTCTCCCCAAGGAACCTATCAGCCTGATCATATCCTATTGGCACTCTGCTTCAGATAGCTGAGAGCCCCAGGAGATTAGGCTCCTAAATTTGTTACAAGACTTGTCCAAAAGAGGATTGTCTGTGAAGTTGACCACACACAGCTTTCCAACACATTGACATTACTATATGGGTATGGGATCTGTTATACAGACACTGCTTATGCAACAGGATGTCAAGATAATCCAGCGGAAAAATGTAAATACATGCTGCTTTTTCAGTAATAATATCACACATAGATGGTGAGCTAGAGTTTCCTCCTACAGTGATTGTGAAGAGTAATGATAAACACTTCAATAAGGAATGGAATGCCAAAGACATTTTGGGACAGACAGGGATATATTTTAAATGTATTGTAGTAGTAGATTTTAGTCATGGTGCACAAATATACTGGAAAAGACCTTATATAGAAAACTCCCAGTGCTTCAATTAATAGATAACGAACCTGTGCATTCAATGCCACAATTGCAATTTTAGGGGTCTCAGTTGTCCTAGGCTACATTCACTGGAAGGGAAATGGAGCTTGAGCATTATTCAAAATCGAAATCCATTGATCACTTTGGCAAAAACTATTTTGATGCTGCTTATTGCTATCATAGTCTGCACGGTATACAGAGAAACCATACAAGTCATAGTAATCTAACCATTTGTATTTGGACAAGCAGCAAAGGGAGATACAATTTAGGTTGTTTCTATCTGGTAATAACATTTCAAATGGATTTCCTAACATTGTAATCTGGATTTTTTGTACTTTTAACTTTGTTCAACATAATAAAAATGAAAAGGTAAGATGTATTTTATGTTAAGAGAAATTGAAATGTTCATCCAATCTGTGTACGCAATAGTATAACACCATAAAGAAGCAGATGAAAACAAATTATTCCAATAAGAAGATGCAGCCCTATTGGCAAACACTGGTATTGCAGTCCTAAAAGAATACTCAAATTGCAATTTCTACAGTTGGTTCCATAGTGTAATGGTTAGCACTTTGGACTTTGAATCCAGCGATCTGAGTTCAAATCTCAGTGGAACCTTGCTTTTGTTTTTTCTTAAAGATGTCATATGAAATGTGAACACAATTCAATATATGTAACTCTAGCTAGCAGAGACAAAATAAAACAAATACAAGAGGCACAAAACAGTATTGTCTGAATAATCAGCTAAATTATTCATGCGGTAAGATATGAAATAAAACAAAACAGAGAGTCTCCATGCAATACCATACATGTGTACTGAGATGGTTGGTACGGTGCAAAGTAGTTAGCACTGCTGCCTCACATGGATCCAATTGAAACCCAGACCATAATCCACTATTGTGGAGTTTGAAATTCCTTATTGTGCAAGGAAAGCTTCTCCTTAAGTGCCCCTGCCCAAATCCAGTCCAAAAAACATACCAATATGCTAATTGGCAAGTGATAAAATTGAGCCCAGTATGCATGTGTATTAGAGAATTTAGACTTGACACCTCACTGGGACAGGGATTAATGAGAATAGATAAATTGTTATTTGTAAAACACTGTATATTATTCAGCCATTATTTCAATAAAGGATAAACACCATGTTAACAGTATATAAAACAGATTTAATGCACAGCAGAAGAATTTACTGCTGCAGTATATTTCATATAAAAGGTAGCTAAAACAAGATACTAAACTGAAAACCTTATGAAAACATTTCTGCATGAGCTTGGGTGTGGGAATTTGTGGTGAATTGGCTAGCATTCTGGCTTTCAAGCACTTCAGTCTGATTTCACATGTTGTTGAAACCAAATGGCTTCTATTCCTTAGCAATCTGGTTATTAGTTTGGGATATTTTTAATCACGGGACAGTCTTTTAGAGTGGATGTCCACTTCTTGATTACTGTGCAGTTTCTTACTTTGTTTCCGATGATGGTTTTACTCCTATTACCTGAATCCTGGAACCAATTGCTGTGAGCTTGAAGTACATTGCTAACAAGTCCATACATTCCACTTTAAGAACCTCAATCAAAGCATTCTTTTGAGCAATAAGGGAGACTTATGGGCAGCCTTACTCTCCCCAAGGAACCTATCAGCCTGATCACATCCTATTGGCACTCTGCTTCAGATAGCTGAGAACCCCAGGAGATTAGGCTCCTAAATTTGCTACAAGACTTGTCCAAAAGAGGATTGTCTGTGAAGTTGACCACACACAGCTTTCCAACACATTGACATTACTATATGGGTATGGGATCTGTTATACAGACACTGCTTATGCAACAGGATGTCAAAATAATCCAGTGGAAAAATGTAAATACATGCTGCTTTTTCAGTAATAATATCACACATAGATGGTGAGCTAGAGTTTCCTCCTACAGTGATTGTGAAGAGTAATGATAAACACTTCAATAAGGAATGGAATGCCAAAGACATTTTGGGACAGACAGGGATATATTTTAAATGTATTGTAGTAGTAGATTTTAGTCATGGTGCACAAATATACTGGAAAAGACCTTATATAGAAAACTCCCAGTGCTTCAATTAATAGATAACGAACCTGTGCATTCAATGCCACAATTGCAATTTTAGGGGTCTCAGTTGTCCTAGGCTACATTCACTGGAAGGGAAATGGAGCTTGAGCATTATTCAAAATCGAAATCCATTGATCACTTTGGCAAAAACTATTTTGATGCTGCTTATTGCTATCATAGTCTGCACGGTATACAGAGAAACCATACAAGTCATAGTAATCTAACCATTTGTATTTGGACAAGCAGCAAAGGGAAATACAATTTAGGTTGTTTCTATCTGGTAATAATATTTCAAATGGATTTCCTAACATTGTAATCTGGATTTTTTGTACTTTTAACTTTGTTCAACATAATAAAAATGAAAAGGTAAGATGTATTTTATTTTAAGAGAAATTGAAATGTTCATCCAATCTGTGTACGCAATAGTATAACACCATAATGAAGCAGATGAAAACAAATTATTCCAATAAGAAGATACAGCCCTATTGGCAAACACTGGTATTGCATTCCTAAAAGAATACTCAAATTGCCATTTCTACAGTTGGTTCTATGGTGTAATGGTTAGCACTTTGGACTTTGAATCCAGCGATCTGAGTTCAAATCTCAGTGGAACCTTGCTTTTGTTTTTTCTTAAAGATGTCATATGAAATGTGAACACAATTCAATATATGTAACTCTAGCTAGCAGAGACAAAAGAAAACAAATACAAGAGGCACAAAACAGTATTGTCTGAATAATCAGCTAAATTATTCATGCGGTAAGATATGAAATAAAACAAAACAGAGAGTCTCCATGCAATACCATACATGTGTACTGAGATGGTTGGTACGGTGCAAAGTAGTTAGCACTGCTGCCTCACATGGATCCAATTGAAACCCAGACCATAATCCACTATTGTGGAGTTTGAAATTCCTTATTGTGCAAGGAAAGCTTCTCCTTAAGTGCCCCTGCCCAAATCCAGTCCAAAAAACATACCAATATGCTAATTGGCAAGTGATAAAATTGAGCCCAGTATGCATGTGTATTAGAGAATTTAGACTTGACACCTCACTGGGACAGGGATTAATGAGAATAGATAAATTGTTATTTGTAAAACACTGTATATTATTCAGCCATTATTTCAATAAAGGATAAACACCATGTTAACAGTATATAAAACAGATTTAATGCACAGCAGAAGAATTTACTGCTGCAGTATATTTCATATAAAAGGTAGCTAAAACAAGATACTAAACTGAAAACCTTATGAAAACATTTCTGCATGAGCTTGGGTGTGGGAATTTGTGGTGAATTGGCTAGCATTCTGGCTTTCAAGCACTTCAGTCTGATTTCACATGTTGTTGAAACCAAATGGCTTCTATTCCTTAGCAATCTGGTTATTAGTTTGGGATATTTTTAATCACGGGACAGTCTTTTAGAGTGGATGTCCACTTCTTGATTACTGTGCAGTTTCTTACTTTGTTTCCGATGATGGTTTTACTCCTATTACCTGAATCCTGGAACCAATTGCTGTGAGCTTGAAGTACATTGCTAACAAGTCCATACATTCCACTTTAAGAACCTCAATCAAAGCATTCTTTTGAGCAATAAGGGAGACTTATGGGCAGCCTTACTCTCCCCAAGGAACCTATCAGCCTGATCACATCCTATTGGCACTCTGCTTCAGATAGCTGAGAACCCCAGGAGATTAGGCTCCTAAATTTGCTACAAGACTTGTCCAAAAGAGGATTGTCTGTGAAGTTGACCACACACAGCTTTCCAACACATTGACATTACTATATGGGTATGGGATCTGTTATACAGACACTGCTTATGCAACAGGATGTCAAAATAATCCAGTGGAAAAATGTAAATACATGCTGCTTTTTCAGTAATAATATCACACATAGATGGTGAGCTAGAGTTTCCTCCTACAGTGATTGTGAAGAGTAATGATAAACACTTCAATAAGGAATGGAATGCCAAAGACATTTTGGGACAGACAGGGATATATTTTAAATGTATTGTAGTAGTAGATTTTAGTCATGGTGCACAAATATACTGGAAAAGACCTTATATAGAAAACTCCCAGTGCTTCAATTAATAGATAACGAACCTGTGCATTCAATGCCACAATTGCAATTTTAGGGGTCTCAGTTGTCCTAGGCTACATTCACTGGAAGGGAAATGGAGCTTGAGCATTATTCAAAATCGAAATCCATTGATCACTTTGGCAAAAACTATTTTGATGCTGCTTATTGCTATCATAGTCTGCACGGTATACAGAGAAACCATACAAGTCATAGTAATCTAACCATTTGTATTTGGACAAGCAGCAAAGGGAAATACAATTTAGGTTGTTTCTATCTGGTAATAATATTTCAAATGGATTTCCTAACATTGTAATCTTTATTTTTTGTACTTTTAACTTTGTTCAACATAATAAAAATGAAAAGGTAAGATGTATTTTATTTTAAGAGAAATTGAAATGTTCATCCAATCTGTGTACGCAATAGTATAACACCATAATGAAGCAGATGAAAACAAATTATTCCAATAAGAAGATACAGCCCTATTGGCAAACACTGGTATTGCATTCCTAAAAGAATACTCAAATTGCCATTTCTACAGTTGGTTCTATGGTGTAATGGTTAGCACTTTGGACTTTGAATCCAGCGATCTGAGTTCAAATCTCAGTGGAACCTTGCTTTTGTTTTTTCTTAAAGATGTCATATGAAATGTGAACACAATTCAATATATGTAAGTCTAGCTAGCAGAGACAAAAGAAAACAAATACAAGAGGCACAAAACAGTATTGTCTGAATAATCAGCTAAATTATTCATGCGGTAAGATATGAAATAAAACAAAACAGAGAGTCTCCATGCAATACCATACATGTGTACTGAGATGGTTGGTACGGTGCAAAGTAGTTAGCACTGCTGCCTCACATGGATCCAATTGAAACCCAGACCATAATCCACTATTGTGGAGTTTGAAATTCCTTATTGTGCAAGGAAAGCTTCTCCTTAAGTGCCCCTGCCCAAATCCAGTCCAAAAAACATACCAATATGCTAATTGGCAAGTGATAAAATTGAGCCCAGTATGCATGTGTATTAGAGAATTTAGACTTGACACCTCACTGGGACAGGGATTAATGAGAATAGATAAATTGTTATTTGTAAAACACTGTATATTATTCAGCCATTATTTCAATAAAGGATAAACACCATGTTAACAGTATATAAAACAGATTTAATGCACAGCAGAAGAATTTACTGCTGCAGTATATTTCATATAAAAGGTAGCTAAAACAAGATACTAAACTGAAAACCTTATGAAAACATTTCTGCATGAGCTTGGGTGTGGGAATTTGTGGTGAATTGGCTAGCATTCTGGCTTTCAAGCACTTCAGTCTGATTTCACATGTTGTTGAAACCAAATGGCTTCTATTCCTTAGCAATCTGGTTATTAGTTTGGGATATTTTTAATCACGGGACAGTCTTTTAGAGTGGATGTCCACTTCTTGATTACTGTGCAGTTTCTTACTTTGTTTCCGATGATGGTTTTACTCCTATTACCTGAATCCTGGAACCAATTGCTGTGAGCTGGAAGTACATTGCTAACAAGTCCATACATTCCACTTTAAGAACCTCAATCAAAGCATTCTTTTGAGCAATAAGGGAGACTTATGGGCAGCCTTACTCTCCCCAAGGAACCTATCAGCCTGATCACATCCTATTGGCACTCTGCTTCAGATAGCTGAGAACCCCAGGAGATTAGGCTCCTAAATTTGCTACAAGACTTGTCCAAAAGAGGATTGTCTGTGAAGTTGACCACACACAGCTTTCCAACACATTGACATTACTATATGGGTATGGGATCTGTTATACAGACACTGCTTATGCAACAGGATGTCAAAATAATCCAGTGGAAAAATGTAAATACATGCTGCTTTTTCAGTAATAATATCACACATAGATGGTGAGCTAGAGTTTCCTCCTACAGTGATTGTGAAGAGTAATGATAAACACTTCAATAAGGAATGGAATGCCAAAGACATTTTGGGACAGACAGGGATATATTTTAAATGTATTGTAGTAGTAGATTTTAGTCATGGTGCACAAATATACTGGAAAAGACCTTATATAGAAAACTCCCAGTGCTTCAATTAATAGATAACGAACCTGTGCATTCAATGCCACAATTGCAATTTTAGGGGTCTCAGTTGTCCTAGGCTACATTCACTGGAAGGGAAATGGAGCTTGAGCATTATTCAAAATCGAAATCCATTGATCACTTTGGCAAAAACTATTTTGATGCTGCTTATTGCTATCATAGTCTGCACGGTATACAGAGAAACCATACAAGTCATAGTAATCTAACCATTTGTATTTGGACAAGCAGCAAAGGGAAATACAATTTAGGTTGTTTCTATCTGGTAATAATATTTCAAATGGATTTCCTAACATTGTAATCTGGATTTTTTGTACTTTTAACTTTGTTCAACATAATAAAAATGAAAAGGTAAGATGTATTTTATGTTAAGAGAAATTGAAATGTTCATCCAATCTGTGTACGCAATAGTATAACACCATAAAGAAGCAGATGAAAACAAATTATTACAATAAGAAGATGCAGCCCTATTGGCAAACACTGGTATTGCAGTCCTAAAAGAATACTCAAATTGCAATTTCTACAGTTGGTTCCATGGTGTAATGGTTAGCACTTTGGACTTTGAATCCAGCGATCTGAGTTCAAATCTCAGTGGAACCTTGCTTTTGTTTTTTCTTAAAGATGTCATATGAAATGTGAACACAATTCAATATATGTAACTCTAGCTAGCAGAGACAAAATAAAACAAATACAAGAGGCACAAAACAGTATTGTCTGAATAATCAGCTAAATTATTCATGCGGTAAGATATGAAATAAAACAAAACAGAGAGTCTCCATGCAATACCATACATGTGTACTGAGATGGTTGGTACGGTGCAAAGTAGTTAGCACTGCTGCCTCACATGGATCCAATTGAAACCCAGACCATAATCCACTATTGTGGAGTTTGAAATTCCTTATTGTGCAAGGAAAGCTTCTCCTTAAGTGCCCCTGCCCAAATCCAGTCCAAAAAACATACCAATATGCTAATTGGCAAGTGATAAAATTGAGCCCAGTATGCATGTGTATTAGAGAATTTAGACTTGACACCTCACTGGGACAGGGATTAATGAGAATAGATAAATTGTTATTTGTAAAACACTGTATATTATTCAGCCATTATTTCAATAAAGGATAAACACCATGTTAACAGTATATAAAACAGATTTAATGCACAGCAGAAGAATTTACTGCTGCAGTATATTTCATATAAAAGGTAGCTAAAACAAGATACTAAACTGAAAACCTTATGAAAACATTTCTGCATGAGCTTGGGTGTGGGAATTTGTGGTGAATTGGCTAGCATTCTGGCTTTCAAGCACTTCAGTCTGATTTCACATGTTGTTGAAACCAAATGGTTTCTATTCCTTAGCAATCTGGTTATTAGTTTGGGATATTTTTAATCACGGGACAGTCTTTTAGAGTGGATGTCCACTTCTTGATTACTGTGCAGTTTCTTACTTTGTTTCCGATGATGGTTTTACTCCTATTACCTGAATCCTGGAACCAATTGCTGTGAGCTTGAAGTACAGGGCTAACAAGTCCATACATTCCACTTTAAGAACCTCAATCAAAGCATTCTTTTGAGCAATAAGGGAGACTTATGGGCAGCCTTACTCTCCCCAAGGAACCTATCAGCCTGATCACATCCTATTGGCACTCTGCTTCAGATAGCTGAGAGCCCCAGGAGATTAGGCTCCTAAATTTGTTACAAGACTTGTCCAAAAGAGGATTGTCTGTGAAGTTGACCACACACAGCTTTCCAACACATTGACATTACTATATGGGTATGGGATCTGTTATACAGACACTGCTTATGCAACAGGATGTCAAGATAATCCAGCGGAAAAATGTAAATACATGCTGCTTTTTCAGTAATAATATCACACATAGATGGTGAGCTAGAGTTTCCTCCTACAGTGATTGTGAAGAGTAATGATAAACACTTCAATAAGGAATGGAATGCCAAAGACATTTTGGGACAGACAGGGATATATTTTAAATGTATTGTAGTAGTAGATTTTAGTCATGGTGCACAAATATACTGGAAAAGACCTTATATAGAAAACTCCCAGTGCTTCAATTAATAGATAACAAACCTGTGCATTCAATGCCACAATTGCAATTTTAGGGGTCTCAGTTGTCCTAGGCTACATTCACTGGAAGGGAAATGGAGCTTGAGCATTATTCAAAATCGAAATCCATTGATCACTTTGGCAAAAACTATTTTGATGCTGCTTATTGCTATCATAGTCTGCACGGTATACAGAGAAACCATACAAGTCATAGTAATCTAACCATTTGTATTTGGACAAGCAGCAAAGGGAGATACAATTTAGGTTGTTTCTATCTGGTAATAACATTTCAAATGGATTTCCTAACATTGTAATCTGGATTTTTTGTACTTTTAACTTTGTTCAACATAATAAAAATGAAAAGGTAAGATGTATTTTATGTTAAGAGAAATTGAAATGTTCATCCAATCTGTGTACGCAATAGTATAACACCATAAAGAAGCAGATGAAAACAAATTATTCCAATAAGAAGATGCAGCCCTATTGGCAAACACTGGTATTGCAGTCCTAAAAGAATACTCAAATTGCAATTTCTACAGTTGGTTCCATGGTGTAATGGTTAGCACTTTGGACTTTGAATCCAGCGATCTGAGTTCAAATCTCAGTGGAACCTTGCTTTTGTTTTTTCTTAAAGATGTCATATGAAATGTGAACACAATTCAATATATGTAACTCTAGCTAGCAGAGACAAAATAAAACAAATACAAGAGGCACAAAACAGTATTGTCTGAATAATCAGCTAAATTATTCATGCGGTAAGATATGAAATAAAACAAAACAGAGAGTCTCCATGCAATACCATACATGTGTACTGAGATGGTTGGTACGGTGCAAAGTAGTTAGCACTGCTGCCTCACATGGATCCAATTGAAACCCAGACCATAATCCACTATTGTGGAGTTTGAAATTCCTTATTGTGCAAGGAAAGCTTCTCCTTAAGTGCCCCTGCCCAAATCCAGTCCAAAAAACATACCAATATGCTAATTGGCAAGTGATAAAATTGAGCCCAGTATGCATGTGTATTAGAGAATTTAGACTTGACACCTCACTGGGACAGGGATTAATGAGAATAGATAAATTGTTATTTGTAAAACACTGTATATTATTCAGCCATTATTTCAATAAAGGATAAACACCATGTTAACAGTATATAAAACAGATTTAATGCACAGCAGAAGAATTTACTGCTGCAGTATATTTCATATAAAAGGTAGCTAAAACAAGATACTAAACTGAAAACATTTCTGCATGAGCTTGGGTGTGGGAATTTGTGGTGAATTGGCTAGCATTCTGGCTTTCAAGCACTTCAGTCTGATTTCACATGTTGTTGAAACCAAATGGCTTCTATTCCTTAGCAATCTGGTTATTAGTTTGGGATATTTTTAATCACGGGACAGTCTTTTAGAGTGGATGTCCACTTCTTGATTACTGTGCAGTTTCTTACTTTGTTTCCGATGATGGTTTTACTCCTATTACCTGAATCCTGGAACCAATTGCTGTGAGCTTGAAGTACATTGCTAACAAGTCCATACATTCCACTTTAAGAACCTCAATCAAAGCATTCTTTTGAGCAATAAGGGAGACTTATGGGCAGCCTTACTCTCCCCAAGGAACCTATCAGCCTGATCACATCCTATTGGCACTCTGCTTCAGATAGCTGAGAACCCCAGGAGATTAGGCTCCTAAATTTGCTACAAGACTTGTCCAAAAGAGGATTGTCTGTGAAGTTGACCACACACAGCTTTCCAACACATTGACATTACTATATGGGTATGGGATCTGTTATACAGACACTGCTTATGCAACAGGATGTCAAAATAATCCAGTGGAAAAATGTAAATACATGCTGCTTTTTCAGTAATAATATCACACATAGATGGTGAGCTAGAGTTTCCTCCTACAGTGATTGTGAAGAGTAATGATAAACACTTCAATAAGGAATGGAATGCCAAAGACATTTTGGGACAGACAGGGATATATTTTAAATGTATTGTAGTAGTAGATTTTAGTCATGGTGCACAAATATACTGGAAAAGACCTTATATAGAAAACTCCCAGTGCTTCAATTAATAGATAACGAACCTGTGCATTCAATGCCACAATTGCAATTTTAGGGGTCTCAGTTGTCCTAGGCTACATTCACTGGAAGGGAAATGGAGCTTGAGCATTATTCAAAATCGAAATCCATTGATCACTTTGGCAAAAACTATTTTGATGCTGCTTATTGCTATCATAGTCTGCACGGTATACAGAGAAACCATACAAGTCATAGTAATCTAACCATTTGTATTTGGACAAGCAGCAAAGGGAAATACAATTTAGGTTGTTTCTATCTGGTAATAATATTTCAAATGGATTTCCTAACATTGTAATCTGGATTTTTTGTACTTTTAACTTTGTTCAACATAATAAAAATGAAAAGGTAAGATGTATTTTATTTTAAGAGAAATTGAAATGTTCATCCAATCTGTGTACGCAATAGTATAACACCATAATGAAGCAGATGAAAACAAATTATTCCAATAAGAAGATACAGCCCTATTGGCAAACACTGGTATTGCATTCCTAAAAGAATACTCAAATTGCCATTTCTACAGTTGGTTCTATGGTGTAATGGTTAGCACTTTGGACTTTGAATCCAGCGATCTGAGTTCAAATCTCAGTGGAACCTTGCTTTTGTTTTTTCTTAAAGATGTCATATGAAATGTGAACACAATTCAATATATGTAACTCTAGCTAGCAGAGACAAAAGAAAACAAATACAAGAGGCACAAAACAGTATTGTCTGAATAATCAGCTAAATTATTCATGCGGTAAGATATGAAATAAAACAAAACAGAGAGTCTCCATGCAATACCATACATGTGTACTGAGATGGTTGGTACGGTGCAAAGTAGTTAGCACTGCTGCCTCACATGGATCCAATTGAAACCCAGACCATAATCCACTATTGTGGAGTTTGAAATTCCTTATTGTGCAAGGAAAGCTTCTCCTTAAGTGCCCCTGCCCAAATCCAGTCCAAAAAACATACCAATATGCTAATTGGCAAGTGATAAAATTGAGCCCAGTATGCATGTGTATTAGAGAATTTAGACTTGACACCTCACTGGGACAGGGATTAATGAGAATAGATAAATTGTTATTTGTAAAACACTGTATATTATTCAGCCATTATTTCAATAAAGGATAAACACCATGTTAACAGTATATAAAACAGATTTAATGCACAGCAGAAGAATTTACTGCTGCAGTATATTTCATATAAAAGGTAGCTAAAACAAGATACTAAACTGAAAACCTTATGAAAACATTTCTGCATGAGCTTGGGTGTGGGAATTTGTGGTGAATTGGCTAGCATTCTGGCTTTCAAGCACTTCAGTCTGATTTCACATGTTGTTGAAACCAAATGGCTTCTATTCCTTAGCAATCTGGTTATTAGTTTGGGATATTTTTAATCACGGGACAGTCTTTTAGAGTGGATGTCCACTTCTTGATTACTGTGCAGTTTCTTACTTTGTTTCCGATGATGGTTTTACTCCTATTACCTGAATCCTGGAACCAATTGCTGTGAGCTGGAAGTACATTGCTAACAAGTCCATACATTCCACTTTAAGAACCTCAATCAAAGCATTCTTTTGAGCAATAAGGGAGACTTATGGGCAGCCTTACTCTCCCCAAGGAACCTATCAGCCTGATCACATCCTATTGGCACTCTGCTTCAGATAGCTGAGAACCCCAGGAGATTAGGCTCCTAAATTTGCTACAAGACTTGTCCAAAAGAGGATTGTCTGTGAAGTTGACCACACACAGCTTTCCAACACATTGACATTACTATATGGGTATGGGATCTGTTATACAGACACTGCTTATGCAACAGGATGTCAAAATAATCCAGTGGAAAAATGTAAATACATGCTGCTTTTTCAGTAATAATATCACACATAGATGGTGAGCTAGAGTTTCCTCCTACAGTGATTGTGAAGAGTAATGATAAACACTTCAATAAGGAATGGAATGCCAAAGACATTTTGGGACAGACAGGGATATATTTTAAATGTATTGTAGTAGTAGATTTTAGTCATGGTGCACAAATATACTGGAAAAGACCTTATATAGAAAACTCCCAGTGCTTCAATTAATAGATAACGAACCTGTGCATTCAATGCCACAATTGCAATTTTAGGGGTCTCAGTTGTCCTAGGCTACATTCACTGGAAGGGAAATGGAGCTTGAGCATTATTCAAAATCGAAATCCATTGATCACTTTGGCAAAAACTATTTTGATGCTGCTTATTGCTATCATAGTCTGCACGGTATACAGAGAAACCATACAAGTCATAGTAATCTAACCATTTGTATTTGGACAAGCAGCAAAGGGAAATACAATTTAGGTTGTTTCTATCTGGTAATAATATTTCAAATGGATTTCCTAACATTGTAATCTAGATTTTTTGTACTTTTAACTTTGTTCAACATAATAAAAATGAAAAGGTAAGATGTATTTTATTTTAAGAGAAATTGAAATGTTCATCCAATCTGTGTACGCAATAGTATAACACCATAAAGAAGCAGATGAAAACAAATTATTCCAATAAGAAGATGCAGCCCTATTGGCAAACACTGGTATTGCAGTCCTAAAAGAATACTCAAATTGCAATTTCTACAGTTGGTTCCATGGTGTAATGGTTAGCACTTTGGACTTTGAATCCAGCGATCTGAGTTCAAATCTCAGTGGAACCTTGCTTTTGTTTTTTCTTAAAGATGTCATATGAAATGTGAACACAATTCAATATATGTAACTCTAGCTAGCAGAGACAAAATAAAACAAATACAAGAGGCACAAAACAGTATTGTCTGAATAATCAGCTAAATTATTCATGCGGTAAGATATGAAATAAAACAAAACAGAGAGTCTCCATGCAATACCATACATGTGTACTGAGATGGTTGGTACGGTGCAAAGTAGTTAGCACTGCTGCCTCACATGGATCCAATTGAAACCCAGACCATAATCCACTATTGTGGAGTTTGAAATTCCTTATTGTGCAAGGATAGCTTCTCCTTAAGTGCCCCTGCCCAAATCCAGTCCAAAAAACATACCAATATGCTAATTGGCAAGTGATAAAATTGAGCCCAGTATGCATGTGTATTAGAGAATTTAGACTTGACACCTCACTGGGACAGGGATTAATGAGAATAGATAAATTGTTATTTGTAAAACACTGTATATTATTCAGCCATTATTTCAATAAAGGATAAACACCATGTTAACAGTATATAAAACAGATTTAATGCACAGCAGAAGAATTTACTGCTGCAGTATATTTCATATAAAAGGTAGCTAAAACAAGATACTAAACTGAAAACATTTCTGCATGAGCTTGGGTGTGGGAATTTGTGGTGAATTGGCTAGCATTCTGGCTTTCAAGCACTTCAGTCTGATTTCACATGTTGTTGAAACCAAATGGCTTCTATTCCTTAGCAATCTGGTTATTAGTTTGGGATATTTTTAATCACGGGACAGTCTTTTAGAGTGGATGTCCACTTCTTGATTACTGTGCAGTTTCTTACTTTGTTTCCGATGATGGTTTTACTCCTATTACCTGAATCCTGGAACCAATTGCTGTGAGCTTGAAGTACATTGCTAACAAGTCCATACATTCCACTTTAAGAACCTCAATCAAAGCATTCTTTTGAGCAATAAGGGAGACTTATGGGCAGCCTTACTCTCCCCAAGGAACCTATCAGCCTGATCACATCCTATTGGCACTCTGCTTCAGATAGCTGAGAACCCCAGGAGATTAGGCTCCTAAATTTGCTACAAGACTTGTCCAAAAGAGGATTGTCTGTGAAGTTGACCACACACAGCTTTCCAACACATTGACATTACTATATGGGTATGGGATCTGTTATACAGACACTGCTTATGCAACAGGATGTCAAAATAATCCAGTGGAAAAATGTAAATACATGCTGCTTTTTCAGTAATAATATCACACATAGATGGTGAGCTAGAGTTTCCTCCTACAGTGATTGTGAAGAGTAATGATAAACACTTCAATAAGGAATGGAATGCCAAAGACATTTTGGGACAGACAGGGATATATTTTAAATGTATTGTAGTAGTAGATTTTAGTCATGGTGCACAAATATACTGGAAAAGACCTTATATAGAAAACTCCCAGTGCTTCAATTAATAGATAACGAACCTGTGCATTCAATGCCACAATTGCAATTTTAGGGGTCTCAGTTGTCCTAGGCTACATTCACTGGAAGGGAAATGGAGCTTGAGCATTATTCAAAATCGAAATCCATTGATCACTTTGGCAAAAACTATTTTGATGCTGCTTATTGCTATCATAGTCTGCACGGTATACAGAGAAACCATACAAGTCATAGTAATCTAACCATTTGTATTTGGACAAGCAGCAAAGGGAAATACAATTTAGGTTGTTTCTATCTGGTAATAATATTTCAAATGGATTTCCTAACATTGTAATCTGGATTTTTTGTACTTTTAACTTTGTTCAACATAATAAAAATGAAAAGGTAAGATGTATTTTATTTTAAGAGAAATTGAAATGTTCATCCAATCTGTGTACGCAATAGTATAACACCATAATGAAGCAGATGAAAACAAATTATTCCAATAAGAAGATACAGCCCTATTGGCAAACACTGGTATTGCATTCCTAAAAGAATACTCAAATTGCCATTTCTACAGTTGGTTCTATGGTGTAATGGTTAGCACTTTGGACTTTGAATCCAGCGATCTGAGTTCAAATCTCAGTGGAACCTTGCTTTTGTTTTTTCTTAAAGATGTCATATGAAATGTGAACACAATTCAATATATGTAACTCTAGCTAGCAGAGACAAAAGAAAACAAATACAAGAGGCACAAAACAGTATTGTCTGAATAATCAGCTAAATTATTCATGCGGTAAGATATGAAATAAAACAAAACAGAGAGTCTCCATGCAATACCATACATGTGTACTGAGATGGTTGGTACGGTGCAAAGTAGTTAGCACTGCTGCCTCACATGGATCCAATTGAAACCCAGACCATAATCCACTATTGTGGAGTTTGAAATTCCTTATTGTGCAAGGAAAGCTTCTCCTTAAGTGCCCCTGCCCAAATCCAGTCCAAAAAACATACCAATATGCTAATTGGCAAGTGATAAAATTGAGCCCAGTATGCATGTGTATTAGAGAATTTAGACTTGACACCTCACTGGGACAGGGATTAATGAGAATAGATAAATTGTTATTTGTAAAACACTGTATATTATTCAGCCATTATTTCAATAAAGGATAAACACCATGTTAACAGTATATAAAACAGATTTAATGCACAGCAGAAGAATTTACTGCTGCAGTATATTTCATATAAAAGGTAGCTAAAACAAGATACTAAACTGAAAACCTTATGAAAACATTTCTGCATGAGCTTGGGTGTGGGAATTTGTGGTGAATTGGCTAGCATTCTGGCTTTCAAGCACTTCAGTCTGATTTCACATGTTGTTGAAACCAAATGGCTTCTATTCCTTAGCAATCTGGTTATTAGTTTGGGATATTTTTAATCACGGGACAGTCTTTTAGAGTGGATGTCCACTTCTTGATTACTGTGCAGTTTCTTACTTTGTTTCCGATGATGGTTTTACTCCTATTACCTGAATCCTGGAACCAATTGCTGTGAGCTTGAAGTACATTGCTAACAAGTCCATACATTCCACTTTAAGAACCTCAATCAAAGCATTCTTTTGAGCAATAAGGGAGACTTATGGGCAGCCTTACTCTCCCCAAGGAACCTATCAGCCTGATCACATCCTATTGGCACTCTGCTTCAGATAGCTGAGAACCCCAGGAGATTAGGCTCCTAAATTTGCTACAAGACTTGTCCAAAAGAGGATTGTCTGTGAAGTTGACCACACACAGCTTTCCAACACATTGACATTACTATATGGGTATGGGATCTGTTATACAGACACTGCTTATGCAACAGGATGTCAAAATAATCCAGTGGAAAAATGTAAATACATGCTGCTTTTTCAGTAATAATATCACACATAGATGGTGAGCTAGAGTTTCCTCCTACAGTGATTGTGAAGAGTAATGATAAACACTTCAATAAGGAATGGAATGCCAAAGACATTTTGGGACAGACAGGGATATATTTTAAATGTATTGTAGTAGTAGATTTTAGTCATGGTGCACAAATATACTGGAAAAGACCTTATATAGAAAACTCCCAGTGCTTCAATTAATAGATAACGAACCTGTGCATTCAATGCCACAATTGCAATTTTAGGGGTCTCAGTTGTCCTAGGCTACATTCACTGGAAGGGAAATGGAGCTTGAGCATTATTCAAAATCGAAATCCATTGATCACTTTGGCAAAAACTATTTTGATGCTGCTTATTGCTATCATAGTCTGCACGGTATACAGAGAAACCATACAAGTCATAGTAATCTAACCATTTGTATTTGGACAAGCAGCAAAGGGAAATACAATTTAGGTTGTTTCTATCTGGTAATAATATTTCAAATGGATTTCCTAACATTGTAATCTGGATTTTTTGTACTTTTAACTTTGTTCAACATAATAAAAATGAAAAGGTAAGATGTATTTTATTTTAAGAGAAATTGAAATGTTCATCCAATCTGTGTACGCAATAGTATAACACCATAATGAAGCAGATGAAAACAAATTATTCCAATAAGAAGATACAGCCCTATTGGCAAACACTGGTATTGCATTCCTAAAAGAATACTCAAATTGCCATTTCTACAGTTGGTTCTATGGTGTAATGGTTAGCACTTTGGACTTTGAATCCAGCGATCTGAGTTCAAATCTCAGTGGAACCTTGCTTTTGTTTTTTCTTAAAGATGTCATATGAAATGTGAACACAATTCAATATATGTAACTCTAGCTAGCAGAGACAAAAGAAAACAAATACAAGAGGCACAAAACAGTATTGTCTGAATAATCAGCTAAATTATTCATGCGGTAAGATATGAAATAAAACAAAACAGAGAGTCTCCATGCAATACCATACATGTGTACTGAGATGGTTGGTACGGTGCAAAGTAGTTAGCACTGCTGCCTCACATGGATCCAATTGAAACCCAGACCATAATCCACTATTGTGGAGTTTGAAATTCCTTATTGTGCAAGGAAAGCTTCTCCTTAAGTGCCCCTGCCCAAATCCAGTCCAAAAAACATACCAATATGCTAATTGGCAAGTGATAAAATTGAGCCCAGTATGCATGTGTATTAGAGAATTTAGACTTGACACCTCACTGGGACAGGGATTAATGAGAATAGATAAATTGTTATTTGTAAAACACTGTATATTATTCAGCCATTATTTCAATAAAGGATAAACACCATGTTAACAGTATATAAAACAGATTTAATGCACAGCAGAAGAATTTACTGCTGCAGTATATTTCATATAAAAGGTAGCTAAAACAAGATACTAAACTGAAAACCTTATGAAAACATTTCTGCATGAGCTTGGGTGTGGGAATTTGTGGTGAATTGGCTAGCATTCTGGCTTTCAAGCACTTCAGTCTGATTTCACATGTTGTTGAAACCAAATGGCTTCTATTCCTTAGCAATCTGGTTATTAGTTTGGGATATTTTTAATCACGGGACAGTCTTTTAGAGTGGATGTCCACTTCTTGATTACTGTGCAGTTTCTTACTTTGTTTCCGATGATGGTTTTACTCCTATTACCTGAATCCTGGAACCAATTGCTGTGAGCTTGAAGTACAGGGCTAACAAGTCCATACATTCCACTTTAAGAACCTCAATCAAAGCATTCTTTTGAGCAATAAGGGAGACTTATGGGCAGCCTTACTCTCCCCAAGGAACCTATCAGCCTGATCACATCCTATTGGCACTCTGCTTCAGATAGCTGAGAGCCCTAGGAGATTAGGCTCCTAAATTTGTTACAAGACTTGTCCAAAAGAGGATTGTCTGTGAAGTTGACCACACACAGCTTTCCAACACATTGACATTACTATATGGGTATGGGATCTGTTATACAGACACTGCTTATGCAACAGGATGTCAAGATAATCCAGCGGAAAAATGTAAATACATGCTGCTTTTTCAGTAATAATATCACACATAGATGGTGAGCTAGAGTTTCCTCCTACAGTGATTGTGAAGAGTAATGATAAACACTTCAATAAGGAATGGAATGCCAAAGACATTTTGGGACAGACAGGGATATATTTTAAATGTATTGTAGTAGTAGATTTTAGTCATGGTGCACAAATATACTGGAAAAGACCTTATATAGAAAACTCCCAGTGCTTCAATTAATAGATAACGAACCTGTGCATTCAATGCCACAATTGCAATTTTAGGGGTCTCAGTTGTCCTAGGCTACATTCACTGGAAGGGAAATGGAGCTTGAGCATTATTCAAAATCGAAATCCATTGATCACTTTGGCAAAAACTATTTTGATGCTGCTTATTGCTATCATAGTCTGCACGGTATACAGAGAAACCATACAAGTCATAGTAATCTAACCATTTGTATTTGGACAAGCAGCAAAGGGAAATACAATTTAGGTTGTTTCTATCTGGTAATAATATTTCAAATGGATTTCCTAACATTGTAATCTGGATTTTTTGTACTTTTAACTTTGTTCAACATAATAAAAATGAAAAGGTAAGATGTATTTTATTTTAAGAGAAATTGAAATGTTCATCCAATCTGTGTACGCAATAGTATAACACCATAATGAAGCAGATGAAAACAAATTATTCCAATAAGAAGATACAGCCCTATTGGCAAACACTGGTATTGCATTCCTAAAAGAATACTCAAATTGCCATTTCTACAGTTGGTTCTATGGTGTAATGGTTAGCACTTTGGACTTTGAATCCAGCGATCTGAGTTCAAATCTCAGTGGAACCTTGCTTTTGTTTTTTCTTAAAGATGTCATATGAAATGTGAACACAATTCAATATATGTAACTCTAGCTAGCAGAGACAAAAGAAAACAAATACAAGAGGCACAAAACAGTATTGTCTGAATAATCAGCTAAATTATTCATGCGGTAAGATATGAAATAAAACAAAACAGAGAGTCTCCATGCAATACCATACATGTGTACTGAGATGGTTGGTACGGTGCAAAGTAGTTAGCACTGCTGCCTCACATGGATCCAATTGAAACCCAGACCATAATCCACTATTGTGGAGTTTGAAATTCCTTATTGTGCAAGGAAAGCTTCTCCTTAAGTGCCCCTGCCCAAATCCAGTCCAAAAAACATACCAATATGCTAATTGGCAAGTGATAAAATTGAGCCCAGTATGCATGTGTATTAGAGAATTTAGACTTGACACCTCACTGGGACAGGGATTAATGAGAATAGATAAATTGTTATTTGTAAAACACTGTATATTATTCAGCCATTATTTCAATAAAGGATAAACACCATGTTAACAGTATATAAAACAGATTTAATGCACAGCAGAAGAATTTACTGCTGCAGTATATTTCATATAAAAGGTAGCTAAAACAAGATACTAAACTGAAAACCTTATGAAAACATTTCTGCATGAGCTTGGGTGTGGGAATTTGTGGTGAATTGGCTAGCATTCTGGCTTTCAAGCACTTCAGTCTGATTTCACATGTTGTTGAAACCAAATGGCTTCTATTCCTTAGCAATCTGGTTATTAGTTTGGGATATTTTTAATCACGGGACAGTCTTTTAGAGTGGATGTCCACTTCTTGATTACTGTGCAGTTTCTTACTTTGTTTCCGATGATGGTTTTACTCCTATTACCTGAATCCTGGAACCAATTGCTGTGAGCTTGAAGTACATTGCTAACAAGTCCATACATTCCACTTTAAGAACCTCAATCAAAGCATTCTTTTGAGCAATAAGGGAGACTTATGGGCAGCCTTACTCTCCCCAAGGAACCTATCAGCCTGATCACATCCTATTGGCACTCTGCTTCAGATAGCTGAGAACCCCAGGAGATTAGGCTCCTAAATTTGCTACAAGACTTGTCCAAAAGAGGATTGTCTGTGAAGTTGACCACACACAGCTTTCCAACACATTGACATTACTATATGGGTATGGGATCTGTTATACAGACACTGCTTATGCAACAGGATGTCAAAATAATCCAGTGGAAAAATGTAAATACATGCTGCTTTTTCAGTAATAATATCACACATAGATGGTGAGCTAGAGTTTCCTCCTACAGTGATTGTGAAGAGTAATGATAAACACTTCAATAAGGAATGGAATGCCAAAGACATTTTGGGACAGACAGGGATATATTTTAAATGTATTGTAGTAGTAGATTTTAGTCATGGTGCACAAATATACTGGAAAAGACCTTATATAGAAAACTCCCAGTGCTTCAATTAATAGATAACGAACCTGTGCATTCAATGCCACAATTGCAATTTTAGGGGTCTCAGTTGTCCTAGGCTACATTCACTGGAAGGGAAATGGAGCTTGAGCATTATTCAAAATCGAAATCCATTGATCACTTTGGCAAAAACTATTTTGATGCTGCTTATTGCTATCATAGTCTGCACGGTATACAGAGAAACCATACAAGTCATAGTAATCTAACCATTTGTTTTTGGACAAGCAGCAAAGGGAGATACAATTTAGGTTGTTTCTATCTGGTAATAACATTTCAAATGGATTTCCTAACATTGTAATCTGGATTTTTTGTACTTTTAACTTTGTTCAACATAATAAAAATGAAAAGGTAAGATGTATTTTATGTTAAGAGAAATTGAAATGTTCATCCAATCTGTGTACGCAATAGTATAACACCATAAAGAAGCAAATGAAAACAAATTATTCCAATAAGAAGATGCAGCCCTATTGGCAAACACTGGTATTGCAGTCCTAAAAGAATACTCAAATTGCAATTTCTACAGTTGGTTCCATGGTGTAATGGTTAGCACTTTGGACTTTGAATCCAGCGATCTGAGTTCAAATCTCAGTGGAACCTTGCTTTTGTTTTTTCTTAAAGATGTCATATGAAATGTGAACACAATTCAATATATGTAACTCTAGCTAGCAGAGACAAAATAAAACAAATACAAGAGGCACAAAACAGTATTGTCTGAATAATCAGCTAAATTATTCATGCGGTAAGATATGAAATAAAACAAAACAGAGAGTCTCCATGCAATACCATACATGTGTACTGAGATGGTTGGTACGGTGCAAAGTAGTTAGCACTGCTGCCTCACATGGATCCAATTGAAACCCAGACCATAATCCACTATTGTGGAGTTTGAAATTCCTTATTGTGCAAGGAAAGCTTCTCCTTAAGTGCCCCTGCCCAAATCCAGTCCAAAAAACATACCAATATGCTAATTGGCAAGTGATAAAATTGAGCCCAGTATGCATGTGTATTAGAGAATTTAGACTTGACACCTCACTGGGACAGGGATTAATGAGAATAGATAAATTGTTATTTGTAAAACACTGTATATTATTCAGCCATTATTTCAATAAAGGATAAACACCATGTTAACAGTATATAAAACAGATTTAATGCACAGCAGAAGAATTTACTGCTGCAGTATATTTCATATAAAAGGTAGCTAAAACAAGATACTAAACTGAAAACCTTATGAAAACATTTCTGCATGAGCTTGGGTGTGGGAATTTGTGGTGAATTGGCTAGCATTCTGGCTTTCAAGCTCTTCAGTCTGATTTCACATGTTGTTGAAACCAAATGGCTTCTATTCCTTAGCAATCTGGTTATTAGTTTGGGATATTTTTAATCACGGGACAGTCTTTTAGAGTGGATGTCCACTTCTTGATTACTGTGCAGTTTCTTACTTTGTTTCCGATGATGGTTTTACTCCTATTACCTGAATCCTGGAACCAATTGCTGTGAGCTTGAAGTACAGGGCTAACAAGTCCATACATTCCACTTTAAGAACCTCAATCAAAGCATTCTTTTGAGCAATAAGGGAGACTTATGGGCAGCCTTACTCTCCCCAAGGAACCTATCAGCCTGATCACATCCTATTGGCACTCTGCTTCAGATAGCTGAGAGCCCCAGGAGATTAGGCTCCTAAATTTGTTACAAGACTTGTCCAAAAGAGGATTGTCTGTGAAGTTGACCACACACAGCTTTCCAACACATTGACATTACTATATGGGTATGGGATCTGTTATACAGACACTGCTTATGCAACAGGATGTCAAGATAATCCAGCGGAAAAATGTAAATACATGCTGCTTTTTCAGTAATAATATCACACATAGATGGTGAGTTAGAGTTTCCTCCTACAGTGATTGTGAAGAGTAATGATAAACACTTCAATAAGGAATGGAATGCCAAAGACATTTTGGGACAGACAGGGATATATTTTAAATGTATTGTAGTAGTAGATTTTAGTCATGGTGCACAAATATACTGGAAAAGACCTTATATAGAAAACTCCCAGTGCTTCAATTAATAGATAACGAACCTGTGCATTCAATGCCACAATTGCAATTTTAGGGGTCTCAGTTGTCCTAGGCTACATTCACTGGAAGGGAAATGGAGCTTGAGCATTATTCAAAATCGAAATCCATTGATCACTTTGGCAAAAACTATTTTGATGCTGCTTATTGCTATCATAGTCTGCACGGTATACAGAGAAACCATACAAGTCATAGTAATCTAACCATTTGTATTTGGACAAGCAGCAAAGGGAGATACAATTTAGGTTGTTTCTATCTGGTAATAATATTTCAAATGGATTTCCTAACATTGTAATCTGGATTTTTTGTACTTTTAACTTTGTTCAACATAATAAAAATGAAAAGGTAAGATGTATTTTATGTTACGAGAAATTGAAATGTTCATCCAATCTGTGTACGCAATAGTATAACACCATAAAGAAGCAGATGAAAACAAATTATTCCAATAAGAAGATGCAGCCCTATTGGCAAACACTGGTATTGCAGTCCTAAAAGAATACTCAAATTGCAATTTCTACAGTTGGTTCCATGGTGTAATGGTTAGCACTTTGGACTTTGAATCCAGCGATCTGAGTTCAAATCTCAGTGGAACCTTGCTTTTGTTTTTTCTTAAAGATGTCATATGAAATGTGAACACAATTCAATATATGTAACTCTAGCTAGCAGAGACAAAATAAAACAAATACAAGAGGCACAAAACAGTATTGTCTGAATAATCAGCTAAATTATTCATGCGGTAAGATATGAAATAAAACAAAACAGAGAGTCTCCATGCAATACCATACATGTGTACTGAGATGGTTGGTACGGTGCAAAGTAGTTAGCACTGCTGCCTCACATGGATCCAATTGAAACCCAGACCATAATCCACTATTGTGGAGTTTGAAATTCCTTATTGTGCAAGGAAAGCTTCTCCTTAAGTGCCCCTGCCCAAATCCAGTCCAAAAAACATACCAATATGCTAATTGGCAAGTGATAAAATTGAGCCCAGTATGCATGTGTATTAGAGAATTTAGACTTGACACCTCACTGGGACAGGGATTAATGAGAATAGATAAATTGTTATTTGTAAAACACTGTATATTATTCAGCCATTATTTCAATAAAGGATAAACACCATGTTAACAGTATATAAAACAGATTTAATGCACAGCAGAAGAATTTACTGCTGCAGTATATTTCATATAAAAGGTAGCTAAAACAAGATACTAAACTGAAAACCTTATGAAAACATTTCTGCATGAACTTGGGTGTGGGAATTTGTGGTGAATTGGCTAGCATTCTGGCTTTCAAGCACTTCAGTCTGATTTCACATGTTGTTGAAACCAAATGGCTTCTATTCCTTAGCAATCTGGTTATTAGTTTGGGATATTTTTAATCACGGGACAGTCTTTTAGAGTGGATGTCCACTTCTTGATTACTGTGCAGTTTCTTACTTTGTTTCCGATGATGGTTTTACTCCTATTACCTGAATCCTGGAACCAATTGCTGTGAGCTTGAAGTACATTGCTAACAAGTCCATACATTCCACTTTAAGAACCTCAATCAAAGCATTCTTTTGAGCAATAAGGGAGACTTATGGGCAGCCTTACTCTCCCCAAGGAACCTATCAGCCTGATCACATCCTATTGGCACTCTGCTTCAGATAGCTGAGAACCCCAGGAGATTAGGCTCCTAAATTTGCTACAAGACTTGTCCAAAAGAGGATTGTCTGTGAAGTTGACCACACACAGCTTTCCAACACATTGACATTACTATATGGGTATGGGATCTGTTATACAGACACTGCTTATGCAACAGGATGTCAAAATAATCCAGTGGAAAAATGTAAATACATGCTGCTTTTTCAGTAATAATATCACACATAGATGGTGAGCTAGAGTTTCCTCCTACAGTGATTGTGAAGAGTAATGATAAACACTTCAATAAGGAATGGAATGCCAAAGACATTTTGGGACAGACAGGGATATATTTTAAATGTATTGTAGTAGTAGATTTTAGTCATGGTGCACAAATATACTGGAAAAGACCTTATATAGAAAACTCCCAGTGCTTCAATTAATAGATAACGAACCTGTGCATTCAATGCCACAATTGCAATTTTAGGGGTCTCAGTTGTCCTAGGCTACATTCACTTGAAGGGAAATGGAGCTTGAGCATTATTCAAAATCGAAATCCATTGATCACTTTGGCAAAAACTATTTTGATGCTGCTTATTGCTATCATAGTCTGCACGGTATACAGAGAAACCATACAAGTCATAGTAATCTAACCATTTGTATTTGGACAAGCAGCAAAGGGAAATACAATTTAGGTTGTTTCTATCTGGTAATAATATTTCAAATGGATTTCCTAACATTGTAATCTGGATTTTTTGTACTTTTAACTTTGTTCAACATAATAAAAATGAAAAGGTAAGATGTATTTTATTTTAAGAGAAATTGAAATGTTCATCCAATCTGTGTACGCAATAGTATAACACCATAATGAAGCAGATGAAAACAAATTATTCCAATAAGAAGATACAGCCCTATTGGCAAACACTGGTATTGCATTCCTAAAAGAATACTCAAATTGCCATTTCTACAGTTGGTTCTATGGTGTAATGGTTAGCACTTTGGACTTTAAATCCAGCGATCTGAGTTCAAATCTCAGTGGAACCTTGCTTTTGTTTTTTCTTAAAGATGTCATATGAAATGTGAACACAATTCAATATATGTAACTCTAGCTAGCAGAGACAAAAGAAAACAAATACAAAAGGCACAAAACAGTATTGTCTGAATAATCAGCTAAATTATTCATGCGGTAAGATATGAAATAAAACAAAACAGAGAGTCTCCATGCAATACCATACATGTGTACTGAGATGGTTGGTACGGTGCAAAGTAGTTAGCACTGCTGCCTCACATGGATCCAATTGAAACCCAGACCATAATCCACTATTGTGGAGTTTGAAATTCCTTATTGTGCAAGGAAAGCTTCTCCTTAAGTGCCCCTGCCCAAATCCAGTCCAAAAAACATACCAATATGCTAATTGGCAAGTGATAAAATTGAGCCCAGTATGCATGTGTATTAGAGAATTTAGACTTGACACCTCACTGGGACAGGGATTAATGAGAATAGATAAATTGTTATTTGTAAAACACTGTATATTATTCAGCCATTATTTCAATAAAGGATAAACACCATGTTAACAGTATATAAAACAGATTTAATGCACAGCAGAAGAATTTACTGCTGCAGTATATTTCATATAAAAGGTAGCTAAAACAAGATACTAAACTGAAAACCTTATGAAAACATTTCTGCATGAGCTTGGGTGTGGGAATTTGTGGTGAATTGGCTAGCATTCTGGCTTTCAAGCACTTCAGTCTGATTTCACATGTTGTTGAAACCAAATGGCTTCTATTCCTTAGCAATCTGGTTATTAGTTTGGGATATTTTTAATCACGGGACAGTCTTTTAGAGTGGATGTCCACTTCTTGATTACTGTGCAGTTTCTTACTTTGTTTCCGATGATGGTTTTACTCCTATTACCTGAATCCTGGAACCAATTGCTGTGAGCTTGAAGTACATTGCTAACAAGTCCATACATTCCACTTTAAGAACCTCAATCAAAGCATTCTTTTGAGCAATAAGGGAGACTTATGGGCAGCCTTACTCTCCCCAAGGAACCTATCAGCCTGATCACATCCTATTGGCACTCTGCTTCAGATAGCTGAGAACCCCAGGAGATTAGGCTCCTAAATTTGCTACAAGACTTGTCCAAAAGAGGATTGTCTGTGAAGTTGACCACACACAGCTTTCCAACACATTGACATTACTATATGGGTATGGGATCTGTTATACAGACACTGCTTATGCAACAGGATGTCAAAATAATCCAGTGGAAAAATGTAAATACATGCTGCTTTTTCAGTAATAATATCACACATAGATGGTGAGCTAGAGTTTCCTCCTACAGTGATTGTGAAGAGTAATGATAAACACTTCAATAAGGAATGGAATGCCAAAGACATTTTGGGACAGACAGGGATATATTTTAAATGTATTGTAGTAGTAGATTTTAGTCATGGTGCACAAATATACTGGAAAAGACCTTATATAGAAAACTCCCAGTGCTTCAATTAATAGATAACGAACCTGTGCATTCAATGCCACAATTGCAATTTTAGGGGTCTCAGTTGTCCTAGGCTACATTCACTGGAAGGGAAATGGAGCTTGAGCATTATTCAAAATCGAAATCCATTGATCACTTTGGCAAAAACTATTTTGATGCTGCTTATTGCTATCATAGTCTGCACGGTATACAGAGAAACCATACAAGTCATAGTAATCTAACCATTTGTTTTTGGACAAGCAGCAAAGGGAGATACAATTTAGGTTGTTTCTATCTGGTAATAACATTTCAAATGGATTTCCTAACATTGTAATCTGGATTTTTTGTACTTTTAACTTTGTTCAACATAATAAAAATGAAAAGGTAAGATGTATTTTATGTTAAGAGAAATTGAAATGTTCATCCAATCTGTGTACGCAATAGTATAACACCATAAAGAAGCAAATGAAAACAAATTATTCCAATAAGAAGATGCAGCCCTATTGGCAAACACTGGTATTGCAGTCCTAAAAGAATACTCAAATTGCAATTTCTACAGTTGGTTCCATGGTGTAATGGTTAGCACTTTGGACTTTGAATCCAGCGATCTGAGTTCAAATCTCAGTGGAACCTTGCTTTTGTTTTTTCTTAAAGATGTCATATGAAATGTGAACACAATTCAATATATGTAACTCTAGCTAGCAGAGACAAAATAAAACAAATACAAGAGGCACAAAACAGTATTGTCTGAATAATCAGCTAAATTATTCATGCGGTAAGATATGAAATAAAACAAAACAGAGAGTCTCCATGCAATACCATACATGTGTACTGAGATGGTTGGTACGGTGCAAAGTAGTTAGCACTGCTGCCTCACATGGATCCAATTGAAACCCAGACCATAATCCACTATTGTGGAGTTTGAAATTCCTTATTGTGCAAGGAAAGCTTCTCCTTAAGTGCCCCTACCCAAATCCAGTCCAAAAAACATACCAATATGCTAATTGGCAAGTGATAAAATTGAGCCCAGTATGCATGTGTATTAGAGAATTTAGACTTGACACCTCACTGGGACAGGGATTAATGAGAATAGATAAATTGTTATTTGTAAAACACTGTATATTATTCAGCCATTATTTCAATAAAGGATAAACACCATGTTAACAGTATATAAAACAGATTTAATGCACAGCAGAAGAATTTACTGCTGCAGTATATTTCATATAAAAGGTACCTAAAACAAGATACTAAACTGAAAACCTTATGAAAACATTTCTGCATGAGCTTGGGTGTGGGAATTTGTGGTGAATTGGCTAGCATTCTGGCTTTCAAGCTCTTCAGTCTGATTTCACATGTTGTTGAAACCAAATGGCTTCTATTCCTTAGCAATCTGGTTATTAGTTTGGGATATTTTTAATCACAGGACAGTCTTGTAGAGTGGAAGTCCACTTCTTGATTACTGTGCAGTTTCTTACTTTGTTTCCGATGATGGTTTTTCTCCTAATACATGAATCCTGGAACCAATTACGGTGAGCTTGAAGTACAGGGCTAACAAGTCCATACATTCCACTTTAAGAACCTCAATCAAAGCATTCTTTTGAGCAATAAGGGAGACTTATGGGCAGCCTTACTCTCCCCAAGGAACCTATCAGCCTGATCACATCCTATTGGCACTCTGCTTCAGATAGCTGAGAACCCCAGGAGATTAGGCTCCTAAATTTGCTACAAGACTTGTCCAAAAGAGGATTGTCTGTGAAGTTGACCACACACAGCTTTCCAACACATTGACATTACTATATGGGTATGGGATCTGTTATACAGACACTGCTTATGCAACAGGATGTCAAGATAATCCAGTGGAAAAATGTAAATACATGCTGCTTTTTCAGTAATAATATCACACATAGATGGTGAGCTAGAGTTTCCTCCTACAGTGATTGTGAAGAGTAATGATAAACACTTCAATAAGGAATGGAATGCCAAAGACATTTTGGGACAGACAGGGATATATTTTAAATGTATTGTAGTAGTAGATTTTAGTCATGGTGCACAAATATACTGGAAAAGACCTTATATAGAAAACTCCCAGTGCTTCAATTAATAGATAACGAACCTGTGCATTCAATGCCACAATTGCAATTTTAGGGGTCTCAGTTGTCCTAGGCTACATTCACTGGAAGGGAAATGGAGCTTGAGCATTATTCAAAATCGAAATCCATTGATCACTTTGGCAAAAACTATTTTGATGCTGCTTATTGCTATCATAGTCTGCACGGTATACAGAGAAACCATACAAGTCATAGTAATCTAACCATTTGTATTTGGACAAGCAGCAAAGGGAAATACAATTTAGGTTGTTTCTATCTGGTAATAATATTTCAAATGGATTTCCTAACATTGTAATCTGGATTTTTTGTACTTTTAACTTTGTTCAACATAATAAAAATGAAAAGGTAAGATGTATTTTATTTTAAGAGAAATTGAAATGTTCATCCAATCTGTGTACGCAATAGTATAACACCATAATGAAGCAGATGAAAACAAATTATTCCAATAAGAAGATACAGCCCTATTGGCAAACACTGGTATTGCATTCCTAAAAGAATACTCAAATTGCCATTTCTACAGTTGGTTCTATGGTGTAATGGTTAGCACTTTGGACTTTGAATCCAGCGATCTGAGTTCAAATCTCAGTGGAACCTTGCTTTTGTTTTTTCTTAAAGATGTCATATGAAATGTGAACACAATTCAATATATGTAACTCTAGCTAGCAGAGACAAAAGAAAACAAATACAAGAGGCACAAAACAGTATTGTCTGAATAATCAGCTAAATTATTCATGCGGTAAGATATGAAATAAAACAAAACAGAGAGTCTCCATGCAATACCATACATGTGTACTGAGATGGTTGGTACGGTGCAAAGTAGTTAGCACTGCTGCCTCACATGGATCCAATTGAAACCCAGACCATAATCCACTATTGTGGAGTTTGAAATTCCTTATTGTGCAAGGAAAGCTTCTCCTTAAGTGCCCCTGCCCAAATCCAGTCCAAAAAACATACCAATATGCTAATTGGCAAGTGATAAAATTGAGCCCAGTATGCATGTGTATTAGAGAATTTAGACTTGACACCTCACTGGGACAGGGATTAATGAGAATAGATAAATTGTTATTTGTAAAACACTGTATATTATTCAGCCATTATTTCAATAAAGGATAAACACCATGTTAACAGTATATAAAACAGATTTAATGCACAGCAGAAGAATTTACTGCTGCAGTATATTTCATATAAAAGGTAGCTAAAACAAGATACTAAACTGAAAACCTTATGAAAACATTTCTGCATGAGCTTGGGTGTGGGAATTTGTGGTGAATTGGCTAGCATTCTGGCTTTCAAGCACTTCAGTCTGATTTCACATGTTGTTGAAACCAAATGGCTTCTATTCCTTAGCAATCTGGTTATTAGTTTGGGATATTTTTAATCACGGGACAGTCTTTTAGAGTGGATGTCCACTTCTTGATTACTGTGCAGTTTCTTACTTTGTTTCCGATGATGGTTTTACTCCTATTACCTGAATCCTGGAACCAATTGCTGTGAGCTTGAAGTACAGGGCTAACAAGTCCATACATTCCACTTTAAGAACCTCAATCAAAGCATTCTTTTGAGCAATAAGGGAGACTTATGGGCAGCCTTACTCTCCCCAAGGAACCTATCAGCCTGATCACATCCTATTGGCACTCTGCTTCAGATAGCTGAGAACCCCAGGAGATTAGGCTCCTAAATTTGCTACAAGACTTGTCCAAAAGAGGATTGTCTGTGAAGTTGACCACACACAGCTTTCCAACACATTGACATTACTATATGGGTATGGGATCTGTTATACAGACACTGCTTATGCAACAGGATGTCAAAATAATCCAGTGGAAAAATGTAAATACATGCTGCTTTTTCAGTAATAATATCACACATAGATGGTGAGCTAGAGTTTCCTCCTACAGTGATTGTGAAGAGTAATGATAAACACTTCAATAAGGAATGGAATGCCAAAGACATTTTGGGACAGACAGGGATATATTTTAAATGTATTGTAGTAGTAGATTTTAGTCATGGTGCACAAATATACTGGAAAAGACCTTATATAGAAAACTCCCAGTGCTTCAATTAATAGATAACGAACCTGTGCATTCAATGCCACAATTGCAATTTTAGGGGTCTCAGCTGTCCTAGGCTACATTCACTGGAAGGGAAATGGAGCTTGAGCATTATTCAAAATCGAAATCCATTGATCACTTTGGCAAAAACTATTTTGATGCTGCTTATTGCTATCATAGTCTGCACGGTATACAGAGAAACCATACAAGTCATAGTAATCTAACCATTTGTATTTGGACAAGCAGCAAAGGGAAATACAATTTAGGTTGTTTCTATCTGGTAATAATATTTCAAATGGATTTCCTAACATTGTAATCTGGATTTTTTGTACTTTTAACTTTGTTCAACATAATAAAAATGAAAAGGTAAGATGTATTTTATTTTAAGAGAAATTGAAATGTTCATCCAATCTGTGTACGCAATAGTATAACACCATAATGAAGCAGATGAAAACAAATTATTCCAATAAGAAGATACAGCCCTATTGGCAAACACTGGTATTGCATTCCTAAAAGAATACTCAAATTGCCATTTCTACAGTTGGTTCTATGGTGTAATGGTTAGCACTTTGGACTTTGAATCCAGCGATCTGAGTTCAAATCTCAGTGGAACCTTGCTTTTGTTTTTTCTTAAAGATGTCATATGAAATGTGAACACAATTCAATATATGTAACTCTAGCTAGCAGAGACAAAAGAAAACAAATACAAGAGGCACAAAACAGTATTGTCTGAATAATCAGCTAAATTATTCATGCGGTAAGATATGAAATAAAACAAAACAGAGAGTCTCCATGCAATACCATACATGTGTGCTGAGATGGTTGGTACGGTGCAAAGTAGTTAGCACTGCTGCCTCACATGGATCCAATTGAAACCCAGACCATAATCCACTATTGTGGAGTTTGAAATTCCTTATTGTGCAAGGAAAGCTTCTCCTTAAGTGCCCCTGCCCAAATCCAGTCCAAAAAACATACCAATATGCTAATTGGCAAGTGATAAAATTGAGCCCAGTATGCATGTGTATTAGAGAATTTAGACTTGACACCTCACTGGGACAGGGATTAATGAGAATAGATAAATTGTTATTTGTAAAACACTGTATATTATTCAGCCATTATTTCAATAAAGGATAAACACCATGTTAACAGTATATAAAACAGATTTAATGCACAGCAGAAGAATTTACTGCTGCAGTATATTTCATATAAAAGGTAGCTAAAACAAGATACTAAACTGAAAACCTTATGAAAACATTTCTGCATGAGCTTGGGTGTGGGAATTTGTGGTGAATTGGCTAGCATTCTGGCTTTCAAGCACTTCAGTCTGATTTCACATGTTGTTGAAACCAAATGGCTTCTATTCCATAGCAATCTGGTTATTAGTTTGGGATATTTTTAATCACGGGACAGTCTTTTAGAGTGGATGTCCACTTCTTGATTACTGTGCAGTTTCTTACTTTGTTTCCGATGATGGTTTTACTCCTATTACCTGAATCCTGGAACCAATTGCTGTGAGCTTGAAGTACATTGCTAACAAGTCCATACATTCCACTTTAAGAACCTCAATCAAAGCATTCTTTTGAGCAATAAGGGAGACTTATGGGCAGCCTTACTCTCCCCAAGGAACCTATCAGCCTGATCACATCCTATTGGCACTCTGCTTCAGATAGCTGAGAACCCCAGGAGATTAGGCTCCTAAATTTGCTACAAGACTTGTCCAAAAGAGGATTGTCTGTGAAGTTGACCACACACAGCTTTCCAACACATTGACATTACTATATGGGTATGGGATCTGTTATACAGACACTGCTTATGCAACAGGATGTCAAAATAATCCAGTGGAAAAATGTAAATACATGCTGCTTTTTCAGTAATAATATCACACATAGATGGTGAGCTAGAGTTTCCTCCTACAGTGATTGTGAAGAGTAATGATAAACACTTCAATAAGGAATGGAATGCCAAAGACATTTTGGGACAGACAGGGATATATTTTAAATGTATTGTAGTAGTAGATTTTAGTCATGGTGCACAAATATACTGGAAAAGACCTTATATAGAAAACTCCCAGTGCTTCAATTAATAGATAACGAACCTGTGCATTCAATGCCACAATTGCAATTTTAGGGGTCTCAGCTGTCCTAGGCTACATTCACTGGAAGGGAAATGGAGCTTGAGCATTATTCAAAATCGAAATCCATTGATCACTTTGGCAAAAACTATTTTGATGCTGCTTATTGCTATCATAGTCTGCACGGTATACAGAGAAACCATACAAGTCATAGTAATCTAACCATTTGTATTTGGACAAGCAGCAAAGGGAAATACAATTTAGGTTGTTTCTATCTGGTAATAATATTTCAAATGGATTTCCTAACATTGTAATCTGGATTTTTTGTACTTTTAACTTTGTTCAACATAATAAAAATGAAAAGGTAAGATGTATTTTATTTTAAGAGAAATTGAAATGTTCATCCAATCTGTGTACGCAATAGTATAACACCATAATGAAGCAGATGAAAACAAATTATTCCAATAAGAAGATACAGCCCTATTGGCAAACACTGGTATTGCATTCCTAAAAGAATACTCAAATTGCCATTTCTACAGTTGGTTCTATGGTGTAATGGTTAGCACTTTGGACTTTGAATCCAGCGATCTGAGTTCAAATCTCAGTGGAACCTTGCTTTTGTTTTTTCTTAAAGATGTCATATGAAATGTGAACACAATTCAATATATGTAACTCTAGCTAGCAGAGACAAAAGAAAACAAATACAAGAGGCACAAAACAGTATTGTCTGAATAATCAGCTAAATTATTCATGCGGTAAGATATGAAATAAAACAAAACAGAGAGTCTCCATGCAATACCATACATGTGTACTGAGATGGTTGGTACGGTGCAAAGTAGTTAGCACTGCTGCCTCACATGGATCCAATTGAAACCCAGACCATAATCCACTATTGTGGAGTTTGAAATTCCTTATTGTGCAAGGAAAGCTTCTCCTTAAGTGCCCCTGCCCAAATCCAGTCCAAAAAACATACCAATATGCTAATTGGCAAGTGATAAAATTGAGCCCAGTATGCATGTGTATTAGAGAATTTAGACTTGACACCTCACTGGGACAGGGATTAATGAGAATAGATAAATTGTTATTTGTAAAACACTGTATATTATTCAGCCATTATTTCAATAAAGGATAAACACCATGTTAACAGTATATAAAACAGATTTAATGCACAGCAGAAGAATTTACTGCTGCAGTATATTTCATATAAAAGGTAGCTAAAACAAGATACTAAACTGAAAACCTTATGAAAACATTTCTGCATGAGCTTGGGTGTGGGAATTTGTGGTGAATTGGCTAGCATTCTGGCTTTCAAGCACTTCAGTCTGATTTCACATGTTGTTGAAACCAAATGGCTTCTATTCCTTAGCAATCTGGTTATTAGTTTGGGATATTTTTAATCACGGGACAGTCTTTTAGAGTGGATGTCCACTTCTTGATTACTGTGCAGTTTCTTACTTTGTTTCCGATGATGGTTTTACTCCTATTACCTGAATCCTGGAACCAATTGCTGTGAGCTTGAAGTACAGGGCTAACAAGTCCATACATTCCACTTTAAGAACCTCAATCAAAGCATTCTTTTGAGCAATAAGGGAGACTTATGGGCAGCCTTACTCTCCCCAAGGAACCTATCAGCCTGATCACATCCTATTGGCACTCTGCTTCAGATAGCTGAGAACCCCAGGAGATTAGGCTCCTAAATTTGCTACAAGACTTGTCCAAAAGAGGATTGTCTGTGAAGTTGACCACACACAGCTTTCCAACACATTGACATTACTATATGGGTATGGGATCTGTTATACAGACACTGCTTATGCAACAGGATGTCAAAATAATCCAGTGGAAAAATGTAAATACATGCTGCTTTTTCAGTAATAATATCACACATAGATGGTGAGCTAGAGTTTCCTCCTACAGTGATTGTGAAGAGTAATGATAAACACTTCAATAAGGAATGGAATGCCAAAGACATTTTGGGACAGACAGGGATATATTTTAAATGTATTGTAGTAGTAGATTTTAGTCATGGTGCACAAATATACTGGAAAAGACCTTATATAGAAAACTCCCAGTGCTTCAATTAATAGATAACGAACCTGTGCATTCAATGCCACAATTGCAATTTTAGGGGTCTCAGCTGTCCTAGGCTACATTCACTGGAAGGGAAATGGAGCTTGAGCATTATTCAAAATCGAAATCCATTGATCACTTTGGCAAAAACTATTTTGATGCTGCTTATTGCTATCATAGTCTGCACGGTATACAGAGAAACCATACAAGTCATAGTAATCTAACCATTTGTATTTGGACAAGCAGCAAAGGGAAATACAATTTAGGTTGTTTCTATCTGGTAATAATATTTCAAATGGATTTCCTAACATTGTAATCTGGATTTTTTGTACTTTTAACTTTGTTCAACATAATAAAAATGAAAAGGTAAGATGTATTTTATTTTAAGAGAAATTGAAATGTTCATCCAATCTGTGTACGCAATAGTATAACACCATAATGAAGCAGATGAAAACAAATTATTCCAATAAGAAGATACAGCCCTATTGGCAAACACTGGTATTGCATTCCTAAAAGAATACTCAAATTGCCATTTCTACAGTTGGTTCTATGGTGTAATGGTTAGCACTTTGGACTTTGAATCCAGCGATCTGAGTTCAAATCTCAGTGGAACCTTGCTTTTGTTTTTTCTTAAAGATGTCATATGAAATGTGAACACAATTCAATATATGTAACTCTAGCTAGCAGAGACAAAAGAAAACAAATACAAGAGGCACAAAACAGTATTGTCTGAATAATCAGCTAAATTATTCATGCGGTAAGATATGAAATAAAACAAAACAGAGAGTCTCCATGCAATACCATACATGTGTGCTGAGATGGTTGGTACGGTGCAAAGTAGTTAGCACTGCTGCCTCACATGGATCCAATTGAAACCCAGACCATAATCCACTATTGTGGAGTTTGAAATTCCTTATTGTGCAAGGAAAGCTTCTCCTTAAGTGCCCCTGCCCAAATCCAGTCCAAAAAACATACCAATATGCTAATTGGCAAGTGATAAAATTGAGCCCAGTATGCATGTGTATTAGAGAATTTAGACTTGACACCTCACTGGGACAGGGATTAATGAGAATAGATAAATTGTTATTTGTAAAACACTGTATATTATTCAGCCATTATTTCAATAAAGGATAAACACCATGTTAACAGTATATAAAACAGATTTAATGCACAGCAGAAGAATTTACTGCTGCAGTATATTTCATATAAAAGGTAGCTAAAACAAGATACTAAACTGAAAACCTTATGAAAACATTTCTGCATGAGCTTGGGTGTGGGAATTTGTGGTGAATTGGCTAGCATTCTGGCTTTCAAGCACTTCAGTCTGATTTCACATGTTGTTGAAACCAAATGGCTTCTATTCCATAGCAATCTGGTTATTAGTTTGGGATATTTTTAATCACGGGACAGTCTTTTAGAGTGGATGTCCACTTCTTGATTACTGTGCAGTTTCTTACTTTGTTTCCGATGATGGTTTTACTCCTATTACCTGAATCCTGGAACCAATTGCTGTGAGCTTGAAGTACATTGCTAACAAGTCCATACATTCCACTTTAAGAACCTCAATCAAAGCATTCTTTTGAGCAATAAGGGAGACTTATGGGCAGCCTTACTCTCCCCAAGGAACCTATCAGCCTGATCACATCCTATTGGCACTCTGCTTCAGATAGCTGAGAACCCCAGGAGATTAGGCTCCTAAATTTGCTACAAGACTTGTCCAAAAGAGGATTGTCTGTGAAGTTGACCACACACAGCTTTCCAACACATTGACATTACTATATGGGTATGGGATCTGTTATACAGACACTGCTTATGCAACAGGATGTCAAAATAATCCAGTGGAAAAATGTAAATACATGCTGCTTTTTCAGTAATAATATCACACATAGATGGTGAGCTAGAGTTTCCTCCTACAGTGATTGTGAAGAGTAATGATAAACACTTCAATAAGGAATGGAATGCCAAAGACATTTTGGGACAGACAGGGATATATTTTAAATGTATTGTAGTAGTAGATTTTAGTCATGGTGCACAAATATACTGGAAAAGACCTTATATAGAAAACTCCCAGTGCTTCAATTAATAGATAACGAACCTGTGCATTCAATGCCACAATTGCAATTTTAGGGGTCTCAGTTGTCCTAGGCTACATTCACTGGAAGGGAAATGGAGCTTGAGCATTATTCAAAATCGAAATCCATTGATCACTTTGGCAAAAACTATTTTGATGCTGCTTATTGCTATCATAGTCTGCACGGTATACAGAGAAACCATACAAGTCATAGTAATCTAACCATTTGTATTTGGACAAGCAGCAAAGGGAAATACAATTTAGGTTGTTTCTATCTGGTAATAATATTTCAAATGGATTTCCTAACATTGTAATCTGGATTTTTTGTACTTTTAACTTTGTTCAACATAATAAAAATGAAAAGGTAAGATGTATTTTATTTTAAGAGAAATTGAAATGTTCATCCAATCTGTGTACGCAATAGTATAACACCATAATGAAGCAGATGAAAACAAATTATTCCAATAAGAAGATACAGCCCTATTGGCAAACACTGGTATTGCATTCCTAAAAGAATACTCAAATTGCCATTTCTACAGTTGGTTCTATGGTGTAATGGTTAGCACTTTGGACTTTGAATCCAGCGATCTGAGTTCAAATCTCAGTGGAACCTTGCTTTTGTTTTTTCTTAAAGATGTCATATGAAATGTGAACACAATTCAATATATGTAACTCTAGCTAGCAGAGACAAAAGAAAACAAATACAAGAGGCACAAAACAGTATTGTCTGAATAATCAGCTAAATTATTCATGCGGTAAGATATGAAATAAAACAAAACAGAGAGTCTCCATGCAATACCATACATGTGTACTGAGATGGTTGGTACGGTGCAAAGTAGTTAGCACTGCTGCCTCACATGGATCCAATTGAAACCCAGACCATAATCCACTATTGTGGAGTTTGAAATTCCTTATTGTGCAAGGAAAGCTTCTCCTTAAGTGCCCCTGCCCAAATCCAGTCCAAAAAACATACCAATATGCTAATTGGCAAGTGATAAAATTGAGCCCAGTATGCATGTGTATTAGAGAATTTAGACTTGACACCTCACTGGGACAGGGATTAATGAGAATAGATAAATTGTTATTTGTAAAACACTGTATATTATTCAGCCATTATTTCAATAAAGGATAAACACCATGTTAACAGTATATAAAACAGATTTAATGCACAGCAGAAGAATTTACTGCTGCAGTATATTTCATATAAAAGGTAGCTAAAACAAGATACTAAACTGAAAACCTTATGAAAACATTTCTGCATGAGCTTGGGTGTGGGAATTTGTGGTGAATTGGCTAGCATTCTGGCTTTCAAGCACTTCAGTCTGATTTCACATGTTGTTGAAACCAAATGGCTTCTATTCCTTAGCAATCTGGTTATTAGTTTGGGATATTTTTAATCACGGGACAGTCTTTTAGAGTGGATGTCCACTTCTTGATTACTGTGCAGTTTCTTACTTTGTTTCCGATGATGGTTTTACTCCTATTACCTGAATCCTGGAACCAATTGCTGTGAGCTTGAAGTACATTGCTAACAAGTCCATACATTCCACTTTAAGAACCTCAATCAAAGCATTCTTTTGAGCAATAAGGGAGACTTATGGGCAGCCTTACTCTCCCCAAGGAACCTATCAGCCTGATCACATCCTATTGGCACTCTGCTTCAGATAGCTGAGAACCCCAGGAGATTAGGCTCCTAAATTTGCTACAAGACTTGTCCAAAAGAGGATTGTCTGTGAAGTTGACCACACACAGCTTTCCAACACATTGACATTACTATATGGGTATGGGATCTGTTATACAGACACTGCTTATGCAACAGGATGTCAAAATAATCCAGTGGAAAAATGTAAATACATGCTGCTTTTTCAGTAATAATATCACACATAGATGGTGAGCTAGAGTTTCCTCCTACAGTGATTGTGAAGAGTAATGATAAACACTTCAATAAGGAATGGAATGCCAAAGACATTTTGGGACAGACAGGGATATATTTTAAATGTATTGTAGTAGTAGATTTTAGTCATGGTGCACAAATATACTGGAAAAGACCTTATATAGAAAACTCCCAGTGCTTCAATTAATAGATAACGAACCTGTGCATTCAATGCCACAATTGCAATTTTAGGGGTCTCAGTTGTCCTAGGCTACATTCACTGGAAGGGAAATGGAGCTTGAGCATTATTCAAAATCGAAATCCATTGATCACTTTGGCAAAAACTATTTTGATGCTGCTTATTGCTATCATAGTCTGCACGGTATACAGAGAAACCATACAAGTCATAGTAATCTAACCATTTGTATTTGGACAAGCAGCAAAGGGAAATACAATTTAGGTTGTTTCTATCTGGTAATAATATTTCAAATGGATTTCCTAACATTGTAATCTGGATTTTTTGTACTTTTAACTTTGTTCAACATAATAAAAATGAAAAGGTAAGATGTATTTTATTTTAAGAGAAATTGAAATGTTCATCCAATCTGTGTACGCAATAGTATAACACCATAATGAAGCAGATGAAAACAAATTATTCCAATAAGAAGATACAGCCCTATTGGCAAACACTGGTATTGCATTCCTAAAAGAATACTCAAATTGCCATTTCTACAGTTGGTTCTATGGTGTAATGGTTAGCACTTTGGACTTTGAATCCAGCGATCTGAGTTCAAATCTCAGTGGAACCTTGCTTTTGTTTTTTCTTAAAGATGTCATATGAAATGTGAACACAATTCAATATATGTAACTCTAGCTAGCAGAGACAAAAGAAAACAAATACAAGAGGCACAAAACAGTATTGTCTGAATAATCAGCTAAATTATTCATGCGGTAAGATATGAAATAAAACAAAACAGAGAGTCTCCATGCAATACCATACATGTGTGCTGAGATGGTTGGTACGGTGCAAAGTAGTTAGCACTGCTGCCTCACATGGATCCAATTGAAACCCAGACCATAATCCACTATTGTGGAGTTTGAAATTCCTTATTGTGCAAGGAAAGCTTCTCCTTAAGTGCCCCTGACCAAATACAGTCCAAAAAACATACCAATATGCTAATTGGCAAGTGATAAAATTGAGCCCAGTATGCATGTGTATTAGAGAATTTAGACTTGACACCTCACTGGGACAGGGATTAATGAGAATAGATAAATTGTTATTTGTAAAACACTGTATATTATTCAGCCATTATTTCAATAAAGGATAAACACCATGTTAACAGTATATAAAACAGATTTAATGCACAGCAGAAGAATTTACTGCTGCAGTATATTTCATATAAAAGGTAGCTAAAACAAGATACTAAACTGAAAACCTTATGAAAACATTTCTGCATGAGCTTGGGTGTGGGAATTTGTGGTGAATTGGCTAGCATTCTGGCTTTCAAGCACTTCAGTCTGATTTCACATGTTGTTGAAACCAAATGGCTTCTATTCCTTAGCAATCTGGTTATTAGTTTGGGATATTTTTAATCACGGGACAGTCTTTTAGAGTGGATGTCCACTTCTTGATTACTGTGCAGTTTCTTACTTTGTTTCCGATGATGGTTTTACTCCTATTACCTGAATCCTGGAACCAATTGCTGTGAGCTTGAAGTACATTGCTAACAAGTCCATACATTCCACTTTAAGAACCTCAATCAAAGCATTCTTTTGAGCAATAAGGGAGACTTATGGGCAGCCTTACTCTCCCCAAGGAACCTATCAGCCTGATCACATCCTATTGGCACTCTGCTTCAGATAGCTGAGAACCCCAGGAGATTAGGCTCCTAAATTTGCTACAAGACTTGTCCAAAAGAGGATTGTCTGTGAAGTTGACCACACACAGCTTTCCAACACATTGACATTACTATATGGGTATGGGATCTGTTATACAGACACTGCTTATGCAACAGGATGTCAAAATAATCCAGTGGAAAAATGTAAATACATGCTGCTTTTTCAGTAATAATATCACACATAGATGGTGAGCTAGAGTTTCCTCCTACAGTGATTGTGAAGAGTAATGATAAACACTTCAATAAGGAATGGAATGCCAAAGACATTTTGGGACAGACAGGGATATATTTTAAATGTATTGTAGTAGTAGATTTTAGTCATGGTGCACAAATATACTGGAAAAGACCTTATATAGAAAACTCCCAGTGCTTCAATTAATAGATAACGAACCTGTGCATTCAATGCCACAATTGCAATTTTAGGGGTCTCAGTTGTCCTAGGCTACATTCACTGGAAGGGAAATGGAGCTTGAGCATTATTCAAAATCGAAATCCATTGATCACTTTGGCAAAAACTATTTTGATGCTGCTTATTGCTATCATAGTCTGCACGGTATACAGAGAAACCATACAAGTCATAGTAATCTAACCATTTGTATTTGGACAAGCAGCAAAGGGAAATACAATTTAGGTTGTTTCTATCTGGTAATAATATTTCAAATGGATTTCCTAACATTGTAATCTGGATTTTTTGTACTTTTAACTTTGTTCAACATAATAAAAATGAAAAGGTAAGATGTATTTTATTTTAAGAGAAATTGAAATGTTCATCCAATCTGTGTACGCAATAGTATAACACCATAATGAAGCAGATGAAAACAAATTATTCCAATAAGAAGATACAGCCCTATTGGCAAACACTGGTATTGCATTCCTAAAAGAATACTCAAATTGCCATTTCTACAGTTGGTTCTATGGTGTAATGGTTAGCACTTTGGACTTTGAATCCAGCGATCTGAGTTCAAATCTCAGTGGAACCTTGCTTTTGTTTTTTCTTAAAGATGTCATATGAAATGTGAACACAATTCAATATATGTAACTCTAGCTAGCAGAGACAAAAGAAAACAAATACAAGAGGCACAAAACAGTATTGTCTGAATAATCAGCTAAATTATTCATGCGGTAAGATATGAAATAAAACAAAACAGAGAGTCTCCATGCAATACCATACATGTGTACTGAGATGGTTGGTACGGTGCAAAGTAGTTAGCACTGCTGCCTCACATGGATCCAATTGAAACCCAGACCATAATCCACTATTGTGGAGTTTGAAATTCCTTATTGTGCAAGGAAAGCTTCTCCTTAAGTGCCCCTGCCCAAATCCAGTCCAAAAAACATACCAATATGCTAATTGGCAAGTGATAAAATTGAGCCCAGTATGCATGTGTATTAGAGAATTTAGACTTGACACCTCACTGGGACAGGGATTAATGAGAATAGATAAATTGTTATTTGTAAAACACTGTATATTATTCAGCCATTATTTCAATAAAGGATAAACACCATGTTAACAGTATATAAAACAGATTTAATGCACAGCAGAAGAATTTACTGCTGCAGTATATTTCATATAAAAGGTAGCTAAAACAAGATACTAAACTGAAAACCTTATGAAAACATTTCTGCATGAGCTTGGGTGTGGGAATTTGTGGTGAATTGGCTAGCATTCTGGCTTTCAAGCACTTCAGTCTGATTTCACATGTTGTTGAAACCAAATGGCTTCTATTCCTTAGCAATCTGGTTATTAGTTTGGGATATTTTTAATCACGGGACAGTCTTTTAGAGTGGATGTCCACTTCTTGATTACTGTGCAGTTTCTTACTTTGTTTCCGATGATGGTTTTACTCCTATTACCTGAATCCTGGAACCAATTGCTGTGAGCTTGAAGTACATTGCTAACAAGTCCATACATTCCACTTTAAGAACCTCAATCAAAGCATTCTTTTGAGCAATAAGGGAGACTTATGGGCAGCCTTACTCTCCCCAAGGAACCTATCAGCCTGATCACATCCTATTGGCACTCTGCTTCAGATAGCTGAGAACCCCAGGAGATTAGGCTCCTAAATTTGCTACAAGACTTGTCCAAAAGAGGATTGTCTGTGAAGTTGACCACACACAGCTTTCCAACACATTGACATTACTATATGGGTATGGGATCTGTTATACAGACACTGCTTATGCAACAGGATGTCAAAATAATCCAGTGGAAAAATGTAAATACATGCTGCTTTTTCAGTAATAATATCACACATAGATGGTGAGCTAGAGTTTCCTCCTACAGTGATTGTGAAGAGTAATGATAAACACTTCAATAAGGAATGGAATGCCAAAGACATTTTGGGACAGACAGGGATATATTTTAAATGTATTGTAGTAGTAGATTTTAGTCATGGTGCACAAATATACTGGAAAAGACCTTATATAGAAAACTCCCAGTGCTTCAATTAATAGATAACGAACCTGTGCATTCAATGCCACAATTGCAATTTTAGGGGTCTCAGTTGTCCTAGGCTACATTCACTGGAAGGGAAATGGAGCTTGAGCATTATTCAAAATCGAAATCCATTGATCACTTTGGCAAAAACTATTTTGATGCTGCTTATTGCTATCATAGTCTGCACGGTATACAGAGAAACCATACAAGTCATAGTAATCTAACCATTTGTATTTGGACAAGCAGCAAAGGGAAATACAATTTAGGTTGTTTCTATCTGGTAATAATATTTCAAATGGATTTCCTAACATTGTAATCTGGATTTTTTGTACTTTTAACTTTGTTCAACATAATAAAAATGAAAAGGTAAGATGTATTTTATTTTAAGAGAAATTGAAATGTTCATCCAATCTGTGTACGCAATAGTATAACACCATAATGAAGCAGATGAAAACAAATTATTCCAATAAGAAGATACAGCCCTATTGGCAAACACTGGTATTGCATTCCTAAAAGAATACTCAAATTGCCATTTCTACAGTTGGTTCTATGGTGTAATGGTTAGCACTTTGGACTTTGAATCCAGCGATCTGAGTTCAAATCTCAGTGGAACCTTGCTTTTGTTTTTTCTTAAAGATGTCATATGAAATGTGAACACAATTCAATATATGTAACTCTAGCTAGCAGAGACAAAAGAAAACAAATACAAGAGGCACAAAACAGTATTGTCTGAATAATCAGCTAAATTATTCATGCGGTAAGATATGAAATAAAACAAAACAGAGAGTCTCCATGCAATACCATACATGTGTACTGAGATGGTTGGTACGGTGCAAAGTAGTTAGCACTGCTGCCTCACATGGATCCAATTGAAACCCAGACCATAATCCACTATTGTGGAGTTTGAAATTCCTTATTGTGCAAGGAAAGCTTCTCCTTAAGTGCCCCTGCCCAAATCCAGTCCAAAAAACATACCAATATGCTAATTGGCAAGTGATAAAATTGAGCCCAGTATGCATGTGTATTAGAGAATTTAGACTTGACACCTCACTGGGACAGGGATTAATGAGAATAGATAAATTGTTATTTGTAAAACACTGTATATTATTCAGCCATTATTTCAATAAAGGATAAACACCATGTTAACAGTATATAAAACAGATTTAATGCACAGCAGAAGAATTTACTGCTGCAGTATATTTCATATAAAAGGTAGCTAAAACAAGATACTAAACTGAAAACCTTATGAAAACATTTCTGCATGAGCTTGGGTGTGGGAATTTGTGGTGAATTGGCTAGCATTCTGGCTTTCAAGCACTTCAGTCTGATTTCACATGTTGTTGAAACCAAATGGCTTCTGTTCCTTAGCAATCTGGTTATTAGTTTGGGATATTTTTAATCACGGGACAGTCTTTTAGAGTGGATGTCCACTTCTTGATTACTGTGCAGTTTCTTACTTTGTTTCCGATGATGGTTTTACTCCTATTACCTGAATCCTGGAACCAATTGCTGTGAGCTGGAAGTACATTGCTAACAAGTCCATACATTCCACTTTAAGAACCTCAATCAAAGCATTCTTTTGAGCAATAAGGGAGACTTATGGGCAGCCTTACTCTCCCCAAGGAACCTATCAGCCTGATCACATCCTATTGGCACTCTGCTTCAGATAGCTGAGAACCCCAGGAGATTAGGCTCCTAAATTTGCTACAAGACTTGTCCAAAAGAGGATTGTCTGTGAAGTTGACCACACACAGCTTTCCAACACATTGACATTACTATATGGGTATGGGATCTGTTATACAGACACTGCTTATGCAACAGGATGTCAAAATAATCCAGTGGAAAAATGTAAATACATGCTGCTTTTTCAGTAATAATATCACACATAGATGGTGAGCTAGAGTTTCCTCCTACAGTGATTGTGAAGAGTAATGATAAACACTTCAATAAGGAATGGAATGCCAAAGACATTTTGGGACAGACAGGGATATATTTTAAATGTATTGTAGTAGTAGATTTTAGTCATGGTGCACAAATATACTGGAAAAGACCTTATATAGAAAACTCCCAGTGCTTCAATTAATAGATAACGAACCTGTGCATTCAATGCCACAATTGCAATTTTAGGGGTCTCAGTTGTCCTAGGCTACATTCACTGGAAGGGAAATGGAGCTTGAGCATTATTCAAAATCGAAATCCATTGATCACTTTGGCAAAAACTATTTTGATGCTGCTTATTGCTATCATAGTCTGCACGGTATACAGAGAAACCATACAAGTCATAGTAATCTAACCATTTGTATTTGGACAAGCAGCAAAGGGAGATACAATTTAGGTTGTTTCTATCTGGTAATAACATTTCAAATGGATTTCCTAACATTGTAATCTGGATTTTTTGTACTTTTAACTTTGTTCAACATAATAAAAATGAAAAGGTAAGATGTATTTTATGTTAAGAGAAATTGAAATGTTCATCCAATCTGTGTACGCAATAGTATAACACCATAAAGAAGCAGATGAAAACAAATTATTACAATAAGAAGATGCAGCCCTATTGGCAAACACTGGTATTGCAGTCCTAAAAGAATACTCAAATTGCAATTTCTACAGTTGGTTCCATGGTGTAATGGTTAGCACTTTGGACTTTGAATCCAGCGATCTGAGTTCAAATCTCAGTGGAACCTTGCTTTTGTTTTTTCTTAAAGATGTCATATGAAATGTGAACACAATTCAATATATGTAACTCTAGCTAGCAGAGACAAAATAAAACAAATACAAGAGGCACAAAACAGTATTGTCTGAATAATCAGCTAAATTATTCATGCGGTAAGATATGAAATAAAACAAAACAGAGAGTCTCCATGCAATACCATACATGTGTACTGAGATGGTTGGTACGGTGCAAAGTAGTTAGCACTGCTGCCTCACATGGATCCAATTGAAACCCAGACCATAATCCACTATTGTGGAGTTTGAAATTCCTTATTGTGCAAGGAAAGCTTCTCCTTAAGTGCCCCTGCCCAAATCCAGTCCAAAAAACATACCAATATGCTAATTGGCAAGTGATAAAATTGAGCCCAGTATGCATGTGTATTAGAGAATTTAGACTTGACACCTCACTGGGACAGGGATTAATGAGAATAGATAAATTGTTATTTGTAAAACACTGTATATTATTCAGCCATTATTTCAATAAAGGATAAACACCATGTTAACAGTATATAAAACAGATTTAATGCACAGCAGAAGAATTTACTGCTGCAGTATATTTCATATAAAAGGTAGCTAAAACAAGATACTAAACTGAAAACCTTATGAAAACATTTCTGCATGAGCTTGGGTGTGGGAATTTGTGGTGAATTGGCTAGCATTCTGGCTTTCAAGCACTTCAGTCTGATTTCACATGTTGTTGAAACCAAATGGCTTCTATTCCTTAGCAATCTGGTTATTAGTTTGGGATATTTTTAATCACGGGACAGTCTTTTAGAGTGGATGTCCACTTCTTGATTACTGTGCAGTTTCTTACTTTGTTTCCGATGATGGTTTTACTCCTATTACCTGAATCCTGGAACCAATTGCTGTGAGCTTGAAGTACATTGCTAACAAGTCCATACATTCCACTTTAAGAACCTCAATCAAAGCATTCTTTTGAGCAATAAGGGAGACTTATGGGCAGCCTTACTCTCCCCAAGGAACCTATCAGCCTGATCACATCCTATTGGCACTCTGCTTCAGATAGCTGAGAACCCCAGGAGATTAGGCTCCTAAATTTGCTACAAGACTTGTCCAAAAGAGGATTGTCTGTGAAGTTGACCACACACAGCTTTCCAACACATTGACATTACTATATGGGTATGGGATCTGTTATACAGACACTGCTTATGCAACAGGATGTCAAAATAATCCAGTGGAAAAATGTAAATACATGCTGCTTTTTCAGTAATAATATCACACATAGATGGTGAGCTAGAGTTTCCTCCTACAGTGATTGTGAAGAGTAATGATAAACACTTCAATAAGGAATGGAATGCCAAAGACATTTTGGGACAGACAGGGATATATTTTAAATGTATTGTAGTAGTAGATTTTAGTCATGGTGCACAAATATACTGGAAAAGACCTTATATAGAAAACTCCCAGTGCTTCAATTAATAGATAACGAACCTGTGCATTCAATGCCACAATTGCAATTTTAGGGGTCTCAGTTGTCCTAGGCTACATTCACTGGAAGGGAAATGGAGCTTGAGCATTATTCAAAATCGAAATCCATTGATCACTTTGGCAAAAACTATTTTGATGCTGCTTATTGCTATCATAGTCTGCACGGTATACAGAGAAACCATACAAGTCATAGTAATCTAACCATTTGTATTTGGACAAGCAGCAAAGGGAGATACAATTTAGGTTGTTTCTATCTGGTAATAACATTTCAAATGGATTTCCTAACATTGTAATCTGGATTTTTTGTACTTTTAACTTTGTTCAACATAATAAAAATGAAAAGGTAAGATGTATTTTATGTTAAGAGAAATTGAAATGTTCATCCAATCTGTGTACGCAATAGTATAACACCATAAAGAAGCAGATGAAAACAAATTATTACAATAAGAAGATGCAGCCCTATTGGCAAACACTGGTATTGCAGTCCTAAAAGAATACTCAAATTGCAATTTCTACAGTTGGTTCCATGGTGTAATGGTTAGCACTTTGGACTTTGAATCCAGCGATCTGAGTTCAAATCTCAGTGGAACCTTGCTTTTGTTTTTTCTTAAAGATGTCATATGAAATGTGAACACAATTCAATATATGTAACTCTAGCTAGCAGAGACAAAATAAAACAAATACAAGAGGCACAAAACAGTATTGTCTGAATAATCAGCTAAATTATTCATGCGGTAAGATATGAAATAAAACAAAACAGAGAGTCTCCATGCAATACCATACATGTGTACTGAGATGGTTGGTACGGTGCAAAGTAGTTAGCACTGCTGCCTCACATGGATCCAATTGAAACCCAGACCATAATCCACTATTGTGGAGTTTGAAATTCCTTATTGTGCAAGGAAAGCTTCTCCTTAAGTGCCCCTGCCCAAATCCAGTCCAAAAAACATACCAATATGCTAATTGGCAAGTGATAAAATTGAGCCCAGTATGCATGTGTATTAGAGAATTTAGACTTGACACCTCACTGGGACAGGGATTAATGAGAATAGATAAATTGTTATTTGTAAAACACTGTATATTATTCAGCCATTATTTCAATAAAGGATAAACACCATGTTAACAGTATATAAAACAGATTTAATGCACAGCAGAAGAATTTACTGCTGCAGTATATTTCATATAAAAGGTAGCTAAAACAAGATACTAAACTGAAAACCTTATGAAAACATTTCTGCATGAGCTTGGGTGTGGGAATTTGTGGTGAATTGGCTAGCATTCTGGCTTTCAAGCACTTCAGTCTGATTTCACATGTTGTTGAAACCAAATGGCTTCTATTCCTTAGCAATCTGGTTATTAGTTTGGGATATTTTTAATCACGGGACAGTCTTTTAGAGTGGATGTCCACTTCTTGATTACTGTGCAGTTTCTTACTTTGTTTCCGATGATGGTTTTACTCCTATTACCTGAATCCTGGAACCAATTGCTGTGAGCTTGAAGTACATTGCTAACAAGTCCATACATTCCACTTTAAGAACCTCAATCAAAGCATTCTTTTGAGCAATAAGGGAGACTTATGGGCAGCCTTACTCTCCCCAAGGAACCTATCAGCCTGATCACATCCTATTGGCACTCTGCTTCAGATAGCTGAGAACCCCAGGAGATTAGGCTCCTAAATTTGCTACAAGACTTGTCCAAAAGAGGATTGTCTGTGAAGTTGACCACACACAGCTTTCCAACACATTGACATTACTATATGGGTATGGGATCTGTTATACAGACACTGCTTATGCAACAGGATGTCAAAATAATCCAGTGGAAAAATGTAAATACATGCTGCTTTTTCAGTAATAATATCACACATAGATGGTGAGCTAGAGTTTCCTCCTACAGTGATTGTGAAGAGTAATGATAAACACTTCAATAAGGAATGGAATGCCAAAGACATTTTGGGACAGACAGGGATATATTTTAAATGTATTGTAGTAGTAGATTTTAGTCATGGTGCACAAATATACTGGAAAAGACCTTATATAGAAAACTCCCAGTGCTTCAATTAATAGATAACGAACCTGTGCATTCAATGCCACAATTGCAATTTTAGGGGTCTCAGTTGTCCTAGGCTACATTCACTGGAAGGGAAATGGAGCTTGAGCATTATTCAAAATCGAAATCCATTGATCACTTTGGCAAAAACTATTTTGATGCTGCTTATTGCTATCATAGTCTGCACGGTATACAGAGAAACCATACAAGTCATAGTAATCTAACCATTTGTATTTGGACAAGCAGCAAAGGGAAATACAATTTAGGTTGTTTCTATCTGGTAATAATATTTCAAATGGATTTCCTAACATTGTAATCTGGATTTTTTGTACTTTTAACTTTGTTCAACATAATAAAAATGAAAAGGTAAGATGTATTTTATTTTAAGAGAAATTGAAATGTTCATCCAATCTGTGTACGCAATAGTATAACACCATAATGAAGCAGATGAAAACAAATTATTCCAATAAGAAGATACAGCCCTATTGGCAAACACTGGTATTGCATTCCTAAAAGAATACTCAAATTGCCATTTCTACAGTTGGTTCTATGGTGTAATGGTTAGCACTTTGGACTTTGAATCCAGCGATCTGAGTTCAAATCTCAGTGGAACCTTGCTTTTGTTTTTTCTTAAAGATGTCATATGAAATGTGAACACAATTCAATATATGTAACTCTAGCTAGCAGAGACAAAAGAAAACAAATACAAGAGGCACAAAACAGTATTGTCTGAATAATCAGCTAAATTATTCATGCGGTAAGATATGAAATAAAACAAAACAGAGAGTCTCCATGCAATACCATACATGTGTACTGAGATGGTTGGTACGGTGCAAAGTAGTTAGCACTGCTGCCTCACATGGATCCAATTGAAACCCAGACCATAATCCACTATTGTGGAGTTTGAAATTCCTTATTGTGCAAGGAAAGCTTCTCCTTAAGTGCCCCTGCCCAAATCCAGTCCAAAAAACATACCAATATGCTAATTGGCAAGTGATAAAATTGAGCCCAGTATGCATGTGTATTAGAGAATTTAGACTTGACACCTCACTGGGACAGGGATTAATGAGAATAGATAAATTGTTATTTGTAAAACACTGTATATTATTCAGCCATTATTTCAATAAAGGATAAACACCATGTTAACAGTATATAAAACAGATTTAATGCACAGCAGAAGAATTTACTGCTGCAGTATATTTCATATAAAAGGTAGCTAAAACAAGATACTAAACTGAAAACCTTATGAAAACATTTCTGCATGAGCTTGGGTGTGGGAATTTGTGGTGAATTGGCTAGCATTCTGGCTTTCAAGCACTTCAGTCTGATTTCACATGTTGTTGAAACCAAATGGCTTCTATTCCTTAGCAATCTGGTTATTAGTTTGGGATATTTTTAATCACGGGACAGTCTTTTAGAGTGGATGTCCACTTCTTGATTACTGTGCAGTTTCTTACTTTGTTTCCGATGATGGTTTTACTCCTATTACCTGAATCCTGGAACCAATTGCTGTGAGCTTGAAGTACAGGGCTAACAAGTCCATACATTCCACTTTAAGAACCTCAATCAAAGCATTCTTTTGAGCAATAAGGGAGACTTATGGGCAGCCTTACTCTCCCCAAGGAACCTATCAGCCTGATCACATCCTATTTGCACTCTGCTTCAGATAGCTGAGAGCCCCAGGAGATTAGGCTCCTAAATTTGTTACAAGACTTGTCCAAAAGAGGATTGTCTGTGAAGTTGACCACACACAGCTTTCCAACACATTGACATTACTATATGGGTATGGGATCTGTTATACAGACACTGCTTATGCAACAGGATGTCAAGATAATCCAGCGGAAAAATGTAAATACATGCTGCTTTTTCAGTAATAATATCACACATAGATGGTGAGCTAGAGTTTCCTCCTACAGTGATTGTGAAGAGTAATGATAAACACTTCAATAAGGAATGGAATGCCAAAGACATTTTGGGACAGACAGGGATATATTTTAAATGTATTGTAGTAGTAGATTTTAGTCATGGTGCACAAATATACTGGAAAAGACCTTATATAGAAAACTCCCAGTGCTTCAATTAATAGATAACGAACCTGTGCATTCAATGCCACAATTGCAATTTTAGGGGTCTCAGTTGTCCTAGGCTACATTCACTGGAAGGGAAATGGAGCTTGAGCATTATTCAAAATCGAAATCCATTGATCACTTTGGCAAAAACTATTTTGATGCTGCTTATTGCTATCATAGTCTGCACGGTATACAGAGAAACCATACAAGTCATAGTAATCTAACCATTTGTATTTGGACAAGCAGCAAAGGGAGATACAATTTAGGTTGTTTCTATCTGGTAATAACATTTCAAATGGATTTCCTAACATTGTAATCTGGATTTTTTGTACTTTTAACTTTGTTCAACATAATAAAAATGAAAAGGTAAGATGTATTTTATGTTAAGAGAAATTGAAATGTTCATCCAATCTGTGTACGCAATAGTATAACACCATAAAGAAGCAGATGAAAACAAATTATTACAATAAGAAGATGCAGCCCTATTGGCAAACACTGGTATTGCAGTCCTAAAAGAATACTCAAATTGCAATTTCTACAGTTCGTTCCATGGTGTAATGGTTAGCACTTTGGACTTTGAATCCAGCGATCTGAGTTCAAATCTCAGTGGAACCTTGCTTTTGTTTTTTCTTAAAGATGTCATATGAAATGTGAACACAATTCAATATATGTAACTCTAGCTAGCAGAGACAAAAGAAAACAAATACAAGAGGCACAAAACAGTATTGTCTGAATAATCAGCTAAATTATTCATGCGGTAAGATATGAAATAAAACAAAACAGAGAGTCTCCATGCAATACCATACATGTGTACTGAGATGGTTGGTACGGTGCAAAGTAGTTAGCACTGCTGCCTCACATGGATCCAATTGAAACCCAGACCATAATCCACTATTGTGGAGTTTGAAATTCCTTATTGTGCAAGGAAAGCTTCTCCTTAAGTGCCCCTGCCCAAATCCAGTCCAAAAAACATACCAATATGCTAATTGGCAAGTGATAAAATTGAGCCCAGTATGCATGTGTATTAGAGAATTTAGACTTGACACCTCACTGGGACAGGGATTAATGAGAATAGATAAATTGTTATTTGTAAAACACTGTATATTATTCAGCCATTATTTCAATAAAGGATAAACACCATGTTAACAGTATATAAAACAGATTTAATGCACAGCAGAAGAATTTACTGCTGCAGTATATTTCATATAAAAGGTAGCTAAAACAAGATACTAAACTGAAAACCTTATGAAAACATTTCTGCATGAGCTTGGGTGTGGGAATTTGTGGTGAATTGGCTAGCATTCTGGCTTTCAAGCACTTCAGTCTGATTTCACATGTTGTTGAAACCAAATGGCTTCTATTCCTTAGCAATCTGGTTATTAGTTTGGGATATTTTTAATCACGGGACAGTCTTTTAGAGTGGATGTCCACTTCTTGATTACTGTGCAGTTTCTTACTTTGTTTCCGATGATGGTTTTACTCCTATTACCTGAATCCTGGAACCAATTGCTGTGAGCTTGAAGTACATTGCTAACAAGTCCATACATTCCACTTTAAGAACCTCAATCAAAGCATTCTTTTGAGCAATAAGGGAGACTTATGGGCAGCCTTACTCTCCCCAAGGAACCTATCAGCCTGATCACATCCTATTGGCACTCTGCTTCAGATAGCTGAGAACCCCAGGAGATTAGGCTCCTAAATTTGCTACAAGACTTGTCCAAAAGAGGATTGTCTGTGAAGTTGACCACACACAGCTTTCCAACACATTGACATTACTATATGGGTATGGGATCTGTTATACAGACACTGCTTATGCAACAGGATGTCAAAATAATCCAGTGGAAAAATGTAAATACATGCTGCTTTTTCAGTAATAATATCACACATAGATGGTGAGCTAGAGTTTCCTCCTACAGTGATTGTGAAGAGTAATGATAAACACTTCAATAAGGAATGGAATGCCAAAGACATTTTGGGACAGACAGGGATATATTTTAAATGTATTGTAGTAGTAGATTTTAGTCATGGTGCACAAATATACTGGAAAAGACCTTATATAGAAAACTCCCAGTGCTTCAATTAATAGATAACGAACCTGTGCATTCAATGCCACAATTGCAATTTTAGGGGTCTCAGTTGTCCTAGGCTACATTCACTGGAAGGGAAATGGAGCTTGAGCATTATTCAAAATCGAAATCCATTGATCACTTTGGCAAAAACTATTTTGATGCTGCTTATTGCTATCATAGTCTGCACGGTATACAGAGAAACCATACAAGTCATAGTAATCTAACCATTTGTATTTGGACAAGCAGCAAAGGGAAATACAATTTAGGTTGTTTCTATCTGGTAATAATATTTCAAATGGATTTCCTAACATTGTAATCTGGATTTTTTGTACTTTTAACTTTGTTCAACATAATAAAAATGAAAAGGTAAGATGTATTTTATTTTAAGAGAAATTGAAATGTTCATCCAATCTGTGTACGCAATAGTATAACACCATAATGAAGCAGATGAAAACAAATTATTCCAATAAGAAGATACAGCCCTATTGGCAAACACTGGTATTGCATTCCTAAAAGAATACTCAAATTGCCATTTCTACAGTTGGTTCTATGGTGTAATGGTTAGCACTTTGGACTTTGAATCCAGCGATCTAAGTTCAAATCTCAGTGGAACCTTGCTTTTGTTTTTTCTTAAAGATGTCATATGAAATGTGAACACAATTCAATATATGTAACTCTAGCTAGCAGAGACAAAAGAAAACAAATACAAGAGGCACAAAACAGTATTGTCTGAATAATCAGCTAAATTATTCATGCGGTAAGATATGAAATAAAACAAAACAGAGAGTCTCCATGCAATACCATACATGTGTACTGAGATGGTTGGTACGGTGCAAAGTAGTTAGCACTGCTGCCTCACATGGATCCAATTGAAACCCAGACCATAATCCACTATTGTGGAGTTTGAAATTCCTTATTGTGCAAGGAAAGCTTCTCCTTAAGTGCCCCTGCCCAAATCCAGTCCAAAAAACATACCAATATGCTAATTGGCAAGTGATAAAATTGAGCACAGTATGCATGTGTATTAGAGAATTTAGACTTGACACCTCACTGGGACAGGGATTAATGAGAATAGATAAATTGTTATTTGTAAAACACTGTATATTATTCAGCCATTATTTCAATAAAGGATAAACACCATGTTAACAGTATATAAAACAGATTTAATGCACAGCAGAAGAATTTACTGCTGCAGTATATTTCATATAAAAGGTAGCTAAAACAAGATACTAAACTGAAAACCTTATGAAAACATTTCTGCATGAGCTTGGGTGTGGGAATTTGTGGTGAATTGGCTAGCATTCTGGCTTTCAAGCACTTCAGTCTGATTTCACATGTTGTTGAAACCAAATGGCTTCTATTCCTTAGCAATCTGGTTATTAGTTTGGGATATTTTTAATCACGGGACAGTCTTTTAGAGTGGATGTCCACTTCTTGATTACTGTGCAGTTTCTTACTTTGTTTCCGATGATGGTTTTACTCCTATTACCTGAATCCTGGAACCAATTGCTGTGAGCTTGAAGTACAGGGCTAACAAGTCCATACATTCCACTTTAAGAACCTCAATCAAAGCATTCTTTTGAGCAATAAGGGAGACTTATGGGCAGCCTTACTCTCCCCAAGGAACCTATCAGCCTGATCACATCCTATTGGCACTCTGCTTCAGATAGCTGAGAGCCCCAGGAGATTAGGCTCCTAAATTTGTTACAAGACTTGTCCAAAAGAGGATTGTCTGTGAAGTTGACCACACACAGCTTTCCAACACATTGACATTACTATATGGGTATGGGATCTGTTATACAGACACTGCTTATGCAACAGGATGTCAAGATAATCCAGCGGAAAAATGTAAATACATGCTGCTTTTTCAGTAATAATATCACACATAGATGGTGAGCTAGAGTTTCCTCCTACAGTGATTGTGAAGAGTAATGATAAACACTTCAATAAGGAATGGAATGCCAAAGACATTTTGGGACAGACAGGGATATATTTTAAATGTATTGTAGTAGTAGATTTTAGTCATGGTGCACAAATATACTGGAAAAGACCTTATATAGAAAACTCCCAGTGCTTCAATTAATAGATAACGAACCTGTGCATTCAATGCCACAATTGCAATTTTAGGGGTCTCAGTTGTCCTAGGCTACATTCACTGGAAGGGAAATGGAGCTTGAGCATTATTCAAAATCGAAATCCATTGATCACTTTGGCAAAAACTATTTTGATGCTGCTTATTGCTATCATAGTCTGCACGGTATACAGAGAAACCATACAAGTCATAGTAATCTAACCATTTGTATTTGGACAAGCAGCAAAGGGAGATACAATTTAGGTTGTTTCTATCTGGTAATAACATTTCAAATGGATTTCCTAACATTGTAATCTGGATTTTTTGTACTTTTAACTTTGTTCAACATAATAAAAATGAAAAGGTAAGATGTATTTTATGTTAAGAGAAATTGAAATGTTCATCCAATCTGTGTACGCAATAGTATAACACCATAAAGAAGCAGATGAAAACAAATTATTACAATAAGAAGATGCAGCCCTATTGGCAAACACTGGTATTGCAGTCCTAAAAGAATACTCAAATTGCAATTTCTACAGTTGGTTCCATGGTGTAATGGTTAGCACTTTGGACTTTGAATCCAGCGATCTGAGTTCAAATCTCAGTGGAACCTTGCTTTTGTTTTTTCTTAAAGATGTCATATGAAATGTGAACACAATTCAATATATGTAACTCTAGCTAGCAGAGACAAAATAAAACAAATACAAGAGGCACAAAACAGTATTGTCTGAATAATCAGCTAAATTATTCATGCGGTAAGATATGAAATAAAACAAAACAGAGAGTCTCCATGCAATACCATACATGTGTACTGAGATGGTTGGTACGGTGCAAAGTAGTTAGCACTGCTGCCTCACATGGATCCAATTGAAACCCAGACCATAATCCACTATTGTGGAGTTTGAAATTCCTTATTGTGCAAGGAAAGCTTCTCCTTAAGTGCCCCTGCCCAAATCCAGTCCAAAAAACATACCAATATGCTAATTGGCAAGTGATAAAATTGAGCCCAGTATGCATGTGTATTAGAGAATTTAGACTTGACACCTCACTGGGACAGGGATTAATGAGAATAGATAAATTGTTATTTGTAAAACACTGTATATTATTCAGCCATTATTTCAATAAAGGATAAACACCATGTTAACAGTATATAAAACAGATTTAATGCACAGCAGAAGAATTTACTGCTGCAGTATATTTCATATAAAAGGTAGCTAAAACAAGATACTAAACTGAAAACCTTATGAAAACATTTCTGCATGAGCTTGGGTGTGGGAATTTGTGGTGAATTGGCTAGCATTCTGGCTTTCAAGCACTTCAGTCTGATTTCACATGTTGTTGAAACCAAATGGCTTCTATTCCTTAGCAATCTGGTTATTAGTTTGGGATATTTTTAATCACGGGACAGTCTTTTAGAGTGGATGTCCACTTCTTGATTACTGTGCAGTTTCTTACTTTGTTTCCGATGATGGTTTTACTCCTATTACCTGAATCCTGGAACCAATTGCTGTGAGCTTGAAGTACATTGCTAACAAGTCCATACATTCCACTTTAAGAACCTCAATCAAAGCATTCTTTTGAGCAATAAGGGAGACTTATGGGCAGCCTTACTCTCCCCAAGGAACCTATCAGCCTGATCACATCCTATTGGCACTCTGCTTCAGATAGCTGAGAACCCCAGGAGATTAGGCTCCTAAATTTGCTACAAGACTTGTCCAAAAGAGGATTGTCTGTGAAGTTGACCACACACAGCTTTCCAACACATTGACATTACTATATGGGTATGGGATCTGTTATACAGACACTGCTTATGCAACAGGATGTCAAAATAATCCAGTGGAAAAATGTAAATACATGCTGCTTTTTCAGTAATAATATCACACATAGATGGTGAGCTAGAGTTTCCTCCTACAGTGATTGTGAAGAGTAATGATAAACACTTCAATAAGGAATGGAATGCCAAAGACATTTTGGGACAGACAGGGATATATTTTAAATGTATTGTAGTAGTAGATTTTAGTCATGGTGCACAAATATACTGGAAAAGACCTTATATAGAAAACTCCCAGTGCTTCAATTAATAGATAACGAACCTGTGCATTCAATGCCACAATTGCAATTTTAGGGGTCTCAGTTGTCCTAGGCTACATTCACTGGAAGGGAAATGGAGCTTGAGCATTATTCAAAATCGAAATCCATTGATCACTTTGGCAAAAACTATTTTGATGCTGCTTATTGCTATCATAGTCTGCACGGTATACAGAGAAACCATACAAGTCATAGTAATCTAACCATTTGTATTTGGACAAGCAGCAAAGGGAAATACAATTTAGGTTGTTTCTATCTGGTAATAATATTTCAAATGGATTTCCTAACATTGTAATCTGGATTTTTTGTACTTTTAACTTTGTTCAACATAATAAAAATGAAAAGGTAAGATGTATTTTATTTTAAGAGAAATTGAAATGTTCATCCAATCTGTGTACGCAATAGTATAACACCATAATGAAGCAGATGAAAACAAATTATTCCAATAAGAAGATACAGCCCTATTGGCAAACACTGGTATTGCATTCCTAAAAGAATACTCAAATTGCCATTTCTACAGTTGGTTCTATGGTGTAATGGTTAGCACTTTGGACTTTGAATCCAGCGATCTGAGTTCAAATCTCAGTGGAACCTTGCTTTTGTTTTTTCTTAAAGATGTCATATGAAATGTGAACACAATTCAATATATGTAACTCTAGCTAGCAGAGACAAAAGAAAACAAATACAAGAGGCACAAAACAGTATTGTCTGAATAATCAGCTAAATTATTCATGCGGTAAGATATGAAATAAAACAAAACAGAGAGTCTCCATGCAATACCATACATGTGTACTGAGATGGTTGGTACGGTGCAAAGTAGTTAGCACTGCTGCCTCACATGGATCCAATTGAAACCCAGACCATAATCCACTATTGTGGAGTTTGAAATTCCTTATTGTGCAAGGAAAGCTTCTCCTTAAGTGCCCCTGCCCAAATCCAGTCCAAAAAACATACCAATATGCTAATTGGCAAGTGATAAAATTGAGCCCAGTATGCATGTGTATTAGAGAATTTAGACTTGACACCTCACTGGGACAGGGATTAATGAGAATAGATAAATTGTTATTTGTAAAACACTGTATATTATTCAGCCATTATTTCAATAAAGGATAAACACCATGTTAACAGTATATAAAACAGATTTAATGCACAGCAGAAGAATTTACTGCTGCAGTATATTTCATATAAAAGGTAGCTAAAACAAGATACTAAACTGAAAACCTTATGAAAACATTTCTGCATGAGCTTGGGTGTGGGAATTTGTGGTGAATTGGCTAGCATTCTGGCTTTCAAGCACTTCAGTCTGATTTCACATGTTGTTGAAACCAAATGGCTTCTATTCCTTAGCAATCTGGTTATTAGTTTGGGATATTTTTAATCACGGGACAGTCTTTTAGAGTGGATGTCCACTTCTTGATTACTGTGCAGTTTCTTACTTTGTTTCCGATGATGGTTTTACTCCTATTACCTGAATCCTGGAACCAATTGCTGTGAGCTTGAAGTACAGGGCTAACAAGTCCATACATTCCACTTTAAGAACCTCAATCAAAGCATTCTTTTGAGCAATAAGGGAGACTTATGGGCAGCCTTACTCTCCCCAAGGAACCTATCAGCCTGATCACATCCTATTGGCACTCTGCTTCAGATAGCTGAGAGCCCCAGGAGATTAGGCTCCTAAATTTGTTACAAGACTTGTCCAAAAGAGGATTGTCTGTGAAGTTGACCACACACAGCTTTCCAACACATTGACATTACTATATGGGTATGGGATCTGTTATACAGACACTGCTTATGCAACAGGATGTCAAGATAATCCAGCGGAAAAATGTAAATACATGCTGCTTTTTCAGTAATAATATCACACATAGATGGTGAGCTAGAGTTTCCTCCTACAGTGATTGTGAAGAGTAATGATAAACACTTCAATAAGGAATGGAATGCCAAAGACATTTTGGGACAGACAGGGATATATTTTAAATGTATTGTAGTAGTAGATTTTAGTCATGGTGCACAAATATACTGGAAAAGACCTTATATAGAAAACTCCCAGTGCTTCAATTAATAGATAACGAACCTGTGCATTCAATGCCACAATTGCAATTTTAGGGGTCTCAGTTGTCCTAGGCTACATTCACTGGAAGGGAAATGGAGCTTGAGCATTATTCAAAATCGAAATCCATTGATCACTTTGGCAAAAACTATTTTGATGCTGCTTATTGCTATCATAGTCTGCACGGTATACAGAGAAACCATACAAGTCATAGTAATCTAACCATTTGTATTTGGACAAGCAGCAAAGGGAGATACAATTTAGGTTGTTTCTATCTGGTAATAACATTTCAAATGGATTTCCTAACATTGTAATCTGGATTTTTTGTACTTTTAACTTTGTTCAACATAATAAAAATGAAAAGGTAAGATGTATTTTATGTTAAGAGAAATTGAAATGTTCATCCAATCTGTGTACGCAATAGTATAACACCATAAAGAAGCAGATGAAAACAAATTATTACAATAAGAAGATGCAGCCCTATTGGCAAACACTGGTATTGCAGTCCTAAAAGAATACTCAAATTGCAATTTCTACAGTTGGTTCCATGGTGTAATGGTTAGCACTTTGGACTTTGAATCCAGCGATCTGAGTTCAAATCTCAGTGGAACCTTGCTTTTGTTTTTTCTTAAAGATGTCATATGAAATGTGAACACAATTCAATATATGTAACTCTAGCTAGCAGAGACAAAATAAAACAAATACAAGAGGCACAAAACAGTATTGTCTGAATAATCAGCTAAATTATTCATGCGGTAAGATATGAAATAAAACAAAACAGAGAGTCTCCATGCAATACCATACATGTGTACTGAGATGGTTGGTACGGTGCAAAGTAGTTAGCACTGCTGCCTCACATGGATCCAATTGAAACCCAGACCATAATCCACTATTGTGGAGTTTGAAATTCCTTATTGTGCAAGGAAAGCTTCTCCTTAAGTGCCCCTGCCCAAATCCAGTCCAAAAAACATACCAATATGCTAATTGGCAAGTGATAAAATTGAGCCCAGTATGCATGTGTATTAGAGAATTTAGACTTGACACCTCACTGGGACAGGGATTAATGAGAATAGATAAATTGTTATTTGTAAAACACTGTATATTATTCAGCCATTATTTCAATAAAGGATAAACACCATGTTAACAGTATATAAAACAGATTTAATGCACAGCAGAAGAATTTACTGCTGCAGTATATTTCATATAAAAGGTAGCTAAAACAAGATACTAAACTGAAAACCTTATGAAAACATTTCTGCATGAGCTTGGGTGTGGGAATTTGTGGTGAATTGGCTAGCATTCTGGCTTTCAAGCACTTCAGTCTGATTTCACATGTTGTTGAAACCAAATGGCTTCTATTCCTTAGCAATCTGGTTATTAGTTTGGGATATTTTTAATCACGGGACAGTCTTTTAGAGTGGATGTCCACTTCTTGATTACTGTGCAGTTTCTTACTTTGTTTCCGATGATGGTTTTACTCCTATTACCTGAATCCTGGAACCAATTGCTGTGAGCTTGAAGTACATTGCTAACAAGTCCATACATTCCACTTTAAGAACCTCAATCAAAGCATTCTTTTGAGCAATAAGGGAGACTTATGGGCAGCCTTACTCTCCCCAAGGAACCTATCAGCCTGATCACATCCTATTGGCACTCTGCTTCAGATAGCTGAGAACCCCAGGAGATTAGGCTCCTAAATTTGCTACAAGACTTGTCCAAAAGAGGATTGTCTGTGAAGTTGACCACACACAGCTTTCCAACACATTGACATTACTATATGGGTATGGGATCTGTTATACAGACACTGCTTATGCAACAGGATGTCAAAATAATCCAGTGGAAAAATGTAAATACATGCTGCTTTTTCAGTAATAATATCACACATAGATGGTGAGCTAGAGTTTCCTCCTACAGTGATTGTGAAGAGTAATGATAAACACTTCAATAAGGAATGGAATGCCAAAGACATTTTGGGACAGACAGGGATATATTTTAAATGTATTGTAGTAGTAGATTTTAGTCATGGTGCACAAATATACTGGAAAAGACCTTATATAGAAAACTCCCAGTGCTTCAATTAATAGATAACGAACCTGTGCATTCAATGCCACAATTGCAATTTTAGGGGTCTCAGTTGTCCTAGGCTACATTCACTGGAAGGGAAATGGAGCTTGAGCATTATTCAAAATCGAAATCCATTGATCACTTTGGCAAAAACTATTTTGATGCTGCTTATTGCTATCATAGTCTGCACGGTATACAGAGAAACCATACAAGTCATAGTAATCTAACCATTTGTATTTGGACAAGCAGCAAAGGGAAATACAATTTAGGTTGTTTCTATCTGGTAATAATATTTCAAATGGATTTCCTAACATTGTAATCTGGATTTTTTGTACTTTTAACTTTGTTCAACATAATAAAAATGAAAAGGTAAGATGTATTTTATTTTAAGAGAAATTGAAATGTTCATCCAATCTGTGTACGCAATAGTATAACACCATAATGAAGCAGATGAAAACAAATTATTCCAATAAGAAGATACAGCCCTATTGGCAAACACTGGTATTGCATTCCTAAAAGAATACTCAAATTGCCATTTCTACAGTTGGTTCTATGGTGTAATGGTTAGCACTTTGGACTTTGAATCCAGCGATCTGAGTTCAAATCTCAGTGGAACCTTGCTTTTGTTTTTTCTTAAAGATGTCATATGAAATGTGAACACAATTCAATATATGTAACTCTAGCTAGCAGAGACAAAAGAAAACAAATACAAGAGGCACAAAACAGTATTGTCTGAATAATCAGCTAAATTATTCATGCGGTAAGATATGAAATAAAACAAAACAGAGAGTCTCCATGCAATACCATACATGTGTACTGAGATGGTTGGTACGGTGCAAAGTAGTTAGCACTGCTGCCTCACATGGATCCAATTGAAACCCAGACCATAATCCACTATTGTGGAGTTTGAAATTCCTTATTGTGCAAGGAAAGCTTCTCCTTAAGTGCCCCTGCCCAAATCCAGTCCAAAAAACATACCAATATGCTAATTGGCAAGTGATAAAATTGAGCCCAGTATGCATGTGTATTAGAGAATTTAGACTTGACACCTCACTGGGACAGGGATTAATGAGAATAGATAAATTGTTATTTGTAAAACACTGTATATTATTCAGCCATTATTTCAATAAAGGATAAACACCATGTTAACAGTATATAAAACAGATTTAATGCACAGCAGAAGAATTTACTGCTGCAGTATATTTCATATAAAAGGTAGCTAAAACAAGATACTAAACTGAAAACCTTATGAAAACATTTCTGCATGAGCTTGGGTGTGGGAATTTGTGGTGAATTGGCTAGCATTCTGGCTTTCAAGCACTTCAGTCTGATTTCACATGTTGTTGAAACCAAATGGCTTCTATTCCTTAGCAATCTGGTTATTAGTTTGGGATATTTTTAATCACGGGACAGTCTTTTAGAGTGGATGTCCACTTCTTGATTACTGTGCAGTTTCTTACTTTGTTTCCGATGATGGTTTTACTCCTATTACCTGAATCCTGGAACCAATTGCTGTGAGCTTGAAGTACAGGGCTAACAAGTCCATACATTCCACTTTAAGAACCTCAATCAAAGCATTCTTTTGAGCAATAAGGGAGACTTATGGGCAGCCTTACTCTCCCCAAGGAACCTATCAGCCTGATCACATCCTATTGGCACTCTGCTTCAGATAGCTGAGAGCCCCAGGAGATTAGGCTCCTAAATTTGTTACAAGACTTGTCCAAAAGAGGATTGTCTGTGAAGTTGACCACACACAGCTTTCCAACACATTGACATTACTATATGGGTATGGGATCTGTTATACAGACACTGCTTATGCAACAGGATGTCAAGATAATCCAGCGGAAAAATGTAAATACATGCTGCTTTTTCAGTAATAATATCACACATAGATGGTGAGCTAGAGTTTCCTCCTACAGTGATTGTGAAGAGTAATGATAAACACTTCAATAAGGAATGGAATGCCAAAGACATTTTGGGACAGACAGGGATATATTTTAAATGTATTGTAGTAGTAGATTTTAGTCATGGTGCACAAATATACTGGAAAAGACCTTATATAGAAAACTCCCAGTGCTTCAATTAATAGATAACGAACCTGTGCATTCAATGCCACAATTGCAATTTTAGGGGTCTCAGTTGTCCTAGGCTACATTCACTGGAAGGGAAATGGAGCTTGAGCATTATTCAAAATCGAAATCCATTGATCACTTTGGCAAAAACTATTTTGATGCTGCTTATTGCTATCATAGTCTGCACGGTATACAGAGAAACCATACAAGTCATAGTAATCTAACCATTTGTTTTTGGACAAGCAGCAAAGGGAGATACAATTTAGGTTGTTTCTATCTGGTAATAACATTTCAAATGGATTTCCTAACATTGTAATCTGGATTTTTTGTACTTTTAACTTTGTTCAACATAATAAAAATGAAAAGGTAAGATGTATTTTATGTTAAGAGAAATTGAAATGTTCATCCAATCTGTGTACGCAATAGTATAACACCATAAAGAAGCAAATGAAAACAAATTATTCCAATAAGAAGATGCAGCCCTATTGGCAAACACTGGTATTGCAGTCCTAAAAGAATACTCAAATTGCAATTTCTACAGTTGGTTCCATGGTGTAATGGTTAGCACTTTGGACTTTGAATCCAGCGATCTGAGTTCAAATCTCAGTGGAACCTTGCTTTTGTTTTTTCTTAAAGATGTCATATGAAATGTGAACACAATTCAATATATGTAACTCTAGCTAGCAGAGACAAAATAAAACAAATACAAGAGGCACAAAACAGTATTGTCTGAATAATCAGCTAAATTATTCATGCGGTAAGATATGAAATAAAACAAAACAGAGAGTCTCCATGCAATACCATACATGTGTACTGAGATGGTTGGTACGGTGCAAAGTAGTTAGCACTGCTGCCTCACATGGATCCAATTGAAACCCAGACCATAATCCACTATTGTGGAGTTTGAAATTCCTTATTGTGCAAGGAAAGCTTCTCCTTAAGTGCCCCTGCCCAAATCCAGTCCAAAAAACATACCAATATGCTAATTGGCAAGTGATAAAATTGAGCCCAGTATGCATGTGTATTAGAGAATTTAGACTTGACACCTCACTGGGACAGGGATTAATGAGAATAGATAAATTGTTATTTGTAAAACACTGTATATTATTCAGCCATTATTTCAATAAAGGATAAACACCATGTTAACAGTATATAAAACAGATTTAATGCACAGCAGAAGAATTTACTGCTGCAGTATATTTCATATAAAAGGTAGCTAAAACAAGATACTAAACTGAAAACCTTATGAAAACATTTCTGCATGAGCTTGGGTGTGGGAATTTGTGGTGAATTGGCTAGCATTCTGGCTTTCAAGCACTTCAGTCTGATTTCACATGTTGTTGAAACCAAATGGCTTCTATTCCTTAGCAATCTGGTTATTAGTTTGGGATATTTTTAATCACGGGACAGTCTTTTAGAGTGGATGTCCACTTCTTGATTACTGTGCAGTTTCTTACTTTGTTTCCGATGATGGTTTTACTCCTATTACCTGAATCCTGGAACCAATTGCTGTGAGCTTGAAGTACATTGCTAACAAGTCCATACATTCCACTTTAAGAACCTCAATCAAAGCATTCTTTTGAGCAATAAGGGAGACTTATGGGCAGCCTTACTCTCCCCAAGGAACCTATCAGCCTGATCACATCCTATTGGCACTCTGCTTCAGATAGCTGAGAACCCCAGGAGATTAGGCTCCTAAATTTGCTACAAGACTTGTCCAAAAGAGGATTGTCTGTGAAGTTGACCACACACAGCTTTCCAACACATTGACATTACTATATGGGTATGGGATCTGTTATACAGACACTGCTTATGCAACAGGATGTCAAAATAATCCAGTGGAAAAATGTAAATACATGCTGCTTTTTCAGTAATAATATCACACATAGATGGTGAGCTAGAGTTTCCTCCTACAGTGATTGTGAAGAGTAATGATAAACACTTCAATAAGGAATGGAATGCCAAAGACATTTTGGGACAGACAGGGATATATTTTAAATGTATTGTAGTAGTAGATTTTAGTCATGGTGCACAAATATACTGGAAAAGACCTTATATAGAAAACTCCCAGTGCTTCAATTAATAGATAACGAACCTGTGCATTCAATGCCACAATTGCAATTTTAGGGGTCTCAGTTGTCCTAGGCTACATTCACTGGAAGGGAAATGGAGCTTGAGCATTATTCAAAATCGAAATCCATTGATCACTTTGGCAAAAACTATTTTGATGCTGCTTATTGCTATCATAGTCTGCACGGTATACAGAGAAACCATACAAGTCATAGTAATCTAACCATTTGTATTTGGACAAGCAGCAAAGGGAAATACAATTTAGGTTGTTTCTATCTGGTAATAATATTTCAAATGGATTTCCTAACATTGTAATCTGGATTTTTTGTACTTTTAACTTTGTTCAACATAATAAAAATGAAAAGGTAAGATGTATTTTATTTTAAGAGAAATTGAAATGTTCATCCAATCTGTGTACGCAATAGTATAACACCATAATGAAGCAGATGAAAACAAATTATTCCAATAAGAAGATACAGCCCTATTGGCAAACACTGGTATTGCATTCCTAAAAGAATACTCAAATTGCCATTTCTACAGTTGGTTCTATGGTGTAATGGTTAGCACTTTGGACTTTGAATCCAGCGATCTGAGTTCAAATCTCAGTGGAACCTTGCTTTTGTTTTTTCTTAAAGATGTCATATGAAATGTGAACACAATTCAATATATGTAACTCTAGCTAGCAGAGACAAAAGAAAACAAATACAAGAGGCACAAAACAGTATTGTCTGAATAATCAGCTAAATTATTCATGCGGTAAGATATGAAATAAAACAAAACAGAGAGTCTCCATGCAATACCATACATGTGTACTGAGATGGTTGGTACGGTGCAAAGTAGTTAGCACTGCTGCCTCACATGGATCCAATTGAAACCCAGACCATAATCCACTATTGTGGAGTTTGAAATTCCTTATTGTGCAAGGAAAGCTTCTCCTTAAGTGCCCCTGCCCAAATCCAGTCCAAAAAACATACCAATATGCTAATTGGCAAGTGATAAAATTGAGCCCAGTATGCATGTGTATTAGAGAATTTAGACTTGACACCTCACTGGGACAGGGATTAATGAGAATAGATAAATTGTTATTTGTAAAACACTGTATATTATTCAGCCATTATTTCAATAAAGGATAAACACCATGTTAACAGTATATAAAACAGATTTAATGCACAGCAGAAGAATTTACTGCTGCAGTATATTTCATATAAAAGGTAGCTAAAACAAGATACTAAACTGAAAACCTTATGAAAACATTTCTGCATGAGCTTGGGTGTGGGAATTTGTGGTGAATTGGCTAGCATTCTGGCTTTCAAGCACTTCAGTCTGATTTCACATGTTGTTGAAACCAAATGGCTTCTATTCCTTAGCAATCTGGTTATTAGTTTGGGATATTTTTAATCACGGGACAGTCTTTTAGAGTGGATGTCCACTTCTTGATTACTGTGCAGTTTCTTACTTTGTTTCCGATGATGGTTTTACTCCTATTACCTGAATCCTGGAACCAATTGCTGTGAGCTTGAAGTACATTGCTAACAAGTCCATACATTCCACTTTAAGAACCTCAATCAAAGCATTCTTTTGAGCAATAAGGGAGACTTATGGGCAGCCTTACTCTCCCCAAGGAACCTATCAGCCTGATCACATCCTATTGGCACTCTGCTTCAGATAGCTGAGAACCCCAGGAGATTAGGCTCCTAAATTTGCTACAAGACTTGTCCAAAAGAGGATTGTCTGTGAAGTTGACCACACACAGCTTTCCAACACATTGACATTACTATATGGGTATGGGATCTGTTATACAGACACTGCTTATGCAACAGGATGTCAAAATAATCCAGTGGAAAAATGTAAATACATGCTGCTTTTTCAGTAATAATATCACACATAGATGGTGAGCTAGAGTTTCCTCCTACAGTGATTGTGAAGAGTAATGATAAACACTTCAATAAGGAATGGAATGCCAAAGACATTTTGGGACAGACAGGGATATATTTTAAATGTATTGTAGTAGTAGATTTTAGTCATGGTGCACAAATATACTGGAAAAGACCTTATATAGAAAACTCCCAGTGCTTCAATTAATAGATAACGAACCTGTGCATTCAATGCCACAATTGCAATTTTAGGGGTCTCAGTTGTCCTAGGCTACATTCACTGGAAGGGAAATGGAGCTTGAGCATTATTCAAAATCGAAATCCATTGATCACTTTGGCAAAAACTATTTTGATGCTGCTTATTGCTATCATAGTCTGCACGGTATACAGAGAAACCATACAAGTCATAGTAATCTAACCATTTGTATTTGGACAAGCAGCAAAGGGAAATACAATTTAGGTTGTTTCTATCTGGTAATAATATTTCAAATGGATTTCCTAACATTGTAATCTGGATTTTTTGTACTTTTAACTTTGTTCAACATAATAAAAATGAAAAGGTAAGATGTATTTTATTTTAAGAGAAATTGAAATGTTCATCCAATCTGTGTACGCAATAGTATAACACCATAATGAAGCAGATGAAAACAAATTATTCCAATAAGAAGATACAGCCCTATTGGCAAACACTGGTATTGCATTCCTAAAAGAATACTCAAATTGCCATTTCTACAGTTGGTTCTATGGTGTAATGGTTAGCACTTTGGACTTTGAATCCAGCGATCTGAGTTCAAATCTCAGTGGAACCTTGCTTTTGTTTATTCTTAAAGATGTCATATGAAATGTGAACACAATTCAATATATGTAACTCTAGCTAGCAGAGACAAAAGAAAACAAATACAAGAGGCACAAAACAGTATTGTCTGAATAATCAGCTAAATTATTCATGCGGTAAGATATGAAATAAAACAAAACAGAGAGTCTCCATGCAATACCATACATGTGTACTGAGATGGTTGGTACGGTGCAAAGTAGTTAGCACTGCTGCCTCACATGGATCCAATTGAAACCCAGACCATAATCCACTATTGTGGAGTTTGAAATTCCTTATTGTGCAAGGAAAGCTTCTCCTTAAGTGCCCCTGCCCAAATCCAGTCCAAAAAACATACCAATATGCTAATTGGCAAGTGATAAAATTGAGCCCAGTATGCATGTGTATTAGAGAATTTAGACTTGACACCTCACTGGGACAGGGATTAATGAGAATAGATAAATTGTTATTTGTAAAACACTGTATATTATTCAGCCATTATTTCAATAAAGGATAAACACCATGTTAACAGTATATAAAACAGATTTAATGCACAGCAGAAGAATTTACTGCTGCAGTATATTTCATATAAAAGGTAGCTAAAACAAGATACTAAACTGAAAACCTTATGAAAACATTTCTGCATGAGCTTGGGTGTGGGAATTTGTGGTGAATTGGCTAGCATTCTGGCTTTCAAGCACTTCAGTCTGATTTCACATGTTGTTGAAACCAAATGGCTTCTATTCCTTAGCAATCTGGTTATTAGTTTGGGATATTTTTAATCACGGGACAGTCTTTTAGAGTGGATGTCCACTTCTTGATTACTGTGCAGTTTCTTACTTTGTTTCCGATGATGGTTTTACTCCTATTACCTGAATCCTGGAACCAATTGCTGTGAGCTTGAAGTACATTGCTAACAAGTCCATACATTCCACTTTAAGAACCTCAATCAAAGCATTCTTTTGAGCAATAAGGGAGACTTATGGGCAGCCTTACTCTCCCCAAGGAACCTATCAGCCTGATCACATCCTATTGGCACTCTGCTTCAGATAGCTGAGAACCCCAGGAGATTAGGCTCCTAAATTTGCTACAAGACTTGTCCAAAAGAGGATTGTCTGTGAAGTTGACCACACACAGCTTTCCAACACATTGACATTACTATATGGGTATGGGATCTGTTATACAGACACTGCTTATGCAACAGGATGTCAAAATAATCCAGTGGAAAAATGTAAATACATGCTGCTTTTTCAGTAATAATATCACACATAGATGGTGAGCTAGAGTTTCCTCCTACAGTGATTGTGAAGAGTAATGATAAACACTTCAATAAGGAATGGAATGCCAAAGACATTTTGGGACAGACAGGGATATATTTTAAATGTATTGTAGTAGTAGATTTTAGTCATGGTGCACAAATATACTGGAAAAGACCTTATATAGAAAACTCCCAGTGCTTCAATTAATAGATAACGAACCTGTGCATTCAATGCCACAATTGCAATTTTAGGGGTCTCAGTTGTCCTAGGCTACATTCACTGGAAGGGAAATGGAGCTTGAGCATTATTCAAAATCGAAATCCATTGATCACTTTGGCAAAAACTATTTTGATGCTGCTTATTGCTATCATAGTCTGCACGGTATACAGAGAAACCATACAAGTCATAGTAATCTAACCATTTGTATTTGGACAAGCAGCAAAGGGAAATACAATTTAGGTTGTTTCTATCTGGTAATAATATTTCAAATGGATTTCCTAACATTGTAATCTGGATTTTTTGTACTTTTAACTTTGTTCAACATAATAAAAATGAAAAGGTAAGATGTATTTTATTTTAAGAGAAATTGAAATGTTCATCCAATCTGTGTACGCAATAGTATAACACCATAATGAAGCAGATGAAAACAAATTATTCCAATAAGAAGATACAGCCCTATTGGCAAACACTGGTATTGCATTCCTAAAAGAATACTCAAATTGCCATTTCTACAGTTGGTTCTATGGTGTAATGGTTAGCACTTTGGACTTTGAATCCAGCGATCTGAGTTCAAATCTCAGTGGAACCTTGCTTTTGTTTTTTCTTAAAGATGTCATATGAAATGTGAACACAATTCAATATATGTAACTCTAGCTAGCAGAGACAAAAGAAAACAAATACAAGAGGCACAAAACAGTATTGTCTGAATAATCAGCTAAATTATTCATGCGGTAAGATATGAAATAAAACAAAACAGAGAGTCTCCATGCAATACCATACATGTGTACTGAGATGGTTGGTACGGTGCAAAGTAGTTAGCACTGCTGCCTCACATGGATCCAATTGAAACCCAGACCATAATCCACTATTGTGGAGTTTGAAATTCCTTATTGTGCAAGGAAAGCTTCTCCTTAAGTGCCCCTGCCCAAATCCAGTCCAAAAAACATACCAATATGCTAATTGGCAAGTGATAAAATTGAGCCCAGTATGCATGTGTATTAGAGAATTTAGACTTGACACCTCACTGGGACAGGGATTAATGAGAATAGATAAATTGTTATTTGTAAAACACTGTATATTATTCAGCCATTATTTCAATAAAGGATAAACACCATGTTAACAGTATATAAAACAGATTTAATGCACAGCAGAAGAATTTACTGCTGCAGTATATTTCATATAAAAGGTAGCTAAAACAAGATACTAAACTGAAAACCTTATGAAAACATTTCTGCATGAGCTTGGGTGTGGGAATTTGTGGTGAATTGGCTAGCATTCTGGCTTTCAAGCACTTCAGTCTGATTTCACATGTTGTTGAAACCAAATGGCTTCTATTCCTTAGCAATCTGGTTATTAGTTTGGGATATTTTTAATCACGGGACAGTCTTTTAGAGTGGATGTCCACTTCTTGATTACTGTGCAGTTTCTTACTTTGTTTCCGATGATGGTTTTACTCCTATTACCTGAATCCTGGAACCAATTGCTGTGAGCTTGAAGTACATTGCTAACAAGTCCATACATTCCACTTTAAGAACCTCAATCAAAGCATTCTTTTGAGCAATAAGGGAGACTTATGGGCAGCCTTACTCTCCCCAAGGAACCTATCAGCCTGATCACATCCTATTGGCACTCTGCTTCAGATAGCTGAGAACCCCAGGAGATTAGGCTCCTAAATTTGCTACAAGACTTGTCCAAAAGAGGATTGTCTGTGAAGTTGACCACACACAGCTTTCCAACACATTGACATTACTATATGGGTATGGGATCTGTTATACAGACACTGCTTATGCAACAGGATGTCAAAATAATCCAGTGGAAAAATGTAAATACATGCTGCTTTTTCAGTAATAATATCACACATAGATGGTGAGCTAGAGTTTCCTCCTACAGTGATTGTGAAGAGTAATGATAAACACTTCAATAAGGAATGGAATGCCAAAGACATTTTGGGACAGACAGGGATATATTTTAAATGTATTGTAGTAGTAGATTTTAGTCATGGTGCACAAATATACTGGAAAAGACCTTATATAGAAAACTCCTAGTGCTTCAATTAATAGATAACGAACCTGTGCATTCAATGCCACAATTGCAATTTTAGGGGTCTCAGTTGTCCTAGGCTACATTCACTGGAAGGGAAATGGAGCTTGAGCATTATTCAAAATCGAAATCCATTGATCACTTTGGCAAAAACTATTTTGATGCTGCTTATTGCTATCATAGTCTGCACGGTATACAGAGAAACCATACAAGTCATAGTAATCTAACCATTTGTATTTGGACAAGCAGCAAAGGGAAATACAATTTAGGTTGTTTCTATCTGGTAATAATATTTCAAATGGATTTCCTAACATTGTAATCTGGATTTTTTGTACTTTTAACTTTGTTCAACATAATAAAAATGAAAAGGTAAGATGTATTTTATTTTAAGAGAAATTGAAATGTTCATCCAATCTGTGTACGCAATAGTATAACACCATAATGAAGCAGATGAAAACAAATTATTCCAATAAGAAGATACAGCCCTATTGGCAAACACTGGTATTGCATTCCTAAAAGAATACTCAAATTGCCATTTCTACAGTTGGTTCTATGGTGTAATGGTTAGCACTTTGGACTTTGAATCCAGCGATCTGAGTTCAAATCTCAGTGGAACCTTGCTTTTGTTTTTTCTTAAAGATGTCATATGAAATGTGAACACAATTCAATATATGTAACTCTAGCTAGCAGAGACAAAAGAAAACAAATACAAGAGGCACAAAACAGTATTGTCTGAATAATCAGCTAAATTATTCATGCGGTAAGATATGAAATAAAACAAAACAGAGAGTCTCCATGCAATACCATACATGTGTACTGAGATGGTTGGTACGGTGCAAAGTAGTTAGCACTGCTGCCTCACATGGATCCAATTGAAACCCAGACCATAATCCACTATTGTGGAGTTTGAAATTCCTTATTGTGCAAGGAAAGCTTCTCCTTAAGTGCCCCTGCCCAAATCCAGTCCAAAAAACATACCAATATGCTAATTGGCAAGTGATAAAATTGAGCCCAGTATGCATGTGTATTAGAGAATTTAGACTTGACACCTCACTGGGACAGGGATTAATGAGAATAGATAAATTGTTATTTGTAAAACACTGTATATTATTCAGCCATTATTTCAATAAAGGATAAACACCATGTTAACAGTATATAAAACAGATTTAATGCACAGCAGAAGAATTTACTGCTGCAGTATATTTCATATAAAAGGTAGCTAAAACAAGATACTAAACTGAAAACCTTATGAAAACATTTCTGCATGAGCTTGGGTGTGGGAATTTGTGGTGAATTGGCTAGCATTCTGGCTTTCAAGCACTTCAGTCTGATTTCACATGTTGTTGAAACCAAATGGCTTCTATTCCTTAGCAATCTGGTTATTAGTTTGGGATATTTTTAATCACGGGACAGTCTTTTAGAGTGGATGTCCACTTCTTGATTACTGTGCAGTTTCTTACTTTGTTTCCGATGATGGTTTTACTCCTATTACCTGAATCCTGGAACCAATTGCTGTGAGCTTGAAGTACATTGCTAACAAGTCCATACATTCCACTTTAAGAACCTCAATCAAAGCATTCTTTTGAGCAATAAGGGAGACTTATGGGCAGCCTTACTCTCCCCAAGGAACCTATCAGCCTGATCACATCCTATTGGCACTCTGCTTCAGATAGCTGAGAACCCCAGGAGATTAGGCTCCTAAATTTGCTACAAGACTTGTCCAAAAGAGGATTGTCTGTGAAGTTGACCACACACAGCTTTCCAACACATTGACATTACTATATGGGTATGGGATCTGTTATACAGACACTGCTTATGCAACAGGATGTCAAAATAATCCAGTGGAAAAATGTAAATACATGCTGCTTTTTCAGTAATAATATCACACATAGATGGTGAGCTAGAGTTTCCTCCTACAGTGATTGTGAAGAGTAATGATAAACACTTCAATAAGGAATGGAATGCCAAAGACATTTTGGGACAGACAGGGATATATTTTAAATGTATTGTAGTAGTAGATTTTAGTCATGGTGCACAAATATACTGGAAAAGACCTTATATAGAAAACTCCCAGTGCTTCAATTAATAGATAACGAACCTGTGCATTCAATGCCACAATTGCAATTTTAGGGGTCTCAGTTGTCCTAGGCTACATTCACTGGAAGGGAAATGGAGCTTGAGCATTATTCAAAATCGAAATCCATTGATCACTTTGGCAAAAACTATTTTGATGCTGCTTATTGCTATCATAGTCTGCACGGTATACAGAGAAACCATACAAGTCATAGTAATCTAACCATTTGTATTTGGACAAGCAGCAAAGGGAAATACAATTTAGGTTGTTTCTATCTGGTAATAATATTTCAAATGGATTTCCTAACATTGTAATCTGGATTTTTTGTACTTTTAACTTTGTTCAACATAATAAAAATGAAAAGGTAAGATGTATTTTATTTTAAGAGAAATTGAAATGTTCATCCAATCTGTGTACGCAATAGTATAACACCATAATGAAGCAGATGAAAACAAATTATTCCAATAAGAAGATACAGCCCTATTGGCAAACACTGGTATTGCATTCCTAAAAGAATACTCAAATTGCCATTTCTACAGTTGGTTCTATGGTGTAATGGTTAGCACTTTGGACTTTGAATCCAGCGATCTGAGTTCAAATCTCAGTGGAACCTTGCTTTTGTTTTTTCTTAAAGATGTCATATGAAATGTGAACACAATTCAATATATGTAACTCTAGCTAGCAGAGACAAAAGAAAACAAATACAAGAGGCACAAAACAGTATTGTCTGAATAATCAGCTAAATTATTCATGCGGTAAGATATGAAATAAAACAAAACAGAGAGTCTCCATGCAATACCATACATGTGTACTGAGATGGTTGGTACGGTGCAAAGTAGTTAGCACTGCTGCCTCACATGGATCCAATTGAAACCCAGACCATAATCCACTATTGTGGAGTTTGAAATTCCTTATTGTGCAAGGAAAGCTTCTCCTTAAGTGCCCCTGCCCAAATCCAGTCCAAAAAACATACCAATATGCTAATTGGCAAGTGATAAAATTGAGCCCAGTATGCATGTGTATTAGAGAATTTAGACTTGACACCTCACTGGGACAGGGATTAATGAGAATAGATAAATTGTTATTTGTAAAACACTGTATATTATTCAGCCATTATTTCAATAAAGGATAAACACCATGTTAACAGTATATAAAACAGATTTAATGCACAGCAGAAGAATTTACTGCTGCAGTATATTTCATATAAAAGGTAGCTAAAACAAGATACTAAACTGAAAACCTTATGAAAACATTTCTGCATGAGCTTGGGTGTGGGAATTTGTGGTGAATTGGCTAGCATTCTGGCTTTCAAGCACTTCAGTCTGATTTCACATGTTGTTGAAACCAAATGGCTTCTATTCCTTAGCAATCTGGTTATTAGTTTGGGATATTTTTAATCACGGGACAGTCTTTTAGAGTGGATGTCCACTTCTTGATTACTGTGCAGTTTCTTACTTTGTTTCCGATGATGGTTTTACTCCTATTACCTGAATCCTGGAACCAATTGCTGTGAGCTTGAAGTACAGGGCTAACAAGTCCATACATTCCACTTTAAGAACCTCAATCAAAGCATTCTTTTGAGCAATAAGGGAGACTTATGGGCAGCCTTACTCTCCCCAAGGAACCTATCAGCCTGATCACATCCTATTGGCACTCTGCTTCAGATAGCTGAGAACCCCAGGAGATTAGGCTCCTAAATTTGCTACAAGACTTGTCCAAAAGAGGATTGTCTGTGAAGTTGACCACACACAGCTTTCCAACACATTGACATTACTATATGGGTATGGGATCTGTTATACAGACACTGCTTATGCAACAGGATGTCAAAATAATCCAGTGGAAAAATGTAAATACATGCTGCTTTTTCAGTAATAATATCACACATAGATGGTGAGCTAGAGTTTCCTCCTACAGTGATTGTGAAGAGTAATGATAAACACTTCAATAAGGAATGGAATGCCAAAGACATTTTGGGACAGACAGGGATATATTTTAAATGTATTGTAGTAGTAGATTTTAGTCATGGTGCACAAATATACTGGAAAAGACCTTATATAGAAAACTCCCAGTGCTTCAATTAATAGATAACGAACCTGTGCATTCAATGCCACAATTGCAATTTTAGGGGTCTCAGTTGTCCTAGGCTACATTCACTGGAAGGGAAATGGAGCTTGAGCATTATTCAAAATCGAAATCCATTGATCACTTTGGCAAAAACTATTTTGATGCTGCTTATTGCTATCATAGTCTGCACGGTATACAGAGAAACCATACAAGTCATAGTAATCTAACCATTTCTATTTGGACAAGCAGCAAAGGGAGATACAATTTAGGTTGTTTCTATCTGGTAATAACATTTCAAATGGATTTCCTAACATTGTAATCTGGATTTTTTGTACTTTTAACTTTGTTCAACATAATAAAAATGAAAAGGTAAGATGTATTTTATGTTAAGAGAAATTGAAATGTTCATCCAATCTGTGTACGCAATAGTATAACACCATAAAGAAGCAGATGAAAACAAATTATTCCAATAAGAAGATGCAGCCCTATTGGCAAACACTGGTATTGCAGTCCTAAAAGAATACTCAAATTGCAATTTCTACAGTTGGTTCCATGGTGTAATGGTTAGCACTTTGGACTTTGAATCCAGCGATCTGAGTTCAAATCTCAGTGGAACCTTGCTTTTGTTTTTTCTTAAAGATGTCATATGAAATGTGAACACAATTCAATATATGTAACTCTAGCTAGCAGAGACAAAAGAAAACAAATACAAGAGGCACAAAACAGTATTGTCTGAATAATCAGCTAAATTATTCATGCGGTAAGATATGAAATAAAACAAAACAGAGAGTCTCCATGCAATACCATACATGTGTACTGAGATGGTTGGTACGGTGCAAAGTAGTTAGCACTGCTGCCTCACATGGATCCAATTGAAACCCAGACCATAATCCACTATTGTGGAGTTTGAAATTCCTTATTGTGCAAGGAAAGCTTCTCCTTAAGTGCCCCTGCCCAAATCCAGTCCAAAAAACATACCAATATGCTAATTGGCAAGTGATAAAATTGAGCCCAGTATGCATGTGTATTAGAGAATTTAGACTTGACACCTCACTGGGACAGGGATTAATGAGAATAGATAAATTGTTATTTGTAAAACACTGTATATTATTCAGCCATTATTTCAATAAAGGATAAACACCATGTTAACAGTATATAAAACAGATTTAATGCACAGCAGAAGAATTTACTGCTGCAGTATATTTCATATAAAAGGTAGCTAAAACAAGATACTAAACTGAAAACCTTATGAAAACATTTCTGCATGAGCTTGGGTGTGGGAATTTGTGGTGAATTGGCTAGCATTCTGGCTTTCAAGCACTTCAGTCTGATTTCACATGTTGTTGAAACCAAATGGCTTCTATTCCTTAGCAATCTGGTTATTAGTTTGGGATATTTTTAATCACGGGACAGTCTTTTAGAGTGGATGTCCACTTCTTGATTACTGTGCAGTTTCTTACTTTGTTTCCGATGATGGTTTTACTCCTATTACCTGAATCCTGGAACCAATTGCTGTGAGCTTGAAGTACATTGCTAACAAGTCCATACATTCCACTTTAAGAACCTCAATCAAAGCATTCTTTTGAGCAATAAGGGAGACTTATGGGCAGCCTTACTCTCCCCAAGGAACCTATCAGCCTGATCACATCCTATTGGCACTCTGCTTCAGATAGCTGAGAACCCCAGGAGATTAGGCTCCTAAATTTGCTACAAGACTTGTCCAAAAGAGGATTGTCTGTGAAGTTGACCACACACAGCTTTCCAACACATTGACATTACTATATGGGTATGGGATCTGTTATACAGACACTGCTTATGCAACAGGATGTCAAAATAATCCAGTGGAAAAATGTAAATACATGCTGCTTTTTCAGTAATAATATCACACATAGATGGTGAGCTAGAGTTTCCTCCTACAGTGATTGTGAAGAGTAATGATAAACACTTCAATAAGGAATGGAATGCCAAAGACATTTTGGGACAGACAGGGATATATTTTAAATGTATTGTAGTAGTAGATTTTAGTCATGGTGCACAAATATACTGGAAAAGACCTTATATAGAAAACTCCCAGTGCTTCAATTAATAGATAACGAACCTGTGCATTCAATGCCACAATTGCAATTTTAGGGGTCTCAGTTGTCCTAGGCTACATTCACTGGAAGGGAAATGGAGCTTGAGCATTATTCAAAATCGAAATCCATTGATCACTTTGGCAAAAACTATTTTGATGCTGCTTATTGCTATCATAGTCTGCACGGTATACAGAGAAACCATACAAGTCATAGTAATCTAACCATTTGTTTTTGGACAAGCAGCAAAGGGAGATACAATTTAGGTTGTTTCTATGTGGTAATAACATTTCAAATGGATTTCCTAACATTGTCATCTGGATTTTTTGTACTTTTAACTTTGTTCAACATAATAAAAATGAAAAGGTAAGATGTATTTTATGTTAAGAGAAATTGAAATGTTCATCCAATCTGTGTACGCAATAGTATAACACCATAAAGAAGCAGATGAAAACAAATTATTCCAATAAGAAGATGCAGCCCTATCGGCAAACACTGGTATTGCAGTCCTAAAAGAATACTCAAATTGCAATTTCTACAGTTGGTTCCATGGTGTAATGGTTAGCACTTTGGACTTTGAATCCAGCGATCTGCGTTCAAATCTCAGTGGAACCTTGCTTTTGTTTTTTCTTAAAGATGTCATATGAAATGTGAACACAATTCAATATATGTAACTCTAGCTAGCAGAGACAAAATAAAACAAATACAAGAGGCACAAAACAGTATTGTCTGAATAATCAGCTAAATTATTCATGCGGTAAGATATGAAATAAAACAAAACAGAGAGTCTCCATGCAATACCATACATGTGTACTGAGATGGTTGGTACGGTGCAAAGTAGTTAGCACTGCTGCCTCACATGGATCCAATTGAAACCCAGACCATAATCCACTATTGTGGAGTTTGAAATTCCTTATTGTGCAAGGAAAGCTTCTCCTTAAGTGCCCCTGCCCAAATCCAGTCCAAAAAACATACCAATATGCTAATTGGCAAGTGATAAAATTGAGCCCAGTATGCATGTGTATTAGAGAATTTAGACTTGACACCTCACTGGGACAGGGATTAATGAGAATAGATAAATTGTTATTTGTAAAACACTGTATATTATTCAGCCATTATTTCAATAAAGGATAAACACCATGTTAACAGTATATAAAACAGATTTAATGCACAGCAGAAGAATTTACTGCTGCAGTATATTTCATATAAAAGGTAGCTAAAACAAGATACTAAACTGAAAACCTTATGAAAACATTTCTGCATGAGCTTGGGTGTGGGAATTTGTGGTGAATTGGCTAGCATTCTGGCTTTCAAGCACTTCAGTCTGATTTCACATGTTGTTGAAACCAAATGGCTTCTATTCCTTAGCAATCTGGTTATTAGTTTGGGATATTTTTAATCACGGGACAGTCTTTTAGAGTGGATGTCCACTTCTTGATTACTGTGCAGTTTCTTACTTTGTTTCCGATGATGGTTTTACTCCTATTACCTGAATCCTGGAACCAATTGCTGTGAGCTTGAAGTACATTGCTAACAAGTCCATACATTCCACTTTAAGAACCTCAATCAAAGCATTCTTTTGAGCAATAAGGGAGACTTATGGGCAGCCTTACTCTCCCCAAGGAACCTATCAGCCTGATCACATCCTATTGGCACTCTGCTTCAGATAGCTGAGAACCCCAGGAGATTAGGCTCCTAAATTTGCTACAAGACTTGTCCAAAAGAGGATTGTCTGTGAAGTTGACCACACACAGCTTTCCAACACATTGACATTACTATATGGGTATGGGATCTGTTATACAGACACTGCTTATGCAACAGGATGTCAAAATAATCCAGTGGAAAAATGTAAATACATGCTGCTTTTTCAGTAATAATATCACACATAGATGGTGAGCTAGAGTTTCCTCCTACAGTGATTGTGAAGAGTAATGATAAACACTTCAATAAGGAATGGAATGCCAAAGACATTTTGGGACAGACAGGGATATATTTTAAATGTATTGTAGTAGTAGATTTTAGTCATGGTGCACAAATATACTGGAAAAGACCTTATATAGAAAACTCCCAGTGCTTCAATTAATAGATAACGAACCTGTGCATTCAATGCCACAATTGCAATTTTAGGGGTCTCAGTTGTCCTAGGCTACATTCACTGGAAGGGAAATGGAGCTTGAGCATTATTCAAAATCGAAATCCATTGATCACTTTGGCAAAAACTATTTTGATGCTGCTTATTGCTATCATAGTCTGCACGGTATACAGAGAAACCATACAAGTCATAGTAATCTAACCATTTGTTTTTGGACAAGCAGCAAAGGGAGATACAATTTAGGTTGTTTCTATCTGGTAATAACATTTCAAATGGATTTCCTAACATTGTAATCTGGATTTTTTGTACTTTTAACTTTGTTCAACATAATAAAAATGAAAAGGTAACATGTATTTTATGTTAAGAGAAATTGAAATGTTCATCCAATCTGTGTACGCAATAGTATAACACCATAAAGAAGCAGATGAAAACAAATTATTCCAATAAGAAGATGCAGCCCTATTGGCAAACACTGGTATTGCAGTCCTAAAAGAATACTCAAATTGCAATTTCTACAGTTGGTTCCATGGTGTAATGGTTAGCACTTTGGACTTTGAATCCAGCGATCTGAGTTCAAATCTCAGTGGAACCTTGCTTTTGTTTTTTCTTAAAGATGTCATATGAAATGTGAACACAATTCAATATATGTAACTCTAGCTAGCAGAGACAAAATAAAACAAATACAAGAGGCACAAAACAGTATTGTCTGAATAATCAGCTAAATTATTCATGCGGTAAGATATGAAATAAAACAAAACAGAGAGTCTCCATGCAATACCATACATGTGTACTGAGATGGTTGGTACGGTGCAAAGTAGTTAGCACTGCTGCCTCACATGGATCCAATTGAAACCCAGACCATAATCCACTATTGTGGAGTTTGAAATTCCTTATTGTGCAAGGAAAGCTTCTCCTTAAGTGCCCCTGCCCAAATCCAGTCCAAAAAACATACCAATATGCTAATTGGCAAGTGATAAAATTGAGCCCAGTATGCATGTGTATTAGAGAATTTAGACTTGACACCTCACTGGGACAGGGATTAATGAGAATAGATAAATTGTTATTTGTAAAACACTGTATATTATTCAGCCATTATTTCAATAAAGGATAAACACCATGTTAACAGTATATAAAACAGATTTAATGCACAGCAGAAGAATTTACTGCTGCAGTATATTTCATATAAAAGGTAGCTAAAACAAGATACTAAACTGAAAACCTTATGAAAACATTTCTGCATGAGCTTGGGTGTGGGAATTTGTGGTGAATTGGCTAGCATTCTGGCTTTCAAGCACTTCAGTCTGATTTCACATGTTGTTGAAACCAAATGGCTTCTATTCCTTAGCAATCTGGTTATTAGTTTGGGATATTTTTAATCACGGGACAGTCTTTTAGAGTGGATGTCCACTTCTTGATTACTGTGCAGTTTCTTACTTTGTTTCCGATGATGGTTTTACTCCTATTACCTGAATCCTGGAACCAATTGCTGTGAGCTTGAAGTACAGGGCTAACAAGTCCATACATTCCACTTTAAGAACCTCAATCAAAGCATTCTTTTGAGCAATAAGGGAGACTTATGGGCAGCCTTACTCTCCCCAAGGAACCTATCAGCCTGATCACATCCTATTGGCACTCTGCTTCAGATAGCTGAGAGCCCCAGGAGATTAGGCTCCTAAATTTGTTACAAGACTTGTCCAAAAGAGGATTGTCTGTGAAGTTGACCACACACAGCTTTCCAACACATTGACATTACTATATGGGTATGGGATCTGTTATACAGACACTGCTTATGCAACAGGATGTCAAGATAATCCAGCGGAAAAATGTAAATACATGCTGCTTTTTCAGTAATAATATCACACATAGATGGTGAGCTAGAGTTTCCTCCTACAGTGATTGTGAAGAGTAATGATAAACACTTCAATAAGGAATGGAATGCCAAAGACATTTTGGGACAGACAGGGATATATTTTAAATGTATTGTAGTAGTAGATTTTAGTCATGGTGCACAAATATACTGGAAAAGACCTTATATAGAAAACTCCCAGTGCTTCAATTAATAGATAACGAACCTGTGCATTCAATGCCACAATTGCAATTTTAGGGGTCTCAGTTGTCCTATGCTACATTCACTGGAAGGGAAATGGAGCTTGAGCATTATTCAAAATCGAAATCCATTGATCACTTTGGCAAAAACTATTTTGATGCTGCTTATTGCTATCATAGTCTGCACGGTATACAGAGAAACCATACAAGTCATAGTAATCTAACCATTTCTATTTGGACAAGCAGCAAAGGGAGATACAATTTAGGTTGTTTCTATCTGGTAATAACATTTCAAATGGATTTCCTAACATTGTAATCTGGATTTTCTGTACTTTTAACTTTGTTCAACATAATAAAAATGAAAAGGTAAGATGTATTTTATGTTAAGAGAAATTGAAATGTTCATCCAATCTGTGTACGCAATAGTATAACACCATAAAGAAGCAGACGAAAACAAATTATTCCAATAAGAAGATGCAGCCCTATTGGCAAACACTGGTATTGCAGTCCTAAAAGAATACTCAAATTGCAATTTCTACAGTTGGTTCCATGGTGTAATGGTTAGCACTTTAGACTTTGAATCCAGCGATCTGAGTTCAAATCTCAGTGGAAACTTGTTTTTGTTTTTTCTTAAAGATGTCATATGAAATGTGAACACAATTCAATATATGTAACTCTAGCTAGCAGAGTCAAAATAAAACAAATACAAGAGGCATAAAACAGTATTGTCTGAATAATCAGCTAAATTATTCATGCGGTAAGATATGAAATAAAACAAAACAGAGAGTCTCCATGCAATACCATACATGTGTACTGAGATGGTTGGTACGGTGCAAAGTAGTTAGCACTGCTGCTTCACATGGATCCAATTGAAACCCAGACCATAATCCACTATTGTGGAGTTTGAAATTCCTTATTGTGCAAGGATAGCTTCTCCTTAAGTGCCCCTGCCCAAATCCAGTCCAAAAAACATACCAATATGCTAATTGGCAAGTGATAAAATTGAGCCCAGAATGCATGTGTATTAGAGAATTTAGACTTGACACCTCACTGGGACAGGGATTAATGAGAATAGATAAATTGTTATTCGTAAAACACTGTATATTATTCAGCCATTATTTCAATAAAGGATAAACACCATGTTAACAGTATATAAAACAGATTTAATGCACAGCAAAAGAATTTACTGCTGCAGTATATTTCATATAAAAGGTAGCTAAAACAAGATACTAAACTGAAAACCTTATGAAAACATTTCTGCATGAGCTTGGGTGTGGGAATTTGTGGTGAATTGGCTAGCATTCTGGATTTCAAACTCTTCAGTCTGATTTCACATGTTGTTGAAACCAAATGGCTTCTATTCCTTAGCAATCTGGTTATTAGTTTGGGATATTTTTAATCACAGGACAGTCTTGTAGAGTGGATGTCCACTTCTTGATTACTGTGCAGTTTCTTACTTTGTTTCTGATGATGGTTTTTCTCCTATTACCTGAATCCTGGAACCAATTGCTGTGAGCTTGAAGTACAGGGCTAACAAGTCCATACATTCCACTTTAAGAACCTCAATCAAAGCATTATTTTGAGCAATAAGGGAGACTTATGGGCAGCCTTACTCTCCCCAAGGAACCTATCAGCCTGATCACATCCTGTTGGCACTCTGCTTCAGATAGCTGAGAACCCCAGGAGATTTGGCTCCTAAATTTGCTACAAGACTTGTCCAAAAGGGGATTGTCTGTGAAGTTGACCACACACAGCTTTCCAACACATTGACATTACTATATGGGTATGGGATCTGTTATACAGACACTGCTTATGCAACAGGATGTCAAGATAATCCAGTGGAAAAATGTAAATACATGCTGCTTTTTCAGTAATAATATCACACATAGATGGTGAGCTAGAGTTTCCTCCTACTGTGATTGTGAAGAGTAATGATAAACACTTCAATAAGGAATGGAATGCCAAAGACATTTTGGGACAGACAGGGATATATTTTAAATGTATTGTAGTAGTAGATTTTAGTCATGGTGCACAAATATACTGGAAAAGACCTTATATAGAAAACTCCCAGTGCTTCAATTAATAGATAACGAACCTGTGCATTCAATGCCACAATTGCAATTTTAGGGGTCTCAGTTGTCCTAGGCTACATTCACTGGAAGGGAAATGGAGCTTGAGCATTATTCAAAATCGAAATCCATTGATCACTTTGGCAAAAACTATTTTGATGCTGCTTATTGCTATCATAGTCTGCACGGTATACAGAGAAACCATACAAGTCATAGTAATCTAACCATTTATATTTGGACAAGCAGCAAAGGGAGATACAAGTTAGGTTGTTTCTATCTGGTAATAACATTTCAAATGGATTTCCTAACATTGTAATCTGGATTTTTTGTACTTTTAACTTTGTTCAACATAATAAAAATGAAAAGGTAAGATGTATTTTATTTTAAGAGAAATTGAAATGTTCATCCAATCTGTGTACGCAATAGTATAACACCATAATGAAGCAGATGAAAACAAATTATTCCAATAAGAAGATGCAGCCCTATTGGCAAACACTGGTATTGCATTCCTAAAAGAATACTCAAATTGCCATTTCTACAGTTGGTTCCATGGTGTAATGGTTAGCACTTTGGACTTTGAATCCAGCGATCTGAGTTCAAATCTCAGTGGAACCTTGCTTTTGTTTTTTCTTAAAGATGTCATATGAAATGTGAACACAATTCAATATATGTAACTCTAGCTAGCAGAGAAAAAATAAAACAAATACAAGAGGCACAAAACAGTATTGTCTAAATAATCAGCTAAATTATTCATGAGGTAAGATATGAAATAAAACAAAACAGAGAGTCTACATGCAATACCATACATGTGTACTGAGATGGTTGGTACGGTGCAAAGTAGTTAGCACTGCTGCCTCACATGGATCCAATTGAAACCCAGACCATAATCCACTATTGTGGAGTTTGAAATTCCTTATTGTGCAAGGATAGCTTCTCCCCAAATGCCCCTGCCCAAATCCAGTCCAAAAAACATACCAATATGCTAATTGGCAAGTGATAAAATTGAGCCCAGTATGCATGTGTATTAGAGAATTTAGACTTGACACCTCACTGGGACAGGGATTAATGAGAATAGATAAATTGTTATTCGTAAAACACTGTATATTATTCAGCCATTATTTCAATAAAGGATAAACACCATGTTAACAGTATATAAAACAGATTTAATGCACAGCAGAAGAATTTACTGCTGCAGTATATTTCATATAAAAGGTAGCTAAAACAAGATACTAAACTGAAAACCTTATGAAAACATTTCTGCATGAGCTTGGGTGTGGGAATTTGTGGTGAATTGGCTAGCATTCTGGCTTTCAAGCTCTTCAGTCTGATTTCACATGTTGTTGAAACCAAATGGCTTCTATTCCTTAGCAATCTGGTTATTAGTTTGGGATATTTTTAATCACAGGACAGTCTTACAGAGTGGAAGTCCACTTCTTGATTACTGTGCAGTTTCTTACTTTGTTTCCGATGATGGTTTTTCTCCTAATACCTGCATCCTGGAACCAATTGCGGTGAGCTTGAAGTACAGGGCTAACAAGTCCATACATTCCACTTTAAGAACCTCAATCAAAGCATTCTTTTGAGCAATAAGGGAGACTTATGGGCAGCCTTACTCTCCCCAAGGAACCTATCAGCCTGATCACATCCTATTGGCACTCTGCTTCAGATAGCTGAGAACCCCAGGAGGTTAGGCTTCTAAGTTTGCTACAAGAATTGTCCAAAAGAGGATTGTCTGTGAAGTTGACCACACACAGCTTTCCAACACATTGACATTACTATATGGGTATGGGATCTGTTATACAGACACTGCTTATGCAACAGGATGTCAAGATACTCCAGTGGAAAAATGTAAATACATGCTGCTTTTTCAGTAATAATATCACACATAGATGGTGAGCTAGAGTTTCCTCCTACAGTGATTGTGAAGAGTAATGATAAACACTTCAATAAGGAATGGAATGCCAAAGACATTTTGGGACAGACAGGGATATATTTTAAATGTATTGTAGTAGTAGATTTTAGTCATGGTGCACAAATATACTGGAAAAGACCTAATATAGAAAACTCCCAGTGCTTTAATTAATAGATAACGAACCTGTGCATTCAATGCCACAATTGCAATTTTAGGGGTCTCAGTTGTCCTAGGCTACATTCACTGGAAGGGAAATGGAGCTGGGGCATTATTCAAAATCAAAATCCATTGATCACTTTGGCAAAAACTATTTTGATGCTGCCTTTTGCTATCATAGTCTGCACGGTATACAGAGAAACCATACAAGTCATAGTAATCTAACCATTTCTATTTGGACAAGCAGCAAAGGGAGATACAATTTAGGTTGTTTCTATCTGGTAATAACATTTCAAATGGATTTCCTAACATTGTAATCTGGATTTTTTGTACTTTTAACTTTGTTCAACATAATAAAAATGAAAAGGTAAGATGTATTTTATGTTAAGAGAAATTGAAATGTTCATCCAATCTGTGTACGCAATAGTATAACACCATAAAGAAGCAGATGAAAACAAATTATTCCAATAAGAAGATGCAGCCCTATTGGCAAACACTGGTATTGCAGTCCTAAAAGAATACTCAAATTGCAATTTCTACAGTTGGTTTCATGGTGTAATGGTTAGCACTTTGGAATTTGAATCCAGCGATCTGAGTTCAAATCTCAGTGGAACCTTGCTTTTGTTTTTTCTTAAAGATGTCATATGAAATGTGAACATAATTCAATATATGTAACTCTAGCTAGCAGAGACAAAATAAAACAAATACAAGAGGCACAAAACAGTATTGTCTGAATAATCAGCTAAATTATTCATGCGGTAAGATATGAAATAAAACAAAACAGAGAGTCTCCATGCAATACCATACATGTGTATTGAGATGGTTGGTACGGTGCAAAGTAGTTAGCACTGCTGCCTCACATGGATCCAATTGAAACCCAGACCATAATCCACTATTGTGGAGTTTGTAATTCATTTTTGTGCAAGGATAGCTTCTCCTTAAGTGCCCCTGCCAAAATCCAGTCCAAAAAACATACCAATATGCTAATTAGCAAGTGATAAAATTGAGCCCAGTATGCATGTGTATTAGAGAATTTAGACTTGACACCTCACTGGGACAGGGATTAATGAGAATAGATAAATTGTTATTCGTAAAACGCTGTATATTATTCAGCCATTATTTCAATAAAGGATAAACACCATGTTAACAGTATATAAAACAGATTTAATGCACAGCAGAAGAATTTACTGCTGCAGTATATTTCATATAAAAGGTAGCTAAAACAAAATACTAAACTGAAAACCTTATAAAAACATATCTGCATGAGCTTGGGTGTGGGAATTTGTGGTGAATTGGCTAGCATTCTGGCTTTCAAGCTCTTCAGTCTGATTTCACATGTTGTTGAAACCAAATGGCTTCTATTCCTTAGCAATCTGGTTATTAGTTTGGGATATTTTTAATCACGGGACAGTCTTTTAGAGTGGATGTCCACTTCTTGATTACTGTGCAGTTTCTTACTTTCTTTCCGATGATGGTTTTTCTCCTATTACCTGAATCCTGGAACCAATTGCTGTGAGCTTGAAGTACAGGGCTAACAAGTCCATACATTCCACTTTAAGAACCTCAATCAAAGCATTCTTTTGAGCAATAAGGGAGACTTATGGGCAGCCTTACTCTCCCCAAGGAACCTATCAGCCTCATCACATCCTGTTGGCACTCTGCTTCAGATAGCTGAGAACCCCAGGAGATTAGGCTCCTAAATTTGCTACAAGACTTGTCCAAAAGAGGATTGTCTGTGTAGTTGACCACACACAGCTTTCCAACACATTGACATTACTATATGGGTATGGGATCTGTTATACAGACACTGCTTATGCAACAGGATGTCAAGATAATCCAGTGGAAAAATGTAAATACATGCTGCTTTTTCAGTAATAATATCACACATAGATGGTGAGCTAGAGTTTCCTCCTACAGTGATTGTGAAGAGTAATGATAAACACTTCAATAAGGAATGGAATGCCAAAGACATTTTGGGACAGACAGGGATATATTTTAAATGTATTGTAGAAGTAGATTTTAGTCATGGTGCACAAATATACTGGAAAAGACCTTATATAGAAAACTCCCAGTGCTTCAATTAATAGATAACGAACCTGTGCATTCAATGCCACAATTGCAATTTTAGGGGTCTCAGTTGTCCTAGGCTACATTCACTGGAAGGGAAATGGAGCTTGAGCATTATTCAAAATCGAAATCCATTGATCACTTTGGCAAAAACTATTTTGATGCTGCTTATTGCTATCATAGTCTGCACGGTATACAGGTAAACCATACAAGTCATAGTAATCTAACCATTTGTATTTGGACAAGCAGCAAAGGGAGATACAATTTAGGTTGTTTCTATCTGGTAATAACATTTCAAATGGATTTCCTAAAATTGTAATCTGGATTTTTTGTACTTTTAACTTTGTTCAACATAATAGAAATGAAAAGGTAAGATGTATTTTATGTTAAGAGAAATTGAAATGTTCATCCAATCTGTGTACGCAATAGTATAACACCATAAAGAAGCAGATGAAAACAAATTATTCCAATAAGAAGATGCAGCCCTATTGGCAAACACTGGTATTGCAGTCCTAAAAGAATACTCAAATTGCAATTTTCTACAGTTGGTTCCATGGTGTAATGGTTAGCACTTTGGACTTTGAATCCAGCGATCTGAGTTCAAATCTCAGTGGAACCTTGCTTTTGTTTTTTCTTAAAGATGTCATATGAAATGTGAACACAATTCAATATATGTAACTCTAGCTAGCAGAGACAAAAGAAAACAAATACAAGAGGCACAAAACAGTATTGTCTGAATAATCAGCTAAATTATTCATGCGGTAAGATATGAAATAAAACAAAACAGAGAGTCTCCATGCAATACCATACATGTGTACTGAGATGGTTGGTACGGTGCAAAGTAGTTAGCACTGCTGCCTCACATGGATCCAATTGAAACCCAGACCATAATCCACTATTGTGGAGTTTGAAATTCCTTATTGTGCAAGGATAGCTTCTCCTTAAGTGCCCCTGCCCAAATCCAGTCCAAAAAACATACCAATATGCTAATTGGCAAGTGATAAAATTGAGCCCAGTATGCATGTGTATTAGAGAATTTAGACTTGACACCTCACTGGGACAGGGATTAATGAGAATATATAAATTGTTATTCGTAAAACACTGTATATTATTCAGCCATTATTTCAATAAAGGATAAACACCATGTTAACAGTATATAAAACAGATTTAATGCACAGCAGAAGAATTTACTGCTGCAGTATATTTCATATAAAAGGTAGCTAAAACAAGATACTAAACTGAAAACCTTATGAAAACATTTCTGCATGAGCTTGGGTGTGGGAATTTGTGGTGAATTGGCTAGCATTCTGGCTTTCAAGCTCTTCAGTCTGATTTCACATGTTGTTGAAAGCAAATGGCTTCTATTCCTTAGCAATCTGGTTATTAGTTTGGGATATTTTTTAATCACGGGACAGTCTTTTAGAGTGGATGTCCACTTCTTGATTACTGTGCAGTTTCTTACTTTGTTTCCGATAATGGTTTTTCTCCTATTACCTGAATCCTGGAACCAATTGCTGTGAGCTTGAAGTACAGGGCTAACAAGTCCATACATTCCACTTTAAGAACCTCAATCAAAGCATTCTTTTGAGCAATAAGGGAGACTTATGGGCAGCCTTACTCTCCCCAAGGAACCTATCAGCCTGATCACATCCTGTTGGCACTCTGCTTCAGATAGCTGAGAACCCCAGGAGATTAGGCTCCTAAATTTGCTACAAGACTTGTCCAAAAGAGGATTGTCTGTGAAGTTGACCACACACAGCTTTCCAACACATTGACATTACTATATGGCTATGGGATCTGTTATACAGACACTGCTTATGCAACAGGATGTCAAGATAATCCAGTGGAAAAATGTAAATACATGCTGCTTTTTCAGTAATAATATCACACATAGATGGTGAGATAGAGTTTCCTACTACAGTGATTGTGAAGAGTAATGATAAACACTTCAATAAGGAATGGAATGCCAAAGACATTTTGGGACAGACAGGGATATATTTTAAATGTATTGTAGTAGTAGATTTTAGTCATGGTGCACAAATATACTGGAAAAGACCTTATATAGAAAACTCCCAGTGCTTCAATTAATAGATAACGAACCTGTGCATTCAATGCCACAATTGCAATTTTAGGGGTCTCAGTTGTCCTAGGCTACATTCACTGGAAGGGAAATGGAGCTTGAGCATTATTCAAAATCGAAATCCATTGATTACTTTGGCAAAAACTATTTTGATGCTGCTTATTGCTATCATAGTCTGCACGGTATACAGAGAAACCATACAAGTCATAGTAATCTAACCATTTATATTTGGACAAGCAGCAAAGGGAGATACAATTTAGGTTCTTTCTATCTGGTAATAATTTTTCAAATGGATTTCCTAACATTGTAATCTGGATTTTTTGTACTTTTAACTTTGTTCAACATAATAAAAATGAAAAGGTAAGATGTATTTTATTTTAAGAGAAATTGAAATGTTCATCCAATCTGTGTACGCAATAGTATAACACCATAAAGAAGCAGATGAAAACAAATTATTCCAATAAGAAGATGCAGCCCTATTGGCAAACACTGGTATTGCAGTCCTAAAAGAATACTCAAATTGCACTTTCTACAGTTGGTTCCATGGTGTAATGGTTAGCACTTTGGACTTTGAATCCAGCGATCTGAGTTCAAATCTCAGTGGAACCTTGCTTTTGTTTTTTCTTAAAGATGTCATATGAAATGTGAACACAATTCAATATATGTAACTCTAGCTAGCAGAGACAAAAGAAAACAAATACAAGAGGCACAAAACAGTATTGTCTGAATAATCAGCTAAATTATTCATGCGGTAAGATATGAAATAAAACAAAACAGAGAGTCTCCATGCAATACCATACATGTGTACTGAGATGGTTGGTACGGTGCAAAGTAGTTAGCACTGCTGCCTCACATGGATCCAATTGAAACCCAGACCATAATCCACTATTGTGGAGTTTGAAATTCCTTATTGAGCAAGGATAGCTTCCCCTCAAGTGCCCCTGCCCAAATCCAGTCCAAAAAACATACCAATATGCTAATTGGCAAGTGATAAAATTGAGCCCAGTATGCATGTGTATTAGAGAATTTAGACTTGACACCTCACTGGGACAGGGATTAATGAGAATAGATAAATTGTTATTCGTAAAACACTGTATATTATTCAGCCATTATTTCAATAAAGGATAAACACCATGTTAACAGTATATAAAACAGATTTAATGCACAGCAGAAGAATTTACTGCTGCAGTATAGTTCATATAAAAGGTAGCTAAAACAAGATACTAAACTGAAAACCTTATGAAAACATTTCTGCATGAGCTTGGGTGTGGGAATTTGTGGTGAATTGGCTAGCATTCTGGCTTTCAAGCTCTTTAGTCTGATTTCACATGTTGTTGAAACCAAATGGCTTCTATTCCTTAGCAATCTGGTTATTAGTTTGGGATATTTTTAATCACGGGACAGTCTTTTAGAGTGGATGTCCACTTCTTGATTACTGTGCAGTTTCTTACTTTCTTTCCGATGATGGTTTTTCTCCTATTACCTGAATCCTGGAACCAATTGCTGTGAGCTTGAAGTACAGGGCTAACAAGTCCATACATTCCACTTTAAGAACCTCAATCAAAGCATTCTTTTGAGCAATAAGGGAGACTTATGGGCAGCCTTACTCTCCCCAAGGAACCTATCAGCCTGATCACATCCTGTTGGCACTCTGCTTCAGATAGCTGAGAACCCCAGGAGATTAGGCTCCTAAATTTGCTACAAGACTTGTCCAAAAGAGGATTGTCTGTGTAGTTGACCACACACAGCTTTCCAACACATTGACATTACTATATGGGTATGGGATCTGTTATACAGACACTGCTTATGCAACAGGATGTCAAGATAATCCAGTGGAAAAATGTAAATACATGCTGCTTTTTCAGTAATAATATCACACATAGATGGTGAGCTAGAGTTTCCTCCTACAGTGATTGTGAAGAGTAATGATAAACACTTCAATAAGGAATGGAATGCCAAAGACATTTTGGGACAGACAGGGATATATTTTAAATGTATTGTAGTAGTAGATTTTAGTCATGGTGCACAAATATACTGGAAAAGACCTTATATAGAAAACTCCCAGTGCTTCAATTAATAGATAACGAACCTGTGCATTCAATGCCACAATTGCAATTTTAGGGGTCTCAGTTGTCCTAGGCTACATTCACTGGAAGGGAAATGGAGCTTGAGCATTATTCAAAATCGAAATCCATTGATCACTTTGGCAAAAACTATTTTGATGCTGCTTATTGCTATCATAGTCTGCACGGTATACAGAGAAACCATATAAGTCATAGTAATCTAACCATTTATATTTGGACAAGCAGCAAAGGGAGATACAATTTAGGTTGTTTCTATCTGGTAATAATATTTCAAATGGATTTCCTAACATTGTAATCTGGATTTTTTGTACTTTTAACTTTGTTCAACATAATAAAAATGAAAAGGTAAGATGTATTTTATTTTAAGAGAAATTGAAATGTTCATCCAATCTGTGTACGCAATAGTATAACACCATAATGAAGCAGATGAAAACAAATTATTCCAATAAGAAGATGCAGCCCTATTGGCAAACACTGGTATTGCATTCCTAAAAGAATACTCAAATTGCAATTTCTACAGTTGGTTCTATGGTGTAATGGTTAGCACTTTGGACTTTGAATCCAGCGATCTGAGTTCAAATCTCAGTGGAACCTTGCTTTTGTTTGTGAACACAATTCAATATATGTAACTCTAGCTAGCAGAGACAAAATAAAACAAATACAAGAGGCACAAAACAGTATTGTCTGAATAATCAGCTAAATTATTCATGCGGTAAGATATGAAATAAAACAAAACAGAGAGTCTCCATGCAATACCATACATGTGTACTGAGATGGTTGGTACGGTGCAAAGTAGTTAGCACTGCTGCCTCACATGGATCCAATTGAAACCCAGACCATAATCCACTATTGTGGAGTTTGAAATTCCTTATTGTGCAAGGATAGCTTCTCCTTAAGTGCCCCTGCCCAAATCCAGTCCAAAAAACATACCAATATGCTAATTGGCAAGTGATAAAATTGAGCCCAGTATGCATGTGTATTAGAGAATTTAGACTTGACACCTCACTGGGACAGGGATTAATGAGAATAGATAAATTGTTATTCGTAAAACACTGTATATTATTCAGCCATTATTTCAATAAAGGATAAACACCATGTTAACAGTATATAAAACAGATTTAATGCACAGCAGAAGAATTTACTGCTGCAGTATATTACATATAAAAGGTAGCTAAAACAAGATACTAAACTGAAAACCTTATGAAAACATTTCTGCATGAGCTTGGGTGTGGGAATTTGTGGTGAATTGGCTAGCATTCTGGCTTTCAAGCTCTTCAGTCTGATTTCACATGTTGTTGAAACCAAATGGCTTCTATTCCTTAGCAATCTGGTTATTAGTTTGGGATATTTTTAATCACAGGACAGTCTTGTAGAGTGGAAGTCCACTTCTTGATTACTGTGCAGTTTCTTACTTTGTTTCCGATGATGGTTTTTCTCCTAATACCTGAATCCTGGAACCAATTACGGTGAGCTTGAAGTACAGGGCTAACAAGTCCATACATTCCACTTTAAGAACCTCAATCAAAGCATTCTTTTGAGCAATAAGGGAGACTTATGGGCAGCCTTACTCTCCCCAAGGAACCTATCAGCCTGATCACATCCTATTGGCACTCTGCTTCAGATAGCTGAGAACTCCAGGAGATTAGGCTCCTAAATTTGCTACAAGACTTGTCCAAAAGAGGATTGTCTGTGAAGTTGACCACACACAGCTTTCCAACACATTGACATTACTATATGGGTATGGGATCTGTTATACAGACACTGCTTATGCAACAGGATGTCAAGATAATCCAGTGGAAAAATGTAAATACATGCTGCTTTTTCAGTAATAATATCACACATAGATGGTGAGCTAGAGTTTCCACCTACAGTGATTGTGAAGAGTAATGATAAACACTTCAATAAGGAATGGAATGCCAAAGACATTTTGGGACAGACAGGGATATATTTTAAATGTATTGTAGTAGTAGATTTTAGTCATGGTGCACAAATATACTGGAAAAGACCTTATATAGAAAACTCCCAGTGCTTCAATTAATAGATAACGAACCTGTGCATTCAATGCCACAATTGCAATTTTAGGGGTCTCAGTTGTCCTAGGCTACATTCATTGGAAGGGAAATGGAGCTGGGGCATTATTCAAAATCGAAATGCATTGATCACTTTGGCAAAAACTATTTTGATGCTGCTTATTGCTATCATAGTCTGCACGGTATACAGAGAAACCATACAAGTCATAGTAATCTAACCATTTATATTTGGACAAGCAGCAAAGGGAGATACAATTTAGGTTGTTTCTATCTGGTAATAACATTTCAAATGGATTTCCTAACATTGTAATCTGGATTTTTTGTACTTTTAACTTTGTTCAACATAATAAAAATGAAAAGGTAAGATGTATTTTATGTTAAGAGAAATTGAAATGTTCATCCAATCTGTGTACGCAATAGTATAACACCATAAAGAAGCAGATGAAAACAAATTATTCCAATAAGAAGATGCAGCCCTATTGGCAAACACTGGTAATGCAGTCCTAAAGGAATATTTAAAATGCAATGTACAGTTGGTTCTATGGTGTAATGGTTAGCACTTTGGACTTTGAATCCAGTGATCTGAGTTCAAATCTCAGTGGAACCTTGCTTTTGTTTTTTCTTAAAGATGTCATATGAAATGTGAACACAATTCAACATATGTAACTCTAGCTAGCAGAGACAAAATAAAACAAATACAAGAGGCACAAAACAGTATTGTCTGAATAATCAGCTAAATTATTCATGCGGTAAGATATGAAATAAAACAAAACAGAGAGTCTCCATGCAATACCATACATGTGTACTGAGATGGTTGGTACGGTGCAAAGTAGTTAGCACTGCTGCCTCACATGGATCCAATTGAAACCCAGACCATAATCCACTATTGTGGAGTTTGAAATTCCTTATTGTGCAAGGATAGCTTCTCCTTAAGTGCCCCTGCCCAAATCCAGTCCAAAAAACATACCAATATGCTAATTGGCAAGTGATAAAATTGAGCCCAGTATGCATGTGTATTAGAGAATTTAGACTTGACACCTCACTGGGACAGGGATTAATGAGAATAGATAAATTGTTATTCGTAAAACACTGTATATTATTCAGCCATTATTTCAATAAAGGATAAACACCATGTTAACAGTATATAAAACAGATTTAATGCACAGCAGAAGAATTTACTGCTGCAGTATATTTCATATAAAAGGTAGCTAAAACAAGATACTAAACTGAAAACCTTATGAAAACATTTCTGCATGAGCTTGGGTGTGGGAATTTGTGGTGAATTGGCTAGCATTCTGGCTTTCAAGCTCTTCAGTCTGATTTCACATGTTGTTGAAACCAAATGGCTTCTATTCCTTAGCAATCTGGTTATTAGTTTGGGATATTTTTAATCACAGGACAGTCTTGTAGAGTGGAAGTCCACTTCTTGATTACTGTGCAGTTTCTTACTTTGTTTCCGATGATGGTTTTTCTCCTAATACCTGAATCCTGGAACCAATTACGGTGAGCTTGAAGTACAGGGCTAACAAGTCCATACATTCCACTTTAAGAACCTCAATCAAAGCATTCTTTTGAGCAATAAGGGAGACTTATGGGCAGCCTTACTCTCCCCAAGGAACCTATCAGCCTGATCACATCCTATTGGCACTCTGCTTCAGATAGCTGAGAACCCCAGGAGATTAGGCTCCTAAATTTGCTACAAGACTTGTCCAAAAGAGGATTGTCTGTGAAGTTGACCACACACAGCTTTCCAACACATTGACATTACTATATGGGTATGGGATCTGTTATACAGACACTGCTTATGCAACAGGATGTCAAGATAATCCAGTGGAAAAATGTAAATACATGCTGCTTTTTCAGTAATAATATCACACATAGATGGTGAGCTAGAGTTTCCACCTACAGTGATTGTGAAGAGTAATGATAAACACTTCAATAAGGAATGGAATGCCAAAGACATTTTGGGACAGACAGGGATATATTTTAAATGTATTGTAGTAGTAGATTTTAGTCATGGTGCACAAATATACTGGAAAAGACCTTATATAGAAAACTCCCAGTGCTTCAATTAATAGATAACGAACCTGTGCATTCAATGCCACAATTGCAATTTTAGGGGTCTCAGTTGTCCTAGGCTACATTCATTGGAAGGGAAATGGAGCTGGGGCATTATTCAAAATCGAAATGCATTGATCACTTTGGCAAAAACTATTTTGATGCTGCTTATTGCTATCATAGTCTGCACGGTATACAGAGAAACCATACAAGTCATAGTAATCTAACCATTTATATTTGGACAAGCAGCAAAGGGATATACAATTTAGGTTGTTTCTATCTGGTAATAACATTTCAAATGGATTTCCTAACATTGTAATCTGGATTTTTTGTACTTTTAACTTTGTTCAACATAATAAAAATGAAAAGGTAAGATGTATTTTATGTTAAGAGAAATTGAAATGTTCATCCAATCTGTGTACGCAATAGTATAACACCATAAAGAAGCAGATGAAAACAAATTATTCCAATAAGAAGATGCAGCCCTATTGGCAAACACTGGTAATGCAGTCCTAAAGGAATATTTAAAATGCAATGTACAGTTGGTTCCATGGTGTAATGGTTAGCACTTTGGACTTTGAATCCAGCGATCTGAGTTCAAATCTCAGTGGAACCCTCCTTTTGTTTTTCTTAAAGATGTCATATGAAATGTGAGCACAATTCTATATATGTAACTCTAGCTAGCAGAGACAAAAGAAAACAAATACAAGAGACACAAAACAGTATTGTCTGAATAATCAGCTAAATTATTCATGCGGTAAGATATGAAATAAAACAAAACAGAGAGTCTCCATGCAATACCATAGATGTGTACTGAGATGGTTGGTACGGTGCAAAGTAGTTAGCACTGCTGCCTCACATGGATCCAATTGAAACCCAGACCATAATCCACTATTGTGGAGTTTGAAATTCCTTATTGTGCAAGGATAGCTTCTCCCCAAATGCCCCTGCCCAAATCCAGTCCAAAAAACATACCAATATGCTAATTGGCAAGTGATAAAATTGAGCCCAGTATGCATGTGTATTAGAGAATTTAGACTTGACACCTCACTGGGACAGGGATTAATGAGAATAGATAAATTGTTATTCGTAAAACACTGTATATTATTCAGCCATTATTTCAATAAAGGATAAACACCATGTTAACAGTATATAAAACAGATTTAATGCACAGCAGAAGAATTTACTGCTGCAGTATATTTCATATAAAAGGTAGCTAAAACAAGATACTAAACTGAAAACCTTATGAAAACATTTCTGCATGAGCTTGGGTGTGGGAATTTGTGGTGAATTGGCTAGCATTCTGGCTTTCAAGCTCTTCAGTCTGATTTCACATGTTGTTGAAACCAAATGGCTTCTATTCCTTAGCAATCTGGTTATTAGTTTGGGATATTTTTAATCACAGGACAGTCTTGTAGAGTGGAAGTCCACTTCTTGATTACTGTGCAGTTTCTTACTTTGTTTCCGATGATGGTTTTTCTCCTAATACCTGAATCCTGGAACCAATTACGGTGAGCTTGAAGTACAGGGCTAACAAGTCCATACATTCCACTTTAAGAACCTCAATCAAAGCATTCTTTTGAGCAATAAGGGAGACTTATGGGCAGCCTTACTCTCCCCAAGGAACCTATCAGCCTGATCACATCCTATTGGCACTCTGCTTCAGATAGCTGAGAACCCCAGGAGATTAGGCTCCTAAATTTGCTACAAGACTTGTCCAAAAGAGGATTGTCTGTGAAGTTGACCACACACAGCTTTCCAACACATTGACATTACTATATGGGTATGGGATCTGTTATACAGACACTGCTTATGCAACAGGATGTCAAGATAATCCAGTGGAAAAATGTAAATACATGCTGCTTTTTCAGTAATAATATCACACATAGATGGTGAGCTAGAGTTTCCTCCTACAGTGATTGTGAAGAGTAATGATAAACACTTCAATAAGGAATGGAATGCCAAAGACATTTTGGGACAGACAGGGATATATTTTAAATGTATTGTAGTAGTAGATTTTAGTCATGGTGCACAAATATACTGGAAAAGACCTTATATAGAAAACTCCCAGTGCTTCAATTAATAGATAACGAACCTGTGCATTCAATGCCACAATTGCAATTTTAGGGGTCTCAGTTGTCCTAGGCTACATTCACTGGAAGGGAAATGGAGCTTGAGCATTATTCAAAATCGAAATCCATTGATCACTTTGGCAAAAACTATTTTGATGCTGCTTATTGCTATCATAGTCTGCACGGTATACAGAGAAACCATATAAGTCATAGTAATCTAACCATTTATATTTGGACAAGCAGCAAAGGGAGATACAATTTAGGTTGTTTCTATCTGGTAATAATATTTCAAATGGATTTCCTAACATTGTAATCTGGATTTTTTGTACTTTTAACTTTGTTCAACATAATAAAAATGAAAAGGTAAGATGTATTTTATTTTAAGAGAAATTGAAATGTTCATCCAATCTGTGTACGCAATAGTATAACACCATAATGAAGCAGATGAAAAAAAATTATTCCAATAAGAAGATGCAGCCCTATTGGCAAACACTGGTATTGCATTCCTAAAAGAATACTCAAATTGCAATTTCTACAGTTGGTTCTATGGTGTAATGGTTAGCACTTTGGACTTTGAATCCAGCGATCTGAGTTCAAATCTCAGTGGAACCTTGCTTTTGTTTGTGAACACAATTCAATATATGTAACTCTAGCTAGCAGAGACAAAATAAAACAAATACAAGAGGCACAAAACAGTATTGTCTGAATAATCAGCTAAATTATTCATGCGGTAAGATATGAAATAAAACAAAACAGAGAGTCTCCATGCAATACCATACATGTGTACTGAGATGGTTGGTACGGTGCAAAGTAGTTAGCACTGCTGCCTCACATGGATCCAATTGAAACCCAGACCATAATCCACTATTGTAGAGTTTGAAATTCCTTATTGTGCAAGGATAGCTTCTCCTTAAGTGCCCCTGCCCAAATCCAGTCCAAAAAACATACCAATATGCTAATTGGCAAGTGATAAAATTGAGCCCAGTATGCATGTGTATTAGAGAATTTAGACTTGACACCTCACTGGGACAGGGATTAATGAGAATAGATAAATTGTTATTCGTAAAACACTGTATATTATTCAGCCATTATTTCAATAAAGGATAAACACCATGTTAACAGTATATAAAACAGATTTAATGCACAGCAGAAGAATTTACTGCTGCAGTATATTTCATATAAAAGGTAGCTAAAACAAGATACTAAACTGAAAACCTTATGAAAACATTTCTGCATGAGCTTGGGTGTGGGAATTTGTGGTGAATTGGCTAGCATTCTGGCTTTCAAGCTCTTCAGTCTGATTTCACATGTTGTTGAAACCAAATGGCTTCTATTCCTTAGCAATCTGGTTATTAGTTTGGGATATTTTTAATCACAGGACAGTCTTGTAGAGTGGAAGTCCACTTCTTGATTACTGTGCAGTTTCTTACTTTGTTTCCGATGATGGTTTTTCTCCTAATACCTGAATCCTGGAACCAATTACGGTGAGCTTGAAGTACAGGGCTAACAAGTCCATACATTCCACTTTAAGAACCTCAATCAAAGCATTCTTTTGAGCAATAAGGGAGACTTATGGGCAGCCTTACTCTCCCCAAGGAACCTATCAGCCTGATCACATCCTATTGGCACTCTGCTTCAGATAGCTGAGAACCCCAGGAGATTAGGCTCCTAAATTTGCTACAAGACTTGTCCAAAAGAGGATTGTCTGTGAAGTTGACCACACACAGCTTTCCAACACATTGACATTACTATATGGGTATGGGATCTGTTATACAGACACTGCTTATGCAACAGGATGTCAAGATAATCCAGTGGAAAAATGTAAATACATGCTGCTTTTTCAGTAATAATATCACACATAGATGGTGAGCTAGAGTTTCCACCTACAGTGATTGTGAAGAGTAATGATAAACACTTCAATAAGGAATGGAATGCCAAAGACATTTTGGGACAGACAGGGATATATTTTAAATGTATTGTAGTAGTAGATTTTAGTCATGGTGCACAAATATACTGGAAAAGACCTTATATAGAAAACTCCCAGTGCTTCAATTAATAGATAACGAACCTGTGCATTCAATGCCACAATTGCAATTTTAGGGGTCTCAGTTGTCCTAGGCTACATTCATTGGAAGGGAAATGGAGCTGGGGCATTATTCAAAATCGAAATGCATTGATCACTTTGGCAAAAACTATTTTGATGCTGCTTATTGCTATCATAGTCTGCACGGTATACAGAGAAACCATACAAGTCATAGTAATCTAACCATTTATATTTGGACAAGCAGCAAAGGGAGATACAATTTAGGTTGTTTCTATCTGGTAATAACATTTCAAATGGATTTCCTAACATTGTAATCTGGATTTTTTGTACTTTTAACTTTGTTCAACATAATAAAAATGAAAAGGTAAGATGTATTTTATGTTAAGAGAAATTGAAATGTTCATCCAATCTGTGTACGCAATAGTATAACACCATAAAGAAGCAGATGAAAACAAATTATTCCAATAAGAAGATGCAGCCCTATTGGCAAACACTGGTAATGCAGTCCTAAAGGAATATTTAAAATGCAATGTACAGTTGGTTCTATGGTGTAATGGTTAGCACTTTGGACTTTGAATCCAGCGATCTGAGTTCAAATCTCAGTGGAACCTTGCTTTTGTTTTTTCTTAAAGATGTCATATGAAATGTGAACACAATTCAACATATGTAACTCTAGCTAGCAGAGACAAAATAAAACAAATACAAGAGGCACAAAACAGTATTGTCTGAATAATCAGCTAAATTATTCATGCGGTAAGATATGAAATAAAACAAAACAGAGAGTCTCCATGCAATACCATACATGTGTACTGAGATGGTTGGTACGGTGCAAAGTAGTTAGCACTGCTGCCTCACATGGATCCAATTGAAACCCAGACCATAATCCACTATTGTGGAGTTTGAAATTCCTTATTGTGCAAGGATAGCTTCTCCTTAAGTGCCCCTGCCCAAATCCAGTCCAAAAAACATACCAATATGCTAATTGGCAAGTGATAAAATTGAGCCCAGTATGCATGTGTATTAGAGAATTTAGACTTGACACCTCACTGGGACAGGGATTAATGAGAATAGATAAATTGTTATTCGTAAAACACTGTATATTATTCAGCCATTATTTCAATAAAGGATAAACACCATGTTAACAGTATATAAAACAGATTTAATGCACAGCAGAAGAATTTACTGCTGCAGTATATTTCATATAAAAGGTAGCTAAAACAAGATACTAAACTGAAAACCTTATGAAAACATTTCTGCATGAGCTTGGGTGTGGGAATTTGTGGTGAATTGGCTAGCATTCTGGCTTTCAAGCTCTTCAGTCTGATTTCACATGTTGTTGAAACCAAATGGCTTCTATTCCTTAGCAATCTGGTTATTAGTTTGGGATATTTTTAATCACAGGACAGTCTTGTAGAGTGGAAGTCCACTTCTTGATTACTGTGCAGTTTCTTACTTTGTTTCCGATGATGGTTTTTCTCCTAATACCTGAATCCTGGAACCAATTACGGTGAGCTTGAAGTACAGGGCTAACAAGTCCATACATTCCACTTTATGAACCTCAATCAAAGCATTCTTTTGAGCAATAAGGGAGACTTATGGGCAGCCTTACTCTCCCCAAGGAACCTATCAGCCTGATCACATCCTATTGGCACTCTGCTTCAGATAGCTGAGAACCCCAGGAGATTAGGCTCCTAAATTTGCTACAAGACTTGTCCAAAAGAGGATTGTCTGTGAAGTTGACCACACACAGCTTTCCAACACATTGACATTACTATATGGGTATGGGATCTGTTATACAGACACTGCTTATGCAACAGGATGTCAAGATAATCCAGTGGAAAAATGTAAATACATGCTGCTTTTTCAGTAATAATATCACACATAGATGGTGAGCTAGAGTTTCCACCTACAGTGATTGTGAAGAGTAATGATAAACACTTCAATAAGGAATGGAATGCCAAAGACATTTTGGGACAGACAGTGATATATTTTAAATGTATTGTAGTAGTAGATTTTAGTCATGGTGCACAAATATACTGGAAAAGACCTTATATAGAAAACTCCCAGTGCTTCAATTAATAGATAACGAACCTGTGCATTCAATGCCACAATTGCAATTTTAGGGGTCTCAGTTGTCCTAGGCTACATTCATTGGAAGGGAAATGGAGCTGGCGCATTATTCAAAATCGAAATGCATTGATCACTTTGGCAAAAACTATTTTGATGCTGCTTATTGCTATCATAGTCTGCACGGTATACAGAGAAACCATACAAGTCATAGTAATCTAACCATTTATATTTGGACAAGCAGCAAAGGGAGATACAATTTAGGTTGTTTCTATCTGGTAATAACATTTCAAATGGATTTCCTAACATTGTAATCTGGATTTTTTGTACTTTTAACTTTGTTCAACATAATAAAAATGAAAAGGTAAGATGTATTTTATGTTAAGAGAAATTGAAATGTTCATCCAATCTGTGTACGCAATAGTATAACACCATAAAGAAGCAGATGAAAACAAATTATTCCAATAAGAAGATGCAGCCCTATTGGCAAACACTGGTAATGCAGTCCTAAAGGAATATTTAAAATGCAATGTACAGTTGGTTCTATGGTGTAATGGTTAGCACTTTGGACTTTGAATCCAGCGATCTGCGTTCAAATCTCAGTGGAACCTTGCTTTTGTTTTTTCTTAAAGATGTCATATGAAATGTGAACACAATTCAACATATGTAACTCTAGCTAGCAGAGACAAAATAAAACAAATACAAGAGGCACAAAACAGTATTGTCTGAATAATCAGCTAAATTATTCATGCGGTAAGATATGAAATAAAACAAAACAGAGAGTCTCCATGCAATACCATACATGTGTACTGAGATGGTTGGTACGGTGCAAAGTAGTTAGCACTGCTGCCTCACATGGATCCAATTGAAACCCAGACCATAATCCACTATTGTAGAGTTTGAAATTCCTTATTGTGCAAGGATAGCTTCTCCTTAAGTGCCCCTGCCCAAATCCAGTCCAAAAAACATACCAATATGCTAATTGGCAAGTGATAAAATTGAGCCCAGTATGCATGTGTATTAGAGAATTTAGACTTGACACCTCACTGGGACAGGGATTAATGAGAATAGATAAATTGTTATTCGTAAAACACTGTATATTATTCAGCCATTATTTCAATAAAGGATAAACACCATGTTAACAGTATATAAAACAGATTTAATGCACAGCAGAAGAATTTACTGCTGCAGTATATTTCATATAAAAGGTAGCTAAAACAAGATACTAAACTGAAAACCTTATGAAAACATTTCTGCATGAGCTTGGGTGTGGGAATTTGTGGTGAATTGGCTAGCATTCTGGCTTTCAAGCTCTTCAGTCTGATTTCACATGTTGTTGAAACCAAATGGCTTCTATTCCTTAGCAATCTGGTTATTAGTTTGGGATATTTTTAATCACAGGACAGTCTTGTAGAGTGGAAGTCCACTTCTTGATTACTGTGCAGTTTCTTACTTTGTTTCCGATGATGGTTTTTCTCCTAATACCTGAATCCTGGAACCAATTACGGTGAGCTTGAAGTACAGGGCTAACAAGTCCATACATTCCACTTTAAGAACCTCAATCAAAGCATTCTTTTGAGCAATAAGGGAGACTTATGGGCAGCCTTACTCTCCCCAAGGAACCTATCAGCCTGATCACATCCTATTGGCACTCTGCTTCAGATAGCTGAGAACCCCAGGAGATTAGGCTCCTAAATTTGCTACAAGACTTGTCCAAAAGAGGATTGTCTGTGAAGTTGACCACACACAGCTTTCCAACACATTGACATTACTATATGGGTATGGGATCTGTTATACAGACACTGCTTATGCAACAGGATGTCAAGATAATCCAGTGGAAAAATGTAAATACATGCTGCTTTTTCAGTAATAATATCACACATAGATGGTGAGCTAGAGTTTCCACCTACAGTGATTGTGAAGAGTAATGATAAACACTTCAATAAGGAATGGAATGCCAAAGACATTTTGGGACAGACAGGGATATATTTTAAATGTATTGTAGTAGTAGATTTTAGTCATGGTGCACAAATATACTGGAAAAGACCTTATATAGAAAACTCCCAGTGCTTCAATTAATAGATAACGAACCTGTGCATTCAATGCCACAATTGCAATTTTAGGGGTCTCAGTTGTCCTAGGCTACATTCATTGGAAGGGAAATGGAGCTGGGGCATTATTCAAAATCGAAATGCATTGATCACTTTGGCAAAAACTATTTTGATGCTGCTTATTGCTATCATAGTCTGCACGGTATACAGAGAAACCATACAAGTCATAGTAATCTAACCATTTATATTTGGACAAGCAGCAAAGGGAGATACAATTTAGGTTGTTTCTATCTGGTAATAACATTTCAAATGGATTTCCTAACATTGTAATCTGGATTTTTTGTACTTTTAACTTTGTTCAACATAATAAAAATGAAAAGGTAAGATGTATTTTATGTTAAGAGAAATTGAAATGTTCATCCAATCTGTGTACGCAATAGTATAACACCATAAAGAAGCAGATGAAAACAAATTATTCCAATAAGAAGATGCAGCCCTATTGGCAAACACTGGTAATGCAGTCCTAAAGGAATATTTAAAATGCAATGTACAGTTGGTTCTATGGTGTAATGGTTAGCACTTTGGACTTTGAATCCAGCGATCTGAGTTCAAATCTCAGTGGAACCTTGCTTTTGTTTTTTCTTAAAGATGTCATATGAAATGTGAACACAATTCAACATATGTAACTCTAGCTAGCAGAGACAAAATAAAACAAATACAAGAGGCACAAAACAGTATTGTCTGAATAATCAGCTAAATTATTCATGCGGTAAGATATGAAATAAAACAAAACAGAGAGTCTCCATGCAATACCATACATGTGTACTGAGATGGTTGGTACGGTGCAAAGTAGTTAGCACTGCTGCCTCACATGGATCCAATTGAAACCCAGACCATAATCCACTATTGTGGAGTTTGAAATTCCTTATTGTGCAAGGATAGCTTCTCCTTAAGTGCCCCTGCCCAAATCCAGTCCAAAAAACATACCAATATGCTAATTGGCAAGTGATAAAATTGAGCCCAGTATGCATGTGTATTAGAGAATTTAGACTTGACACCTCACTGGGACAGGGATTAATGAGAATAGATAAATTGTTATTCGTAAAACACTGTATATTATTCAGCCATTATTTCAATAAAGGATAAACACCATGTTAACAGTATATAAAACAGATTTAATGCACAGCAGAAGAATTTACTGCTGCAGTATATTTCATATAAAAGGTAGCTAAAACAAGATACTAAACTGAAAACCTTATGAAAACATTTCTGCATGAGCTTGGGTGTGGGAATTTGTGGTGAATTGGCTAGCATTCTGGCTTTCAAGCTCTTCAGTCTGATTTCACATGTTGTTGAAACCAAATGGCTTCTATTCCTTAGCAATCTGGTTATTAGTTTGGGATATTTTTAATCACAGGACAGTCTTGTAGAGTGGAAGTCCACTTCTTGATTACTGTGCAGTTTCTTACTTTGTTTCCGATGATGGTTTTTCTCCTAATACCTGAATCCTGGAACCAATTACGGTGAGCTTGAAGTACAGGGCTAACAAGTCCATACATTCCACTTTATGAACCTCAATCAAAGCATTCTTTTGAGCAATAAGGGAGACTTATGGGCAGCCTTACTCTCCCCAAGGAACCTATCAGCCTGATCACATCCTATTGGCACTCTGCTTCAGATAGCTGAGAACCCCAGGAGATTAGGCTCCTAAATTTGCTACAAGACTTGTCCAAAAGAGGATTGTCTGTGAAGTTGACCACACACAGCTTTCCAACACATTGACATTACTATATGGGTATGGGATCTGTTATACAGACACTGCTTATGCAACAGGATGTCAAGATAATCCAGTGGAAAAATGTAAATACATGCTGCTTTTTCAGTAATAATATCACACATAGATGGTGAGCTAGAGTTTCCACCTACAGTGATTGTGAAGAGTAATGATAAACACTTCAATAAGGAATGGAATGCCAAAGACATTTTGGGACAGACAGTGATATATTTTAAATGTATTGTAGTAGTAGATTTTAGTCATGGTGCACAAATATACTGGAAAAGACCTTATATAGAAAACTCCCAGTGCTTCAATTAATAGATAACGAACCTGTGCATTCAATGCCACAATTGCAATTTTAGGGGTCTCAGTTGTCCTAGGCTACATTCATTGGAAGGGAAATGGAGCTGGCGCATTATTCAAAATCGAAATGCATTGATCACTTTGGCAAAAACTATTTTGATGCTGCTTATTGCTATCATAGTCTGCACGGTATACAGAGAAACCATACAAGTCATAGTAATCTAACCATTTATATTTGGACAAGCAGCAAAGGGAGATACAATTTAGGTTGTTTCTATCTGGTAATAACATTTCAAATGGATTTCCTAACATTGTAATCTGGATTTTTTGTACTTTTAACTTTGTTCAACATAATAAAAATGAAAAGGTAAGATGTATTTTATGTTAAGAGAAATTGAAATGTTCATCCAATCTGTGTACGCAATAGTATAACACCATAAAGAAGCAGATGAAAACAAATTATTCCAATAAGAAGATGCAGCCCTATTGGCAAACACTGGTAATGCAGTCCTAAAGGAATATTTAAAATGCAATGTACAGTTGGTTCTATGGTGTAATGGTTAGCACTTTGGACTTTGAATCCAGCGATCTGCGTTCAAATCTCAGTGGAACCTTGCTTTTGTTTTTTCTTAAAGATGTCATATGAAATGTGAACACAATTCAACATATGTAACTCTAGCTAGCAGAGACAAAATAAAACAAATACAAGAGGCACAAAACAGTATTGTCTGAATAATCAGCTAAATTATTCATGCGGTAAGATATGAAATAAAACAAAACAGAGAGTCTCCATGCAATACCATACATGTGTACTGAGATGGTTGGTACGGTGCAAAGTAGTTAGCACTGCTGCCTCACATGGATCCAATTGAAACCCAGACCATAATCCACTATTGTGGAGTTTGAAATTCCTTATTGTGCAAGGATAGCTTCTCCTTAAGTGCCCCTGCCCAAATCCAGTCCAAAAAACATACCAATATGCTAATTGGCAAGTGATAAAATTGAGCCCAGTATGCATGTGTATTAGAGAATTTAGACTTGACACCTCACTGGGACAGGGATTAATGAGAATAGATAAATTGTTATTCGTAAAACACTGTATATTATTCAGCCATTATTTCAATAAAGGATAAACACCATGTTAACAGTATATAAAACAGATTTAATGCACAGCAGAAGAATTTACTGCTGCAGTATATTTCATATAAAAGGTAGCTAAAACAAGATACTAAACTGAAAACCTTATGAAAACATTTCTGCATGAGCTTGGGTGTGGGAATTTGTGGTGAATTGGCTAGCATTCTGGCTTTCAAGCTCTTCAGTCTGATTTCACATGTTGTTGAAACCAAATGGCTTCTATTCCTTAGCAATCTGGTTATTAGTTTGGGATATTTTTAATCACAGGACAGTCTTGTAGAGTGGAAGTCCACTTCTTGATTACTGTGCAGTTTCTTACTTTGTTTCCGATGATGGTTTTTCTCCTAATACCTGAATCCTGGAACCAATTACGGTGAGCTTGAAGTACAGGGCTAACAAGTCCATACATTCCACTTTAAGAACCTCAATCAAAGCATTCTTTTGAGCAATAAGGGAGACTTATGGGCAGCCTTACTCTCCCCAAGGAACCTATCAGCCTGATCACATCCTATTGGCACTCTGCTTCAGATAGCTGAGAACCCCAGGAGATTAGGCTCCTAAATTTGCTACAAGACTTGTCCAAAAGAGGATTGTCTGTGAAGTTGACCACACACAGCTTTCCAACACATTGACATTACTATATGGGTATGGGATCTGTTATACAGACACTGCTTATGCAACAGGATGTCAAGATAATCCAGTGGAAAAATGTAAATACATGCTGCTTTTTCAGTAATAATATCACACATAGATGGTGAGCTAGAGTTTCCACCTACAGTGATTGTGAAGAGTAATGATAAACACTTCAATAAGGAATGGAATGCCAAAGACATTTTGGGACAGACAGGGATATATTTTAAATGTATTGTAGTAGTAGATTTTAGTCATGGTGCACAAATATACTGGAAAAGACCTTATATAGAAAACTCCCAGTGCTTCAATTAATAGATAACGAACCTGTGCATTCAATGCCACAATTGCAATTTTAGGGGTCTCAGTTGTCCTAGGCTACATTCATTGGAAGGGAAATGGAGCTGGCGCATTATTCAAAATCGAAATGCATTGATCACTTTGGCAAAAACTATTTTGATGCTGCTTATTGCTATCATAGTCTGCACGGTATACAGAGAAACCATACAAGTCATAGTAATCTAACCATTTATATTTGGACAAGCAGCAAAGGGAGATACAATTTAGGTTGTTTCTATCTGGTAATAACATTTCAAATGGATTTCCTAACATTGTAATCTGGATTTTTTGTACTTTTAACTTTGTTCAACATAATAAAAATGAAAAGGTAAGATGTATTTTATGTTAAGAGAAATTGAAATGTTCATCCAATCTGTGTACGCAATAGTATAACACCATAAAGAAGCAGATGAAAACAAATTATTCCAATAAGAAGATGCAGCCCTATTGGCAAACACTGGTAATGCAGTCCTAAAGGAATATTTAAAATGCAATGTACAGTTGGTTCCATGGTGTAATGGTTAGCACTTTGGACTTTGAATCCCGCGATCTGAGTTCAAATCTCAGTGGAACCCTCCTTTTGTTTTTCTTAAAGATGTCATATGAAATGTGAGCACAATTCTATATATGTAACTCTAGCTAGCAGAGACAAAAGAAAACAAATACAAGAGACACAAAACAGTATTGTCTGAATAATCAGCTAAATTATTCATGCGGTAAGATATGAAATAAAACAAAACAGAGAGTCTCCATGCAATACCATAGATGTGTACTGAGATGGTTGGTACGGTGCAAAGTAGTTAGCACTGCTGCCTCACATGGATCCAATTGAAACCCAGACCATAATCCACTATTGTGGAGTTTGAAATTCCTTATTGTGCAAGGATAGCTTCTCCCCAAATGCCCCTGCCCAAATCCAGTCCAAAAAACATACCAATATGCTAATTGGCAAGTGATAAAATTGAGCCCAGTATGCATGTGTATTAGAGAATTTAGACTTGACACCTCACTGGGACAGGGATTAATGAGAATAGATAAATTGTTATTCGTAAAACACTGTATATTATTCAGCCATTATTTCAATAAAGGATAAACACCATGTTAACAGTATATAAAACAGATTTAATGCACAGCAGAAGAATTTACTGCTGCAGTATATTTCATATAAAAGGTAGCTAAAACAAGATACTAAACTGAAAACCTTATGAAAACATTTCTGCATGAGCTTGGGTGTGGGAATTTGTGGTGAATTGGCTAGCATTCTGGCTTTCAAGCTCTTCAGTCTGATTTCACATGTTGTTGAAACCAAATGGCTTCTATTCCTTAGCAATCTGGTTATTAGTTTGGGATATTTTTAATCACAGGACAGTCTTGTAGAGTGGAAGTCCACTTCTTGATTACTGTGCAGTTTCTTACTTTGTTTCCGATGATGGTTTTTCTCCTAATACCTGAATCCTGGAACCAATTACGGTGAGCTTGAAGTACAGGGCTAACAAGTCCATACATTCCACTTTAAGAACCTCAATCAAAGCATTCTTTTGAGCAATAAGGGAGACTTATGGGCAGCCTTACTCTCCCCAAGGAACCTATCAGCCTGATCACATCCTATTGGCACTCTGCTTCAGATAGCTGAGAACCCCAGGAGATTAGGCTCCTAAATTTGCTACAAGACTTGTCCAAAAGAGGATTGTCTGTGAAGTTGACCACACACAGCTTTCCAACACATTGACATTACTATATGGGTATGGGATCTGTTATACAGACACTGCTTATGCAACAGGATGTCAAGATAATCCAGTGGAAAAATGTAAATACATGCTGCTTTTTCAGTAATAATATCACACATAGATGGTGAGCTAGAGTTTCCACCTACAGTGATTGTGAAGAGTAATGATAAACACTTCAATAAGGAATGGAATGCCAAAGACATTTTGGGACAGACAGGGATATATTTTAAATGTATTGTAGTAGTAGATTTTAGTCATGGTGCACAAATATACTGGAAAAGACCTTATATAGAAAACTCCCAGTGCTTCAATTAATAGATAACGAACCTGTGCATTCAATGCCACAATTGCAATTTTAGGGGTCTCAGTTGTCCTAGGCTACATTCATTGGAAGGGAAATGGAGCTGGGGCATTATTCAAAATCGAAATGCATTGATCACTTTGGCAAAAACTATTTTGATGCTGCTTATTGCTATCATAGTCTGCACGGTATACAGAGAAACCATACAAGTCATAGTAATCTAACCATTTATATTTGGACAAGCAGCAAAGGGAGATACAATTTAGGTTGTTTCTATCTGGTAATAACATTTCAAATGGATTTCCTAACATTGTAATCTGGATTTTTTGTACTTTTAACTTTGTTCAACATAATAAAAATGAAAAGGTAAGATGTATTTTATGTTAAGAGAAATTGAAATGTTCATCCAATCTGTGTACGCAATAGTATAACACCATAAAGAAGCAGATGAAAACAAATTATTCCAATAAGAAGATGCAGCCCTATTGGCAAACACTGGTAATGCAGTCCTAAAGGAATATTTAAAATGCAATGTACAGTTGGTTCCATGGTGTAATGGTTAGCACTTTGGACTTTGAATCCAGCGATCTGAGTTCAAATCTCAGTGGAACCCTGCTTTTGTTTTTCTTAAAGATGTCATATGAAATGTGAGCACAATTCTATATATGTAACTCTAGCTAGCAGAGACAAAAGAAAACAAATACAAGAGACACAAAACAGTATTGTCTGAATAATCAGCTAAATTATTCATGCGGTAAGATATGAAATAAAACAAAACAGAGAGTCTCCATGCAATACCATAGATGTGTACTGAGATGGTTGGTACGGTGCAAAGTAGTTAGCACTGCTGCCTCACATGGATCCAATTGAAACCCAGACCATAATCCACTATTGTGGAGTTTGAAATTCCTTATTGTGCAAGGATAGCTTCTCCCCAAATGCCCCTGCCCAAATCCAGTCCAAAAAACATACCAATATGCTAATTGGCAAGTGATAAAATTGAGCCCAGTATGCATGTGTATTAGAGAATTTAGACTTGACACCTCACTGGGACAGGGATTAATGAGAATAGATAAATTGTTATTCGTAAAACACTGTATATTATTCAGCCATTATTTCAATAAAGGATAAACACCATGTTAACAGTATATAAAACAGATTTAATGCACAGCAGAAGAATTTACTGCTGCAGTATATTTCATATAAAAGGTAGCTAAAACAAGATACTAAACTGAAAACCTTATGAAAACATTTCTGCATGAGCTTGGGTGTGGGAATTTGTGGTGAATTGGCTAGCATTCTGGCTTTCAAGCTCTTCAGTCTGATTTCACATGTTGTTGAAACCAAATGGCTTCTATTCCTTAGCAATCTGGTTATTAGTTTGGGATATTTTTAATCACAGGACAGTCTTGTAGAGTGGAAGTCCACTTCTTGATTACTGTGCAGTTTCTTACTTTGTTTCCGATGATGGTTTTTCTCCTAATACCTGAATCCTGGAACCAATTACGGTGAGCTTGAAGTACAGGGCTAACAAGTCCATACATTCCACTTTATGAACCTCAATCAAAGCATTCTTTTGAGCAATAAGGGAGACTTATGGGCAGCCTTACTCTCCCCAAGGAACCTATCAGCCTGATCACATCCTATTGGCACTCTGCTTCAGATAGCTGAGAACCCCAGGAGATTAGGCTCCTAAATTTGCTACAAGACTTGTCCAAAAGAGGATTGTCTGTGAAGTTGACCACACACAGCTTTCCAACACATTGACATTACTATATGGGTATGGGATCTGTTATACAGACACTGCTTATGCAACAGGATGTCAAGATAATCCAGTGGAAAAATGTAAATACATGCTGCTTTTTCAGTAATAATATCACACATAGATGGTGAGCTAGAGTTTCCACCTACAGTGATTGTGAAGAGTAATGATAAACACTTCAATAAGGAATGGAATGCCAAAGACATTTTGGGACAGACAGGGATATATTTTAAATGTATTGTAGTAGTAGATTTTAGTCATGGTGCACAAATATACTGGAAAAGACCTTATATAGAAAACTCCCAGTGCTTCAATTAATAGATAACGAACCTGTGCATTCAATGCCACAATTGCAATTTTAGGGGTCTCCGTTGTCCTAGGCTACATTCACTGGAAGGGAAATGGAGCTGGGGCATTATTCAAAATCGAAATGCATTGATCACTTTGGCAAAAACTATTTTGATGCTGCTTATTGCTATCATAGTCTGCACGGTATACAGAGAAACCATACAAGTCATAGTAATCTAACCATTTATATTTGGACAAGCAGCAAAGGGAGATACAATTTAGGTTGTTTCTATCTGGTAATAACATTTCAAATGGATTTCCTAACATTGTAATCTGGATTTTTTGTACTTTTAACTTTGTTCAACATAATAAAAATGAAAAGGTAAGATGTATTTTATGTTAAGAGAAATTGAAATGTTCATCCAATCTGTGTACGCAATAGTATAACACCATAAAGAAGCAGATGAAAACAAATTATTCCAATAAGAAGATGCAGCCCTATTGGCAAACACTGGTAATGCAGTCCTAAAGGAATATTTAAAATGCAATGTACAGTTGGTTCCATGGTGTAATGGTTAGCACTTTGGACTTTGAATCCAGCGATCTGAGTTCAAATCTCAGTGGAACCCTGCTTTTGTTTTTCTTAAAGATGTCATATGAAATGTGAGCACAATTCTATATATGTAACTCTAGCTAGCAGAGACAAAAGAAAACAAATACAAGAGACACAAAACAGTATTGTCTGAATAATCAGCTAAATTATTCATGCGGTAAGATATGAAATAAAACAAAACAGAGAGTCTCCATGCAATACCATAGATGTGTACTGAGATGGTTGGTACGGTGCAAAGTAGTTAGCACTGCTGCCTCACATGGATCCAATTGAAACCCAGACCATAATCCACTATTGTGGAGTTTGAAATTCCTTATTGTGCAAGGAAAGCTTCTCCTTAAGTGCCCCTACCCAAATCCAGTCCAAAAAACATACCAATATGCTAATTGGCATCTGATAAAAAATAGCCCAGGGTTCCTGTGTGGTAGAGAATTTAGACTGAACACCCCAATGGGACAGGGACTAATGAGAATGGATAAATTCTGATTTGTAAAACACTATAATATGCAGACACTATATCAATAAAGGATAAACACCATGCTAACAGTATATATAGAACAGATTTTAATTTAAAGCAGAAGCATTTACTGTTGCAGGATAATTCAAAGAAAAGTTAGCTAAAACAAGATACTAAACTGAAAACATATGAAAGAAAATTCTGCATGAGCTTGGTTGTGGGAATCAGTGGTGAATTCTGTAGATTTCTGGCATTCTAGCTCTTCAGTCTGATTTCACATCATGGGATAGTCTTTTAACGTGGATGTCCACTTTTTGATTAGTCTGCAGTATCTTGCTTGGTCTCCGATGATGATTTTCCTCCTATTACCTGAATCTTGGAAGCAATTGCTGTGAACTTGAAATACAGGAATAACAAGTCCCTACATTCTGCTCTAAGAACTCAGTCGAAGCATTCTTTTGAGCAATATGGGAGACTTATGGGCAGCCTCACTTTCCCCAAGATACATATCAGCCTGATCAAATCCTATTGGCACTCTGCTTCAGATAGCTGGGATCCCCAGGAGATTAGTCTCCTAAGTTTCCTGCAGCACTTTGTCCAAAAGAGGATTGTACATGAAGGTGACCACACACAGCTGTCCAACACATAGACGTTATTATATGGGTATGGGACCAGTTATTCAGAAACGTGTTATGCAGCAGGATGTTAAGAAAACCATTGGTAAAATGTTAATACTTGCTGCTTTTTCAGTAATATTATCACAGAACTATAACGATTGTGGGACAGATAGAAATATGTTTTAAATGTAATGTAGTAGATTTTAGTCACAGTGCTCAAATATGCTGGAAAAGATCTTATATGGAAATTTCCTAGCGCTTCAATAGATAGATAATGAACCTATACATCCAAAGGCACAAGTACAATTTTAGGGCTCTGAGCTGTCCTAGGCTACATTCACTGGAAGTGAAATGGAGCTTGTACATTAGTCAAAATCAAACTCCATCGATCACTTTGGTAAAAACTATTTTGATGCCGCTTATTGCTTTCATGGTCTGAACGGTATGCATAGACACCATTTAAGCCATAGCAATCTATCCATTAGTATTTGGACAAGCACCAAAGGGCGATACAATATAGAGAGTTTCTATCTGGTAATTACATTTTAAATACTTTTCCTAAAAGTGTTATCTGTATTTTTTGTACTTTTAAGTTTGTTCAACATAATAAAAATCAAAAGGTAAGATGTATTTTATGTTAAGAGAAAATTAAATATTTATCCGTACTGTGTACGCAATAGTTTTAAACCAGAATGAAGCAGGCGAAAACAAATTATTCCAATAAGAAGATACAACCCTATAGGCAGACACGGGTGCTCCAGTCCTAAAGGAATAAACAAGTCAGATTTTACACAGTTAGTGCCATGGTGTAATGGTTAGCGCTCTGGACTCTGAATCCAGCGATCTGAGTTCAAATCTCAGTGGGACCTTGATAGAATTTTTCCTATAGATGGAAATGAAGAGGTAAATACAGTTCAATGTATGGAAATCTAGCTAACAGAGACAAAATTAAACAAATACAAGAGGCACAAAATAGCATTTTCTAAATAAACAGCTAAATTATTCATGAGGTAAGAATTTAAAAAAATAAAATAAAACAGTGACACTCCATGCAATACTATGCATGTGTATTAAGATTGTTGTTACAGAGCAAAGTAGTTAACACTGCTGCCTCAGATGGGTCCAATTGAAAAACAGACCATAATCCACTACTGTGGGGTTTGTATTTCTTCTAAATACTAGGATAGCTTTTACCCAGGTGCCCCTGCCCAAGTACAGTCCAAAAAACATACAAATATGCTATTTGGCCTCTGATAAAAAATAGCCCAGGGTTCCTGTGTGGTAGAGAATTTAGACTGAACACCCCAATGGGACAGGGACTAATGAGAATGGATAAATTCTGATTTGTAAAACACTATAATATGCAGACACTATATCAATAAAGGATAAACACCATGCTAACAGTATATATAAAACAGATTTTAATTCAAAGCAGAAGCATTTACTGTTGCAGGATAATTCAAAGAAAAGTTAGCTAAAACAAGATACTAAACTGAAAACATATGAAAGAAAATTCTGCATGAGCTTGGTTGTGGGAATCAGTGGTGAATTCTGTAGATTTCTGGCATTCTAGCTCTTCAGTCTGATTTCACATCATGGGATAGTCTTTTAACGTGGATGTCCACTTTTTGATTAGTCTGCAGTATCTTGCTTGGTCTCCGATGATGATTTTCCTCCTATTACCTGAATCTTGGAAGCAATTGCTGTGAACTTGAAATACAGGAATAACAAGTCCCTACATTCTGCTCTAAGAACTCAGTCGAAGCATTCTTTTGAGCAATATGGGAGACTTATGGGCAGCCTCACTTTCCCCAAGATACATATCAGCCTGATCAAATCCTATTGGCACTCTGCTTCAGATAGCTGGGATCCCCAGGAGATGAGTCTCCTAAGTTTCCTGCAGCACTTTGTCCAAAAGAGGATTGTACATGAAGGTGACCACACACAGCTGTCCAACACATAGACGTTATTATATGGGTATGGGATCAGTTATTCAGAAACGTGTTATGCAGCAGGATGTTAAGAAAACCATTTGTAAATGTTAATACTTGCTGCTTTTTTAGTAATAATATCACAGAACTATAACGATTGTGGGACAGATAGAAATATGTTTTAAATGTAATGTAGTAGATTTTAGTCACAGTGCTCAAATATGCTGGAAAAGATCTTATATGGAAATCTCCCATCGCTTCAATTGATAGATAATGAACCTATACATCCAAAGGCACAAGTACAATTTTTTTTGATGCCGCTTTTTGCTTTCATGGTCTGAACGGTATGCATAGACACCATTTAAGCCATAGCAATCTATTCATTAGTATTTGGACAAGCACCAAAGGGCGATACAATATAGAGAGTTTCTATCTGGTAATTACATTTCAAATACTTTTCCTAAAAGTGTTATCTGTATTTTTTGTACTTTTAAGTTTGTTCAACATAATAAAAATCAAAAGGTAAGATGTATTTTATGTTAAGAGAAAATGAAATATTTATCCGTACTGTGTACGCAATAGTTTTAAACCAGAATGAAGCAGGCGAAAACAAATTATTCCAATAAGAAGATACAACCTTATAGGCAGACACGGGTGCTCCAGTCCTAAATGAATAAACAAGTCAGCTTTTACACAGTTGGTGCCATGGTGTAATGGTTAGCACTCTGGACTCTGAATCCAGCGATCTGAGTTCAAATCTCAGTGGGACCTTGATAGAATTTTTCCTATAGATGGAAATGAAGAGGTAAATACAGTTCAATGTATGGAAATCTAGCTAACAGAGACAAAATTAAACAAATACAAGAGGCACAAAATAGCATTTTCTGAATAAACAGCTAAATTATTCATGAGGTAAGAATTTAAAAAAATAAAATAAAACAGTGACACTCCATGCAATACTATGCATGTCTATTAAGATTGTTGTTACAGAGCAAAGTAGTTAACACTGCTGCCTCAGATGGGTCCAATTGAAAAACAGACCATAATCCACTACTGTGGGGTTTGTATTTCTTCTAAATACTAGGATAGCTTTTACCCAGGTGCCCCTGCCCAAGTACAGTCCAAAAAACATACAAATATGCTATTTTGCCTCTGATAAAAAATAGCCCAGGGTTCCTGTGTGGTAGAGAATTTAGACTGAACACCCCAATGGGACAGGGACTAATGAGAATGGATAAATTCTGATTTGTAAAACACTATAATATGCAGACACTATATCAATAAAGGATAAACACCATGCTAACAGTATATATAAAACAGATTTTAATTCAAAGCAGAAGCATTTACTGTTGCAGGATAATTCAAAGAAAAGTTAGCTAAAACAAGATACTAAACTGAAAACATATGAAAGAAAATTCTGCATGAGCTTGGTTGGGGGAATCAGTGGTGAATTCTGTAGATTTCTGGCATTCTAGCTCTTCAGTCTGATTTCACATCATGGGATAGTCTTTTAACGTGGATGTCCACTTTTTGATTAGTCTGCAGTATCTTGCTTGGTCTCCGATGATGATTTTCCTCCTATTACCTGAATCTTGGAAGCAATTGCTGTGAACTTGAAATACAGGAATAACAAGTCCCTACATTCTGCTCTAAGAACTCAGTCGAAGCATTCTTTTGAGCAATATGGGAGACTTATGGGCAGCCTCACTTTCCCCAAGATACATATCAGCCTGATCAAATCCTATTGGCACTCTGCTTCAGATAGCTGGGATCCCCAGGAGATGAGTCTCCTAAGTTTCCTGCAGCACTTTGTCCAAAAGAGGATTGTACATGAAGGTGACCACACACAGCTGTCCAACACATAGACGTTATTATATGGGTATGGGATCAGTTATTCAGAAACGTGTTATGCAGCAGGATGTTAAGAAAACCATTGGTAAATGTTAATACTTGCTGCTTTTTTAGTAATAATATCACAGAACTATAACGATTGTGGGACAGATAGAAATATGTTTTAAATGTAATGTAGTAGATTTTAGTCACAGTGCTCAAATATGCTGGAAAAGATCTTATATGGAAATCTCCCATCGCTTCAATTGATAGATAATGAACCTATACATCCAAAGGCACAAGTACAATTTTTTTTGATGCCGCTTTTTGCTTTCATGGTCTGAACGGTATGCATAGACACCATTTAAGCCATAGCAATCTATTCATTAGTATTTGGACAAGCACCAAAGGGCGATACAATATAGAGAGTTTCTATCTGGTAATTACATTTCAAATACTTTTCCTAAAAGTGTTATCTGTATTTTTTGTACTTTTAAGTTTGTTCAACATAATAAAAATCAAAAGGTAAGATGTATTTTATGTTAAGAGAAAATGAAATATTTATCCGTACTGTGTACGCAATAGTTTTAAACCAGAATGAAGCAGGCGAAAACAAATTATTCCAATAAGAAGATACAACCTTATAGGCAGACACGGGTGCTCCAGTCCTAAAGGAATAAACAAGTCAGATTTTACACAGTTGGTGCCATGGTGTAATGGTTAGCACTCTGGACTCTGAATCCAGCGATCTGAGTTCAAATCTCAGTGGGACCTTGATAGAATTTTTCCTATAGATGGAAATGAAGAGGTAAATACAGTTCAATGTATGGAAATCTAGCTAACAGAGACAAAATTAAACAAATACAAGAGGCACAAAATAGCATTTTCTGAATAAACAGCTAAATTATTCATGAGGTAAGAATTTAAAAAAATAAAATAAAACAGTGACACTCCATGCAATACTATGCATGTCTATTAAGATTGTTGTTACAGAGCAAAGTAGTTAACACTGCTGCCTCAGATGGGTCCAATTGAAAAACAGACCATAATCCACTACTGTGGGGTTTGTATTTCTTCTAAATACTAGGATAGCTTTTACCCAGGTGCCCCTGCCCAAGTACAGTCCAAAAAACATACAAATATGCTATTTTGCCTCTGATAAAAAATAGCCCAGGGTTCCTGTGTGGTAGAGAATTTAGACTGAACACCCCAATGGGACAGGGACTAATGAGAATGGATAAATTCTGATTTGTAAAACACTATAATATGCAGACACTATATCAATAAAGGATAAACACCATGCTAACAGTATATATAAAACAGATTTTAATTCAAAGCAGAAGCATTTACTGTTGCAGGATAATTCAAAGAAAAGTTAGCTAAAACAAGATACTAAACTGAAAACATATGAAAGAAAATTCTGCATGAGCTTGGTTGGGGGAATCAGTGGTGAATTCTGTAGATTTCTGGCATTCTAGCTCTTCAGTCTGATTTCACATCATGGGATAGTCTTTTAACGTGGATGTCCACTTTTTGATTAGTCTGCAGTATCTTGCTTGGTCTCCGATGATGATTTTCCTCCTATTACCTGAATCTTGGAAGCAATTGCTGTGAACTTGAAATACAGGAATAACAAGTCCCTACATTCTGCTCTAAGAACTCAGTCGAAGCATTCTTTTGAGCAATATGGGAGACTTATGGGCAGCCTCACTTTCCCCAAGATACATATCAGCCTGATCAAATCCTATTGGCACTCTGCTTCAGATAGCTGGGATCCCCAGGAGATGAGTCTCCTAAGTTTCCTGCAGCCCTTTGTCCAAAAGAGGATTGTACATGAAGGTGACCACACACAGCTGTCCAACACATAGACGTTATTATATGGGTATGGGATCAGTTATTCAGAAACGTGTTATGCAGCAGGATGTTAAGAAAACCATTGGTAAATGTTAATACTTGCTGCTTTTTTAGTAATAATATCACAGAACTATAACGATTGTGGGACAGATAGAAATATGTTTTAAATGTAATGTAGTAGATTTTAGTCACAGTGCTCAAATATGCTGGAAAAGATCTTATATGGAAATCTCCCATCGCTTCAATTGATAGATAATGAACCTATACATCCAAAGGCACAAGTACAATTTTTTTTGATGCCGCTTTTTGCTTTCATGGTCTGAACGGTATGCATAGACACCATTTAAGCCATAGCAATCTATTCATTAGTATTTGGACAAGCACCAAAGGGCGATACAATATAGAGAGTTTCTATCTGGTAATTACATTTCAAATACTTTTCCTAAAAGTGTTATCTGTATTTTTTGTACTTTTAAGTTTGTTCAACATAATAAAAATCAAAAGGTAAGATGTATTTTATGTTAAGAGAAAATGAAATATTTATCCGTACTGTGTACGCAATAGTTTTAAACCAGAATGAAGCAGGCGAAAACAAATTATTCCAATAAGAAGATACAACCCTATAGGCAGACACGGGTGCTCCAGTCCTAAAGGAATAAACAAGTCAGATTTTACACAGTTGGTGCAATGGTGTAATGGTTAGCACTCTGGACTCTGAATCCAGCGATCTGAGTTCAAATCTCAGTGGGACCTTGATAGAATTTTTCCTATAGATGGAAATGAAGAGGTAAATACAGTTCAATGTATGGAAATCTAGCTAACAGAGACAAAATTAAACAAATACAAGAGGCACAAAATAGCATTTTCTGAATAAACAGCTAAATTATTCATGAGGTAAGAATTTAAAAAAATAAAATAAAACAGTGACACTCCATGCAATACTATGCATGTGTATTAAGATTGTTGTTACAGAGCAAAGTAGTTAACACTGCTGCCTCAGATGGGTCCAATTGAAAAACAGACCATAATCCACTACTGTGGGGTTTGTATTTCTTCTAAATACTAGGATAGCTTTTACCCAGGTGCCCCTGCCCAAGTACAGTCCAAAAAACATACAAATATGCTATTTGGCCTCTGATAAAAAATAGCCCAGGGTTCCTGTGTGGTAGAGAATTTAGACTGAACACCCCAATGGGACAGGGACTAATGAGAATGGATAAATTCTGATTTGTAAAACACTATAATATGCAGACACTATATCAATAAAGGATAAACACCATGCTAACAGTATATATAAAACAGATTTTAATTTAAAGCAGAAGCATTTACTGTTGCAGGATAATTCAAAGAAAAGTTAGCTAAAACAAGATACTAAACTGAAAACATATGAAAGAAAATTCTGCATGAACTTGGTTGTGGGAATCAGTGGTGAATTCTGTAGATTTCTGGCATTCTAGCTCTTAAGTCTGATTTCACATCATGGGATAGTCTTTTAACGTGGATGTCCACTTTTTGATTAGTCTGCAGTATCTTGCTTGGTCTCCGATGATGATTTTCCTTCTATTACCCGAATTTTGGAAGCAATTGCTGTGAACTTGAAATACAGGAATAACAAGTCCCTACATTCTGCTCTAAGAACTCAGTCGAAGCATTCTTTTGAGCAATATGGGAGACTTATGGGCAGCCTCACTCTCCCCAAGATACATATCAGCCTGATCAAATCCTATTGGCACTCTGCTTCAGATAGCTGGGATCCCCAGGAGATGAGTCTCCTAAGTTTCCTGCAGCACTTTGTCCAAAAGAGGATTGTACATGAAGGTGACCACACACAGCTGTCCAACACATAGACGTTATTATATGGGTATGGGATCAGTTATTCAGAAACGTGTTATGCAGCAGGATGTTAAGAAAACCATTGGTAAATGTTAATACTTGCTGCTTTTTTAGTAATAATATCACAGAACTATAACGATTGTGGGACAGATAGAAATATGTTTTAAATGTAATGTAGTAGATTTTAGTCACAGTGCTCAAATATGCTGGAAAAGATCTTATATGGAAATCTCCCAGCGCTTCAATTGATAGATAATGAACCTATACATCCATAGGCACAAGTACAATTTTTTTTGATGCCGCTTTTTGCTTTCATGGTCTGAACGGTATGCATAGACACCATTTAAGCCATAGCAATCTATTCATTAGTATTTGGACAAGCACCAAGGGGCGATACAATATAGAGAGTTTCTATCTGGTAATTACATTTCAAATACTTTTCCTAAAAGTGTTATCTGTATTTTTTGTACTTTTAAGTTTGTTCAACATAATAAAAATCAAAAGGTAAGATGTATTTTATGTTAAGAGAAAATGAAATATTTATCCGTACTGTGTACGCAATAGTTTTAAACCAGAATGAAGCAGGCGAAAACAAATTATTCCAATAAGAAGATACAACCCTATAGGCAGACACGGGTGCTCCAGTCCTAAAGGAATAAACAAGTCAGATATTAAACAGATGGTGCCATGGTGTAATGGTTAGCACTCTGGACTCTGAATCCAGCGATCTGAGTTCAAATCTCAGTGGGACCTTGATAGAATTTTTCCTATAGATGGAAATGAAGAGGTAAATACAGTTCAATGTATGGAAATCTAGCTAACAGAGACAAAATTAAACAAATACAAGAGGCACAAAATAGCATTTTCTGAATAAACAGCTAAATTATTCATGAGGTAAGAATTTAAAAAAATAAAATAAAACAGTGACACTCCATGCAATACTATGCATGTCTATTAAGATTGTTGTTACAGAGCAAAGTAGTTAACACTGCTGCCTCAGATGGGTCCAATTGAAAAACAGACCATAATCCACTACTGTGGGGTTTGTATTTCTTCTAAATACTAGGATAGCTTTTACCCAGGTGCCCCTGCCCAAGTACAGTCCAAAAAACATACAAATATGCTATTTTGCCTCTGATAAAAAATAGCCCAGGGTTCCTGTGTGGTAGAGAATTTAGACTGAACACCCCAATGGGACAGGGACTAATGAGAATGGATAAATTCTGATTTGTAAAACACTATAATATGCAGACACTATATCAATAAAGGATAAACACCATGCTAACAGTATATATAAAACAGATTTTAATTCAAAGCAGAAGCATTTACTGTTGCAGGATAATTCAAAGAAAAGTTAGCTAAAACAAGATACTAAACTGAAAACATATGAAAGAAAATTCTGCATGAGCTTGGTTGGGGGAATCAGTGGTGAATTCTGTAGATTTCTGGCATTCTAGCTCTTCAGTCTGATTTCACATCATGGGATAGTCTTTTAACGTGGATGTCCACTTTTTGATTAGTCTGCAGTATCTTGCTTGGTCTCCGATGATGATTTTCCTCCTATTACCTGAATCTTGGAAGCAATTGCTGTGAACTTGAAATACAGGAATAACAAGTCCCTACATTCTGCTCTAAGAACTCAGTCGAAGCATTCTTTTGAGCAATATGGGAGACTTATGGGCAGCCTCACTTTCCCCAAGATACATATCAGCCTGATCAAATCCTATTGGCACTCTGCTTCAGATAGCTGGGATCCCCAGGAGATGAGTCTCCTAAGTTTCCTGCAGCCCTTTGTCCAAAAGAGGATTGTACATGAAGGTGACCACACACAGCTGTCCAACACATAGACGTTATTATATGGGTATGGGATCAGTTATTCAGAAACGTGTTATGCAGCAGGATGTTAAGAAAACCATTGGTAAATGTTAATACTTGCTGCTTTTTTAGTAATAATATCACAGAACTATAACGATTGTGGGACAGATAGAAATATGTTTTAAATGTAATGTAGTAGATTTTAGTCACAGTGCTCAAATATGCTGGAAAAGATCTTATATGGAAATCTCCCATCGCTTCAATTGATAGATAATGAACCTATACATCCAAAGGCACAAGTACAATTTTTTTTGATGCCGCTTTTTGCTTTCATGGTCTGAACGGTATGCATAGACACCATTTAAGCCATAGCAATCTATTCATTAGTATTTGGACAAGCACCAAAGGGCGATACAATATAGAGAGTTTCTATCTGGTAATTACATTTCAAATACTTTTCCTAAAAGTGTTATCTGTATTTTTTGTACTTTTAAGTTTGTTCAACATAATAAAAATCAAAAGGTAAGATGTATTTTATGTTAAGAGAAAATGAAATATTTATCCGTACTGTGTACGCAATAGTTTTAAACCAGAATGAAGCAGGCGAAAACAAATTATTCCAATAAGAAGATACAACCCTATAGGCAGACACGGGTGCTCCAGTCCTAAAGGAATAAACAAGTCAGATTTTACACAGTTGGTGCAATGGTGTAATGGTTAGCACTCTGGACTCTGAATCCAGCGATCTGAGTTCAAATCTCAGTGGGACCTTGATAGAATTTTTCCTATAGATGGAAATGAAGAGGTAAATACAGTTCAATGTATGGAAATCTAGCTAACAGAGACAAAATTAAACAAATACAAGAGGCACAAAATAGCATTTTCTGAATAAACAGCTAAATTATTCATGAGGTAAGAATTTAAAAAAATAAAATAAAACAGTGACACTCCATGCAATACTATGCATGTGTATTAAGATTGTTGTTACAGAGCAAAGTAGTTAACACTGCTGCCTCAGATGGGTCCAATTGAAAAACAGACCATAATCCACTACTGTGGGGTTTGTATTTCTTCTAAATACTAGGATAGCTTTTACCCAGGTGCCCCTGCCCAAGTACAGTCCAAAAAACATACAAATATGCTATTTGGCCTCTGATAAAAAATAGCCCAGGGTTCCTGTGTGGTAGAGAATTTAGACTGAACACCCCAATGGGACAGGGACTAATGAGAATGGATAAATTCTGATTTGTAAAACACTATAATATGCAGACACTATATCAATAAAGGATAAACACCATGCTAACAGTATATATAAAACAGATTTTAATTTAAAGCAGAAGCATTTACTGTTGCAGGATAATTCAAAGAAAAGTTAGCTAAAACAAGATACTAAACTGAAAACATATGAAAGAAAATTCTGCATGAACTTGGTTGTGGGAATCAGTGGTGAATTCTGTAGATTTCTGGCATTCTAGCTCTTAAGTCTGATTTCACATCATGGGATAGTCTTTTAACGTGGATGTCCACTTTTTGATTAGTCTGCAGTATCTTGCTTGGTCTCCGATGATGATTTTCCTTCTATTACCCGAATTTTGGAAGCAATTGCTGTGAACTTGAAATACAGGAATAACAAGTCCCTACATTCTGCTCTAAGAACTCAGTCGAAGCATTCTTTTGAGCAATATGGGAGACTTATGGGCAGCCTCACTCTCCCCAAGATACATATCAGCCTGATCAAATCCTATTGGCACTCTGCTTCAGATAGCTGGGATCCCCAGGAGATGAGTCTCCTAAGTTTCCTGCAGCACTTTGTCCAAAAGAGGATTGTACATGAAGGTGACCACACACAGCTGTCCAACACATAGACGTTATTATATGGGTATGGGATCAGTTATTCAGAAACGTGTTATGCAGCAGGATGTTAAGAAAACCATTGGTAAATGTTAATACTTGCTGCTTTTTTAGTAATAATATCACAGAACTATAACGATTGTGGGACAGATAGAAATATGTTTTAAATGTAATGTAGTAGATTTTAGTCACAGTGCTCAAATATGCTGGAAAAGATCTTATATGGAAATCTCCCAGCGCTTCAATTGATAGATAATGAACCTATACATCCATAGGCACAAGTACAATTTTTTTTGATGCCGCTTTTTGCTTTCATGGTCTGAACGGTATGCATAGACACCATTTAAGCCATAGCAATCTATTCATTAGTATTTGGACAAGCACCAAGGGGCGATACAATATAGAGAGTTTCTATCTGGTAATTACATTTCAAATACTTTTCCTAAAAGTGTTATCTGTATTTTTTGTACTTTTAAGTTTGTTCAACATAATAAAAATCAAAAGGTAAGATGTATTTTATGTTAAGAGAAAATGAAATATTTATCCGTACTGTGTACGCAATAGTTTTAAACCAGAATGAAGCAGGCGAAAACAAATTATTCCAATAAGAAGATACAACCCTATAGGCAGACACGGGTGCTCCAGTCCTAAAGGAATAAACAAGTCAGATATTAAACAGATGGTGCCATGGTGTAATGGTTAGCACTCTGGACTCTGAATCCAGCGATCTGAGTTCAAATCTCAGTGGGACCTTGATAGAATTTTTCCTATAGATGGAAATGAAGAGGTAAATACAGTTCAATGTATGGAAATCTAGCTAACAGAGACAAAATTAAACAAATACAAGAGGCACAAAATAGCATTTTCTGAATAAACAGCTAAATTATTCATGAGGTAAGAATTTAAAAAAATAAAATAAAACAGTGACACTCCATGCAATACTATGCATGTCTATTAAGATTGTTGTTACAGAGCAAAGTAGTTAACACTGCTGCCTCAGATGGGTCCAATTGAAAAACAGACCATAATCCACTACTGTGGGGTTTGTATTTCTTCTAAATACTAGGATAGCTTTTACCCAGGTGCCCCTGCCCAAGTACAGTCCAAAAAACATACAAATATGCTATTTTGCCTCTGATAAAAAATAGCCCAGGGTTCCTGTGTGGTAGAGAATTTAGACTGAACACCCCAATGGGACAGGGACTAATGAGAATGGATAAATTCTGATTTGTAAAACACTATAATATGCAGACACTATATCAATAAAGGATAAACACCATGCTAACAGTATATATAAAACAGATTTTAATTCAAAGCAGAAGCATTTACTGTTGCAGGATAATTCAAAGAAAAGTTAGCTAAAACAAGATACTAAACTGAAAACATATGAAAGAAAATTCTGCATGAGCTTGGTTGGGGGAATCAGTGGTGAATTCTGTAGATTTCTGGCATTCTAGCTCTTCAGTCTGATTTCACATCATGGGATAGTCTTTTAACGTGGATGTCCACTTTTTGATTAGTCTGCAGTATCTTGCTTGGTCTCCGATGATGATTTTCCTCCTATTACCTGAATCTTGGAAGCAATTGCTGTGAACTTGAAATACAGGAATAACAAGTCCCTACATTCTGCTCTAAGAACTCAGTCGAAGCATTCTTTTGAGCAATATGGGAGACTTATGGGCAGCCTCACTTTCCCCAAGATACATATCAGCCTGATCAAATCCTATTGGCACTCTGCTTCAGATAGCTGGGATCCCCAGGAGATGAGTCTCCTAAGTTTCCTGCAGCCCTTTGTCCAAAAGAGGATTGTACATGAAGGTGACCACACACAGCTGTCCAACACATAGACGTTATTATATGGGTATGGGATCAGTTATTCAGAAACGTGTTATGCAGCAGGATGTTAAGAAAACCATTGGTAAATGTTAATACTTGCTGCTTTTTTAGTAATAATATCACAGAACTATAACGATTGTGGGACAGATAGAAATATGTTTTAAATGTAATGTAGTAGATTTTAGTCACAGTGCTCAAATATGCTGGAAAAGATCTTATATGGAAATCTCCCATCGCTTCAATTGATAGATAATGAACCTATACATCCAAAGGCACAAGTACAATTTTTTTTGATGCCGCTTTTTGCTTTCATGGTCTGAACGGTATGCATAGACACCATTTAAGCCATAGCAATCTATTCATTAGTATTTGGACAAGCACCAAAGGGCGATACAATATAGAGAGTTTCTATCTGGTAATTACATTTCAAATACTTTTCCTAAAAGTGTTATCTGTATTTTTTGTACTTTTAAGTTTGTTCAACATAATAAAAATCAAAAGGTAAGATGTATTTTATGTTAAGAGAAAATGAAATATTTATCCGTACTGTGTACGCAATAGTTTTAAACCAGAATGAAGCAGGCGAAAACAAATTATTCCAATAAGAAGATACAACCCTATAGGCAGACACGGGTGCTCCAGTCCTAAAGGAATAAACAAGTCAGATTTTACACAGTTGGTGCAATGGTGTAATGGTTAGCACTCTGGACTCTGAATCCAGCGATCTGAGTTCAAATCTCAGTGGGACCTTGATAGAATTTTTCCTATAGATGGAAATGAAGAGGTAAATACAGTTCAATGTATGGAAATCTAGCTAACAGAGACAAAATTAAACAAATACAAGAGGCACAAAATAGCATTTTCTGAATAAACAGCTAAATTATTCATGAGGTAAGAATTTAAAAAAATAAAATAAAACAGTGACACTCCATGCAATACTATGCATGTGTATTAAGATTGTTGTTACAGAGCAAAGTAGTTAACACTGCTGCCTCAGATGGGTCCAATTGAAAAACAGACCATAATCCACTACTGTGGGGTTTGTATTTCTTCTAAATACTAGGATAGCTTTTACCCAGGTGCCCCTGCCCAAGTACAGTCCAAAAAACATACAAATATGCTATTTGGCCTCTGATAAAAAATAGCCCAGGGTTCCTGTGTGGTAGAGAATTTAGACTGAACACCCCAATGGGACAGGGACTAATGAGAATGGATAAATTCTGATTTGTAAAACACTATAATATGCAGACACTATATCAATAAAGGATAAACACCATGCTAACAGTATATATAAAACAGATTTTAATTTAAAGCAGAAGCATTTACTGTTGCAGGATAATTCAAAGAAAAGTTAGCTAAAACAAGATACTAAACTGAAAACATATGAAAGAAAATTCTGCATGAACTTGGTTGTGGGAATCAGTGGTGAATTCTGTAGATTTCTGGCATTCTAGCTCTTAAGTCTGATTTCACATCATGGGATAGTCTTTTAACGTGGATGTCCACTTTTTGATTAGTCTGCAGTATCTTGCTTGGTCTCCGATGATGATTTTCCTTCTATTACCCGAATTTTGGAAGCAATTGCTGTGAACTTGAAATACAGGAATAACAAGTCCCTACATTCTGCTCTAAGAACTCAGTCGAAGCATTCTTTTGAGCAATATGGGAGACTTATGGGCAGCCTCACTCTCCCCAAGATACATATCAGCCTGATCAAATCCTATTGGCACTCTGCTTCAGATAGCTGGGATCCCCAGGAGATGAGTCTCCTAAGTTTCCTGCAGCACTTTGTCCAAAAGAGGATTGTACATGAAGGTGACCACACACAGCTGTCCAACACATAGACGTTATTATATGGGTATGGGATCAGTTATTCAGAAACGTGTTATGCAGCAGGATGTTAAGAAAACCATTGGTAAATGTTAATACTTGCTGCTTTTTTAGTAATAATATCACAGAACTATAACGATTGTGGGACAGATAGAAATATGTTTTAAATGTAATGTAGTAGATTTTAGTCACAGTGCTCAAATATGCTGGAAAAGATCTTATATGGAAATCTCCCAGCGCTTCAATTGATAGATAATGAACCTATACATCCATAGGCACAAGTACAATTTTTTTTGATGCCGCTTTTTGCTTTCATGGTCTGAACGGTATGCATAGACACCATTTAAGCCATAGCAATCTATTCATTAGTATTTGGACAAGCACCAAGGGGCGATACAATATAGAGAGTTTCTATCTGGTAATTACATTTCAAATACTTTTCCTAAAAGTGTTATCTGTATTTTTTGTACTTTTAAGTTTGTTCAACATAATAAAAATCAAAAGGTAAGATGTATTTTATGTTAAGAGAAAATGAAATATTTATCCGTACTGTGTACGCAATAGTTTTAAACCAGAATGAAGCAGGCGAAAACAAATTATTCCAATAAGAAGATACAACCCTATAGGCAGACACGGGTGCTCCAGTCCTAAAGGAATAAACAAGTCAGATATTAAACAGATGGTGCCATGGTGTAATGGTTAGCACTCTGGACTCTGAATCCAGCGATCTGAGTTCAAATCTCAGTGGGACCTTGATAGAATTTTTCCTATAGATGGAAATGAAGAGGTAAATACAGTTCAATGTATGGAAATCTAGCTAACAGAGACAAAATTAAACAAATACAAGAGGCACAAAATAGCATTTTCTGAATAAACAGCTAAATTATTCATGAGGTAAGAATTTAAAAAAATAAAATAAAACAGTGACACTCCATGCAATACTATGCATGTCTATTAAGATTGTTGTTACAGAGCAAAGTAGTTAACACTGCTGCCTCAGATGGGTCCAATTGAAAAACAGACCATAATCCACTACTGTGGGGTTTGTATTTCTTCTAAATACTAGGATAGCTTTTACCCAGGTGCCCCTGCCCAAGTACAGTCCAAAAAACATACAAATATGCTATTTTGCCTCTGATAAAAAATAGCCCAGGGTTCCTGTGTGGTAGAGAATTTAGACTGAACACCCCAATGGGACAGGGACTAATGAGAATGGATAAATTCTGATTTGTAAAACACTATAATATGCAGACACTATATCAATAAAGGATAAACACCATGCTAACAGTATATATAAAACAGATTTTAATTCAAAGCAGAAGCATTTACTGTTGCAGGATAATTCAAAGAAAAGTTAGCTAAAACAAGATACTAAACTGAAAACATATGAAAGAAAATTCTGCATGAGCTTGGTTGGGGGAATCAGTGGTGAATTCTGTAGATTTCTGGCATTCTAGCTCTTCAGTCTGATTTCACATCATGGGATAGTCTTTTAACGTGGATGTCCACTTTTTGATTAGTCTGCAGTATCTTGCTTGGTCTCCGATGATGATTTTCCTCCTATTACCTGAATCTTGGAAGCAATTGCTGTGAACTTGAAATACAGGAATAACAAGTCCCTACATTCTGCTCTAAGAACTCAGTCGAAGCATTCTTTTGAGCAATATGGGAGACTTATGGGCAGCCTCACTTTCCCCAAGATACATATCAGCCTGATCAAATCCTATTGGCACTCTGCTTCAGATAGCTGGGATCCCCAGGAGATGAGTCTCCTAAGTTTCCTGCAGCCCTTTGTCCAAAAGAGGATTGTACATGAAGGTGACCACACACAGCTGTCCAACACATAGACGTTATTATATGGGTATGGGATCAGTTATTCAGAAACGTGTTATGCAGCAGGATGTTAAGAAAACCATTGGTAAATGTTAATACTTGCTGCTTTTTTAGTAATAATATCACAGAACTATAACGATTGTGGGACAGATAGAAATATGTTTTAAATGTAATGTAGTAGATTTTAGTCACAGTGCTCAAATATGCTGGAAAAGATCTTATATGGAAATCTCCCATCGCTTCAATTGATAGATAATGAACCTATACATCCAAAGGCACAAGTACAATTTTTTTTGATGCCGCTTTTTGCTTTCATGGTCTGAACGGTATGCATAGACACCATTTAAGCCATAGCAATCTATTCATTAGTATTTGGACAAGCACCAAAGGGCGATACAATATAGAGAGTTTCTATCTGGTAATTACATTTCAAATACTTTTCCTAAAAGTGTTATCTGTATTTTTTGTACTTTTAAGTTTGTTCAACATAATAAAAATCAAAAGGTAAGATGTATTTTATGTTAAGAGAAAATGAAATATTTATCCGTACTGTGTACGCAATAGTTTTAAACCAGAATGAAGCAGGCGAAAACAAATTATTCCAATAAGAAGATACAACCCTATAGGCAGACACGGGTGCTCCAGTCCTAAAGGAATAAACAAGTCAGATTTTACACAGTTGGTGCAATGGTGTAATGGTTAGCACTCTGGACTCTGAATCCAGCGATCTGAGTTCAAATCTCAGTGGGACCTTGATAGAATTTTTCCTATAGATGGAAATGAAGAGGTAAATACAGTTCAATGTATGGAAATCTAGCTAACAGAGACAAAATTAAACAAATACAAGAGGCACAAAATAGCATTTTCTGAATAAACAGCTAAATTATTCATGAGGTAAGAATTTAAAAAAATAAAATAAAACAGTGACACTCCATGCAATACTATGCATGTGTATTAAGATTGTTGTTACAGAGCAAAGTAGTTAACACTGCTGCCTCAGATGGGTCCAATTGAAAAACAGACCATAATCCACTACTGTGGGGTTTGTATTTCTTCTAAATACTAGGATAGCTTTTACCCAGGTGCCCCTGCCCAAGTACAGTCCAAAAAACATACAAATATGCTATTTGGCCTCTGATAAAAAATAGCCCAGGGTTCCTGTGTGGTAGAGAATTTAGACTGAACACCCCAATGGGACAGGGACTAATGAGAATGGATAAATTCTGATTTGTAAAACACTATAATATGCAGACACTATATCAATAAAGGATAAACACCATGCTAACAGTATATATAAAACAGATTTTAATTTAAAGCAGAAGCATTTACTGTTGCAGGATAATTCAAAGAAAAGTTAGCTAAAACAAGATACTAAACTGAAAACATATGAAAGAAAATTCTGCATGAACTTGGTTGTGGGAATCAGTGGTGAATTCTGTAGATTTCTGGCATTCTAGCTCTTAAGTCTGATTTCACATCATGGGATAGTCTTTTAACGTGGATGTCCACTTTTTGATTAGTCTGCAGTATCTTGCTTGGTCTCCGATGATGATTTTCCTTCTATTACCCGAATTTTGGAAGCAATTGCTGTGAACTTGAAATACAGGAATAACAAGTCCCTACATTCTGCTCTAAGAACTCAGTCGAAGCATTCTTTTGAGCAATATGGGAGACTTATGGGCAGCCTCACTCTCCCCAAGATACATATCAGCCTGATCAAATCCTATTGGCACTCTGCTTCAGATAGCTGGGATCCCCAGGAGATGAGTCTCCTAAGTTTCCTGCAGCACTTTGTCCAAAAGAGGATTGTACATGAAGGTGACCACACACAGCTGTCCAACACATAGACGTTATTATATGGGTATGGGATCAGTTATTCAGAAACGTGTTATGCAGCAGGATGTTAAGAAAACCATTGGTAAATGTTAATACTTGCTGCTTTTTTAGTAATAATATCACAGAACTATAACGATTGTGGGACAGATAGAAATATGTTTTAAATGTAATGTAGTAGATTTTAGTCACAGTGCTCAAATATGCTGGAAAAGATCTTATATGGAAATCTCCCAGCGCTTCAATTGATAGATAATGAACCTATACATCCATAGGCACAAGTACAATTTTTTTTGATGCCGCTTTTTGCTTTCATGGTCTGAACGGTATGCATAGACACCATTTAAGCCATAGCAATCTATTCATTAGTATTTGGACAAGCACCAAGGGGCGATACAATATAGAGAGTTTCTATCTGGTAATTACATTTCAAATACTTTTCCTAAAAGTGTTATCTGTATTTTTTGTACTTTTAAGTTTGTTCAACATAATAAAAATCAAAAGGTAAGATGTATTTTATGTTAAGAGAAAATGAAATATTTATCCGTACTGTGTACGCAATAGTTTTAAACCAGAATGAAGCAGGCGAAAACAAATTATTCCAATAAGAAGATACAACCCTATAGGCAGACACGGGTGCTCCAGTCCTAAAGGAATAAACAAGTCAGATATTAAACAGATGGTGCCATGGTGTAATGGTTAGCACTCTGGACTCTGAATCCAGCGATCTGAGTTCAAATCTCAGTGGGACCTTGATAGAATTTTTCCTATAGATGGAAATGAAGAGGTAAATACAGTTCAATGTATGGAAATCTAGCTAACAGAGACAAAATTAAACAAATACAAGAGGCACAAAATAGCATTTTCTGAATAAACAGCTAAATTATTCATGAGGTAAGAATTTAAAAAAATAAAATAAAACAGTGACACTCCATGCAATACTATGCATGTCTATTAAGATTGTTGTTACAGAGCAAAGTAGTTAACACTGCTGCCTCAGATGGGTCCAATTGAAAAACAGACCATAATCCACTACTGTGGGGTTTGTATTTCTTCTAAATACTAGGATAGCTTTTACCCAGGTGCCCCTGCCCAAGTACAGTCCAAAAAACATACAAATATGCTATTTTGCCTCTGATAAAAAATAGCCCAGGGTTCCTGTGTGGTAGAGAATTTAGACTGAACACCCCAATGGGACAGGGACTAATGAGAATGGATAAATTCTGATTTGTAAAACACTATAATATGCAGACACTATATCAATAAAGGATAAACACCATGCTAACAGTATATATAAAACAGATTTTAATTCAAAGCAGAAGCATTTACTGTTGCAGGATAATTCAAAGAAAAGTTAGCTAAAACAAGATACTAAACTGAAAACATATGAAAGAAAATTCTGCATGAGCTTGGTTGGGGGAATCAGTGGTGAATTCTGTAGATTTCTGGCATTCTAGCTCTTCAGTCTGATTTCACATCATGGGATAGTCTTTTAACGTGGATGTCCACTTTTTGATTAGTCTGCAGTATCTTGCTTGGTCTCCGATGATGATTTTCCTCCTATTACCTGAATCTTGGAAGCAATTGCTGTGAACTTGAAATACAGGAATAACAAGTCCCTACATTCTGCTATTAGAACTCAGTCGAAGCATTCTTTTGAGCAATATGGGAGACTTATGGGCAGCCTCACTCTCCCCAAGATACATATCAGCCTGATCAAATCCTATTGGCACTCTGCTTCAGATAGCTGGGATCCCCAGGAGATGAGTCTCCTAAGTTTCCTGCAGCACTTTGTCCAAAAGAGGATTGTACATGAAGGTGACCACACACAGCTGTCCAACACATAGACGTTATTATATGGGTATGGGATCAGTTATTCAGAAACGTGTTATGCAGCAGGATGTTAAGAAAACCATTGGTAAATGTTAATACTTGCTGCTTTTTTAGTAATAATATCACAGAACTATAACGATTGTGGGACAGATAGAAATATGTTTTAAATGTAATGTAGTAGATTTTAGTCACAGTGCTCAAATATGCTGGAAAAGATCTTATATGGAAATCTCCCAGCGCTTCAATTGATAGATAATGAACCTATACATCCAAAGGCACAAGTACAATTTTTTTTGATGCCGCTTTTTGCTTTCATGGTCTGAACGGTATGCATAGACACCATTTAAGCCATAGCAATCTATTCATTAGTATTTGGACAAGCACCAAAGGGCGATACAATATAGAGAGTTTCTATCTGGTAATTACATTTCAAATACTTTTCCTAAAAGTGTTATCTGTATTTTTTGCACTTTTAAGTTTGTTCAACATAATAAAAATCAAAAGGTAAGATGTATTTTATGTTAAGAGAAAATGAAATATTTATCCGTACTGTGTACGCAATAGTTTTAAACCAGAATGAAGCAGGCGAAAACAAATTATTCCAATAAGAAGATACAACCCTATAGGCAGACACGGGTGCTCCAGTCCTAAAGGAATAAACAAGTCAGATTTTACACAGTTGGTGCCATGGTGTAATGGTTAGCACTCTGGACTCTGAATCCAGCGATCTGAGTTCAAATCTCAGTGGGACCTTGATAGAATTTTTCCTATAGATGGAAATGAAGAGGTAAATACAGTTCAATGTATGGAAATCTAGCTAACAGAGACAAAATTAAACAAATACAAGAGGCACAAAATAGCATTTTCTGAATAAACAGCTAAATTATTCATGAGGTAAGAATTTAAAAAAATAAAATAAAACAGTGACACTCCATGCAATACTATGCATGTGTATTAAGATTGTTGTTACAGAGCAAAGTAGTTAACACTGCTGCCTCAGATGGGTCCAATTGAAAAACAGACCATAATCCACTACTGTGGGGTTTGTATTTCTTCTAAATACTAGGATAGCTTTTACCCAGGTGCCCCTGCCCAAGTACAGTCCAAAAAACATACAAATATGCTATTTTGCCTCTGATAAAAAATAGCCCAGGGTTCCTGTGTGGTAGAGAATTTAGACTGAACACCCCAATGGGACAGGGACTAATGAGAATGGATAAATTCTGATTTGTAAAACACTATAATATGCAGACACTATATCAATAAAGGATAAACACCATGCTAACAGTATATATAAAACAGATTTTAATTCAAAGCAGAAGCATTTACTGTTGCAGGATAATTCAAAGAAAAGTTAGCTAAAACAAGATACTAAACTGAAAACATATGAAAGAAAATTCTGCATGAGCTTGGTTGGGGGAATCAGTGGTGAATTCTGTAGATTTCTGGCATTCTAGCTCTTCAGTCTGATTTCACATCATGGGATAGTCTTTTAACGTGGATGTCCACTTTTTGATTAGTCTGCAGTATCTTGCTTGGTCTCCGATGATGATTTTCCTCCTATTACCTGAATCTTGGAAGCAATTGCTGTGAACTTGAAATACAGGAATAACAAGTCCCTACATTCTGCTATTAGAACTCAGTCGAAGCATTCTTTTGAGCAATATGGGAGACTTATGGGCAGCCTCACTCTCCCCAAGATACATATCAGCCTGATCAAATCCTATTGGCACTCTGCTTCAGATAGCTGGGATCCCCAGGAGATGAGTCTCCTAAGTTTCCTGCAGCACTTTGTCCAAAAGAGGATTGTACATGAAGGTGACCACACACAGCTGTCCAACACATAGACGTTATTATATGGGTATGGGATCAGTTATTCAGAAACGTGTTATGCAGCAGGATGTTAAGAAAACCATTGGTAAATGTTAATACTTGCTGCTTTTTTAGTAATAATATCACAGAACTATAACGATTGTGGGACAGATAGAAATATGTTTTAAATGTAATGTAGTAGATTTTAGTCACAGTGCTCAAATATGCTGGAAAAGATCTTATATGGAAATCTCCCAGCGCTTCAATTGATAGATAATGAACCTATACATCCAAAGGCACAAGTACAATTTTTTTTGATGCCGCTTTTTGCTTTCATGGTCTGAACGGTATGCATAGACACCATTTAAGCCATAGCAATCTATTCATTAGTATTTGGACAAGCACCAAAGGGCGATACAATATAGAGAGTTTCTATCTGGTAATTACATTTCAAATACTTTTCCTAAAAGTGTTATCTGTATTTTTTGCACTTTTAAGTTTGTTCAACATAATAAAAATCAAAAGGTAAGATGTATTTTATGTTAAGAGAAAATGAAATATTTATCCGTACTGTGTACGCAATAGTTTTAAACCAGAATGAAGCAGGCGAAAACAAATTATTCCAATAAGAAGATACAACCCTATAGGCAGACACGGGTGCTCCAGTCCTAAAGGAATAAACAAGTCAGATTTTACACAGTTGGTGCCATGGTGTAATGGTTAGCACTCTGGACTCTGAATCCAGCGATCTGAGTTCAAATCTCAGTGGGACCTTGATAGAATTTTTCCTATAGATGGAAATGAAGAGGTAAATACAGTTCAATGTATGGAAATCTAGCTAACAGAGACAAAATTAAACAAATACAAGAGGCACAAAATAGCATTTTCTGAATAAACAGCTAAATTATTCATGAGGTAAGAATTTAAAAAAATAAAATAAAACAGTGACACTCCATGCAATACTATGCATGTGTATTAAGATTGTTGTTACAGAGCAAAGTAGTTAACACTGCTGCCTCAGATGGGTCCAATTGAAAAACAGACCATAATCCACTACTGTGGGGTTTGTATTTCTTCTAAATACTAGGATAGCTTTTACCCAGGTGCCCCTGCCCAAGTACAGTCCAAAAAACATACAAATATGCTATTTGGCCTCTGATAAAAAATAGCCCAGGGTTCCTGTGTGGTAGAGAATTTAGACTGAACACCCCAATGGGACAGGGACTAATGAGAATGGATAAATTCTGATTTGTAAAACACTATAATATGCAGACACTATATCAATAAAGGATAAACACCATGCTAACAGTATATATAAAACAGATTTTAATTTAAAGCAGAAGCATTTACTGTTGCAGGATAATTCAAAGAAAAGTTAGCTAAAACAAGATACTAAACTGAAAACATATGAAAGAAAATTCTGCATGAGCTTGGTTGGGGGAATCAGTGGTGAATTCTGTAGATTTCTGGCATTCTAGCTCTTAAGTCTGATTTCACATCATGGGATAGTCTTTTAACGTGGATGTCCACTTTTTGATTAGTCTGCAGTATCTTGCTTGGTCTCCGATGATGATTTTCCTTCTATTACCCGAATTTTGGAAGCAATTGCTGTGAACTTGAAATACAGGAATAACAAGTCCCTACATTCTGCTCTAAGAACTCAGTCGAAGCATTCTTTTGAGCAATATGGGAGACTTATGGGCAGCCTCACTCTCCCCAAGATACATATCAGCCTGATCAAATCCTATTGGCACTCTGCTTCAGATAGCTGGGATCCCCAGGAGATGAGTCTCCTAAGTTTCCTGCAGCACTTTGTCCAAAAGAGGATTGTACATGAAGGTGACCACACACAGCTGTCCAACACATAGACGTTATTATATGGGTATGGGATCAGTTATTCAGAAACGTGTTATGCAGCAGGATGTTAAGAAAACCATTGGTAAATGTTAATACTTGCTGCTTTTTTAGTAATAATATCACAGAACTATAACGATTGTGGGACAGATAGAAATATGTTTTAAATGTAATGTAGTAGATTTTAGTCACAGTGCTCAAATATGCTGGAAAAGATCTTATATGGAAATCTCCCAGCGCTTCAATTGATAGATAATGAACCTATACATCCATAGGCACAAGTACAATTTTTTTTGATGCCGCTTTTTGCTTTCATGGTCTGAACGGTATGCATAGACACCATTTAAGCCATAGCAATCTATTCATTAGTATTTGGACAAGCACCAAGGGGCGATACAATATAGAGAGTTTCTATCTGGTAATTACATTTCAAATACTTTTCCTAAAAGTGTTATCTGTATTTTTTGTACTTTTAAGTTTGTTCAACATAATAAAAATCAAAAGGTAAGATGTATTTTATGTTAAGAGAAAATGAAATATTTATCCGTACTGTGTACGCAATAGTTTTAAACCAGAATGAAGCAGGCGAAAACAAATTATTCCAATAAGAAGATACAACCCTATAGGCAGACACGGGTGCTCCAGTCCTAAAGGAATAAACAAGTCAGATTTTACACAGATGGTGCCATGGTGTAATGGTTAGCACTCTGGACTCTGCATCCAGCGATCTGAGTTCAAATCTCAGTGGGACCTTGATAGAATTTTTCCTATAGATGGAAATGAAGAGGTAAATACAGTTCAATGTATGGAAATCTAGCTAACAGAGACAAAATTAAACAAATACAAGAGGCACAAAATAGCATTTTCTGAATAAACAGCTAAATTATTCATGAGGTAAGAATTTAAAAAAATAAAATAAAACAGTGACACTCCATGCAATACTATGCATGTGTATTAAGATTGTTGTTACAGAGCAAAGTAGTTAACACTGCTGCCTCAGATGGGTCCAATTGAAAAACAGACCATAATCCACTACTGTGGGGTTTGTATTTCTTCTAAATACTAGGATAGCTTTTACCCAGGTGCCCCTGCCCAAGTACAGTCCAAAAAACATACAAATATGCTATTTGGCCTCTGATAAAAAATAGCCCAGGGTTCCTGTGTGGTAGAGAATTTAGACTGAACACCCCAATGGGACAGGGACTAATGAGAATGGATAAATTCTGATTTGTAAAACACTATAATATGCAGACACTATATCAATAAAGGATAAACACCATGCTAACAGTATATATAAAACAGATTTTAATTTAAAGCAGAAGCATTTACTGTTGCAGGATAATTCAAAGAAAAGTTAGCTAAAACAAGATACTAAACTGAAAACATATGAAAGAAAATTCTGCATGAGCTTGGTTGGGGGAATCAGTGGTGAATTCTGTAGATTTCTGGCATTCTAGCTCTTAAGTCTGATTTCACATCATGGGATAGTCTTTTAACGTGGATGTCCACTTTTTGATTAGTCTGCAGTATCTTGCTTGGTCTCCGATGATGATTTTCCTTCTATTACCCGAATTTTGGAAGCAATTGCTGTGAACTTGAAATACAGGAATAACAAGTCCCTACATTCTGCTCTAAGAACTCAGTCGAAGCATTCTTTTGAGCAATATGGGAGACTTATGGGCAGCCTCACTCTCCCCAAGATACATATCAGCCTGATCAAATCCTATTGGCACTCTGCTTCAGATAGCTGGGATCCCCAGGAGATGAGTCTCCTAAGTTTCCTGCAGCACTTTGTCCAAAAGAGGATTGTACATGAAGGTGACCACACACAGCTGTCCAACACATAGACGTTATTATATGGGTATGGGATCAGTTATTCAGAAACGTGTTATGCAGCAGGATGTTAAGAAAACCATTGGTAAATGTTAATACTTGCTGCTTTTTTAGTAATAATATCACAGAACTATAACGATTGTGGGACAGATAGAAATATGTTTTAAATGTAATGTAGTAGATTTTAGTCACAGTGCTCAAATATGCTGGAAAAGATCTTATATGGAAATCTCCCAGCGCTTCAATTGATAGATAATGAACCTATACATCCATAGGCACAAGTACAATTTTTTTTGATGCCGCTTTTTGCTTTCATGGTCTGAACGGTATGCATAGACACCATTTAAGCCATAGCAATCTATTCATTAGTATTTGGACAAGCACCAAGGGGCGATACAATATAGAGAGTTTCTATCTGGTAATTACATTTCAAATACTTTTCCTAAAAGTGTTATCTGTATTTTTTGTACTTTTAAGTTTGTTCAACATAATAAAAATCAAAAGGTAAGATGTATTTTATGTTAAGAGAAAATGAAATATTTATCCGTACTGTGTACGCAATAGTTTTAAACCAGAATGAAGCAGGCGAAAACAAATTATTCCAATAAGAAGATACAACCCTATAGGCAGACACGGGTGCTCCAGTCCTAAAGGAATAAACAAGTCAGATATTAAACAGATGGTGCCATGGTGTAATGGTTAGCACTCTGGACTCTGCATCCAGCGATCTGAGTTCAAATCTCAGTGGGACCTTGATAGAATTTTTCCTATAGATGGAAATGAAGAGGTAAATACAGTTCAATGTATGGAAATCTAGCTAACAGAGACAAAATTAAACAAATACAAGAGGCACAAAATAGCATTTTCTGAATAAACAGCTAAATTATTCATGAGGTAAGAATTTAAAAAAATAAAATAAAACAGTGACACTCCATGCAATACTATGCATGTCTATTAAGATTGTTGTTACAGAGCAAAGTAGTTAACACTGCTGCCTCAGATGGGTCCAATTGAAAAACAGACCATAATCCACTACTGTGGGGTTTGTATTTCTTCTAAATACTAGGATAGCTTTTACCCAGGTGCCCCTGCCCAAGTACAGTCCAAAAAACATACAAATATGCTATTTTGCCTCTGATAAAAAATAGCCCAGGGTTCCTGTGTGGTAGAGAATTTAGACTGAACACCCCAATGGGACAGGGACTAATGAGAATGGATAAATTCTGATTTGTAAAACACTATAATATGCAGACACTATATCAATAAAGGATAAACACCATGCTAACAGTATATATAAAACAGATTTTAATTTAAAGCAGAAGCATTTACTGTTGCAGGATAATTCAAAGAAAAGTTAGCTAAAACAAGATACTAAACTGAAAACATATGAAAGAAAATTCTGCATGAGCTTGGTTGGGGGAATCAGTGGTGAATTCTGTAGATTTCTGGCATTCTAGCTCTTAAGTCTGATTTCACATCATGGGATAGTCTTTTAACGTGGATGTCCACTTTTTGATTAGTCTGCAGTATCTTGCTTGGTCTCCGATGATGATTTTCCTTCTATTACCCGAATTTTGGAAGCAATTGCTGTGAACTTGAAATACAGGAATAACAAGTCCCTACATTCTGCTCTAAGAACTCAGTCGAAGCATTCTTTTGAGCAATATGGGAGACTTATGGGCAGCCTCACTCTCCCCAAGATACATATCAGCCTGATCAAATCCTATTGGCACTCTGCTTCAGATAGCTGGGATCCCCAGGAGATGAGTCTCCTAAGTTTCCTGCAGCACTTTGTCCAAAAGAGGATTGTACATGAAGGTGACCACACACAGCTGTCCAACACATAGACGTTATTATATGGGTATGGGATCAGTTATTCAGAAACGTGTTATGCAGCAGGATGTTAAGAAAACCATTGGTAAATGTTAATACTTGCTGCTTTTTTAGTAATAATATCACAGAACTATAACGATTGTGGGACAGATAGAAATATGTTTTAAATGTAATGTAGTAGATTTTAGTCACAGTGCTCAAATATGCTGGAAAAGATCTTATATGGAAATCTCCCAGCGCTTCAATTGATAGATAATGAACCTATACATCCATAGGCACAAGTACAATTTTTTTTGATGCCGCTTTTTGCTTTCATGGTCTGAACGGTATGCATAGACACCATTTAAGCCATAGCAATCTATTCATTAGTATTTGGACAAGCACCAAGGGGCGATACAATATAGAGAGTTTCTATCTGGTAATTACATTTCAAATACTTTTCCTAAAAGTGTTATCTGTATTTTTTGTACTTTTAAGTTTGTTCAACATAATAAAAATCAAAAGGTAAGATGTATTTTATGTTAAGAGAAAATGAAATATTTATCCGTACTGTGTACGCAATAGTTTTAAACCAGAATGAAGCAGGCGAAAACAAATTATTCCAATAAGAAGATACAACCCTATAGGCAGACACGGGTGCTCCAGTCCTAAAGGAATAAACAAGTCAGATATTAAACAGATGGTGCCATGGTGTAATGGTTAGCACTCTGGACTCTGCATCCAGCGATCTGAGTTCAAATCTCAGTGGGACCTTGATAGAATTTTTCCTATAGATGGAAATGAAGAGGTAAATACAGTTCAATGTATGGAAATCTAGCTAACAGAGACAAAATTAAACAAATACAAGAGGCACAAAATAGCATTTTCTGAATAAACAGCTAAATTATTCATGAGGTAAGAATTTAAAAAAATAAAATAAAACAGTGACACTCCATGCAATACTATGCATGTGTATTAAGATTGTTGTTACAGAGCAAAGTAGTTAACACTGCTGCCTCAGATGGGTCCAATTGAAAAACAGACCATAATCCACTACTGTGGGGTTTGTATTTCTTCTAAATACTAGGATAGCTTTTACCCAGGTGCCCCTGCCCAAGTACAGTCCAAAAAACATACAAATATGCTATTTTGCCTCTGATAAAAAATAGCCCAGGGTTCCTGTGTGGTAGAGAATTTAGACTGAACACCCCAATGGGACAGGGACTAATGAGAATGGATAAATTCTGATTTGTAAAACACTATAATATGCAGACACTATATCAATAAAGGATAAACACCATGCTAACAGTATATATAAAACAGATTTTAATTTAAAGCAGAAGCATTTACTGTTGCAGGATAATTCAAAGAAAAGTTAGCTAAAACAAGATACTAAACTGAAAACATATGAAAGAAAATTCTGCATGAGCTTGGTTGGGGGAATCAGTGGTGAATTCTGTAGATTTCTGGCATTCTAGCTCTTAAGTCTGATTTCACATCATGGGATAGTCTTTTAACGTGGATGTCCACTTTTTGATTAGTCTGCAGTATCTTGCTTGGTCTCCGATGATGATTTTCCTTCTATTACCCGAATTTTGGAAGCAATTGCTGTGAACTTGAAATACAGGAATAACAAGTCCCTACATTCTGCTCTAAGAACTCAGTCGAAGCATTCTTTTGAGCAATATGGGAGACTTATGGGCAGCCTCACTCTCCCCAAGATACATATCAGCCTGATCAAATCCTATTGGCACTCTGCTTCAGATAGCTGGGATCCCCAGGAGATGAGTCTCCTAAGTTTCCTGCAGCACTTTGTCCAAAAGAGGATTGTACATGAAGGTGACCACACACAGCTGTCCAACACATAGACGTTATTATATGGGTATGGGATCAGTTATTCAGAAACGTGTTATGCAGCAGGATGTTAAGAAAACCATTGGTAAATGTTAATACTTGCTGCTTTTTTAGTAATAATATCACAGAACTATAACGATTGTGGGACAGATAGAAATATGTTTTAAATGTAATGTAGTAGATTTTAGTCACAGTGCTCAAATATGCTGGAAAAGATCTTATATGGAAATCTCCCAGCGCTTCAATTGATAGATAATGAACCTATACATCCATAGGCACAAGTACAATTTTTTTTGATGCCGCTTTTTGCTTTCATGGTCTGAACGGTATGCATAGACACCATTTAAGCCATAGCAATCTATTCATTAGTATTTGGACAAGCACCAAGGGGCGATACAATATAGAGAGTTTCTATCTGGTAATTACATTTCAAATACTTTTCCTAAAAGTGTTATCTGTATTTTTTGTACTTTTAAGTTTGTTCAACATAATAAAAATCAAAAGGTAAGATGTATTTTATGTTAAGAGAAAATGAAATATTTATCCGTACTGTGTACGCAATAGTTTTAAACCAGAATGAAGCAGGCGAAAACAAATTATTCCAATAAGAAGATACAACCCTATAGGCAGACACGGGTGCTCCAGTCCTAAAGGAATAAACAAGTCAGATATTAAACAGATGGTGCCATGGTGTAATGGTTAGCACTCTGGACTCTGAATCCAGCGATCTGAGTTCAAATCTCAGTGGGACCTTGATAGAATTTTTCCTATAGATGGAAATGAAGAGGTAAATACAGTTCAATGTATGGAAATCTAGCTAACAGAGACAAAATTAAACAAATACAAGAGGCACAAAATAGCATTTTCTGAATAAACAGCTAAATTATTCATGAGGTAAGAATTTAAAAAAATAAAATAAAACAGTGACACTCCATGCAATACTATGCATGTCTATTAAGATTGTTGTTACAGAGCAAAGTAGTTAACACTGCTGCCTCAGATGGGTCCAATTGAAAAACAGACCATAATCCACTACTGTGGGGTTTGTATTTCTTCTAAATACTAGGATAGCTTTTACCCAGGTGCCCCTGCCCAAGTACAGTCCAAAAAACATACAAATATGCTATTTTGCCTCTGATAAAAAATAGCCCAGGGTTCCTGTGTGGTAGAGAATTTAGACTGAACACCCCAATGGGACAGGGACTAATGAGAATGGATAAATTCTGATTTGTAAAACACTATAATATGCAGACACTATATCAATAAAGGATAAACACCATGCTAACAGTATATATAAACCAGATTTTAATTCAAAGCAGAAGCATTTACTGTTGCAGGATAATTCAAAGAAAAGTTAGCTAAAACAAGATACTAAACTGAAAACATATGAAAGAAAATTCTGCATGAGCTTGGTTGGGGGAATCAGTGGTGAATTCTGTAGATTTCTGGCATTCTAGCTCTTCAGTCTGATTTCACATCATGGGATAGTCTTTTAACGTGGATGTCCACTTTTTGATTAGTCTGCAGTATCTTGCTTGGTCTCCGATGATGATTTTCCTCCTATTACCTGAATCTTGGAAGCAATTGCTGTGAACTTGAAATACAGGAATAACAAGTCCCTACATTCTGCTATTAGAACTCAGTCGAAGCATTCTTTTGAGCAATATGGGAGACTTATGGGCAGCCTCACTCTCCCCAAGATACATATCAGCCTGATCAAATCCTATTGGCACTCTGCTTCAGATAGCTGGGATCCCCAGGAGATGAGTCTCCTAAGTTTCCTGCAGCACTTTGTCCAAAAGAGGATTGTACATGAAGGTGACCACACACAGCTGTCCAACACATAGACGTTATTATATGGGTATGGGATCAGTTATTCAGAAACGTGTTATGCAGCAGGATGTTAAGAAAACCATTGGTAAATGTTAATACTTGCTGCTTTTTTAGTAATAATATCACAGAACTATAACGATTGTGGGACAGATAGAAATATGTTTTAAATGTAATGTAGTAGATTTTAGTCACAGTGCTCAAATATGCTGGAAAAGATCTTATATGGAAATCTCCCAGCGCTTCAATTGATAGATAATGAACCTGTACATCCAAAGGCACAAGTACAATTTTTTTTGATGCCGCTTTTTGCTTTCATGGTCTGAACGGTATGCATAGACACCATTTAAGCCATAGCAATCTATTCATTAGTATTTGGACAAGCACCAAAGGGCGATACAATATAGAGAGTTTCTATCTGGTAATTACATTTCAAATACTTTTCCTAAAAGTGTTATCTGTATTTTTTGTACTTTTAAGTTTGTTCAACATAATAAAAATCAAAAGGTAAGATGTATTTTATGTTAAGAGAAAATGAAATATTTATCCGTACTGTGTACGCAATAGTTTTAAACCAGAATGAAGCAGGCGAAAACAAATTATTCCAATAAGAAGATACAACCCTATAGGCAGACACGGGTGCTCCAGTCCTAAAGGAATAAACAAGTCAGATTTTAAACAGATGGTGCCATGGTGTAATGGTTAGCACTCTGGACTCTGAATCCAGCGATCTGAGTTCAAATCTCAGTGGGACCTTGATAGAATTTTTCCTATAGATGGAAATGAAGAGGTAAATACAGTTCAATGTATGGAAATCTAGCTAACAGAGACAAAATTAAACAAATACAAGAGGCACAAAATAGCATTTTCTGAATAAACAGCTAAATTATTCATGAGGTAAGAATTTAAAAAAATAAAATAAAACAGTGACACTCCATGCAATACTATGCATGTCTATTAAGATTGTTGTTACAGAGCAAAGTAGTTAACACTGCTGCCTCAGATGGGTCCAATTGAAAAACAGACCATAATCCACTACTGTGGGGTTTGTATTTCTTCTAAATACTAGGATAGCTTTTACCCAGGTGCCCCTGCCCAAGTACAGTCCAAAAAACATACAAATATGCTATTTTGCCTCTGATAAAAAATAGCCCAGGGTTCCTGTGTGGTAGAGAATTTAGACTGAACACCCCAATGGGACAGGGACTAATGAGAATGGATAAATTCTGATTTGTAAAACACTATAATATGCAGACACTATATCAATAAAGGATAAACACCATGCTAACAGTATATATAAACCAGATTTTAATTCAAAGCAGAAGCATTTACTGTTGCAGGATAATTCAAAGAAAAGTTAGCTAAAACAAGATACTAAACTGAAAACATATGAAAGAAAATTCTGCATGAGCTTGGTTGGGGGAATCAGTGGTGAATTCTGTAGATTTCTGGCATTCTAGCTCTTCAGTCTGATTTCACATCATGGGATAGTCTTTTAACGTGGATGTCCACTTTTTGATTAGTCTGCAGTATCTTGCTTGGTCTCCGATGATGATTTTCCTCCTATTACCTGAATCTTGGAAGCAATTGCTGTGAACTTGAAATACAGGAATAACAAGTCCCTACATTCTGCTATTAGAACTCAGTCGAAGCATTCTTTTGAGCAATATGGGAGACTTATGGGCAGCCTCACTCTCCCCAAGATACATATCAGCCTGATCAAATCCTATTGGCACTCTGCTTCAGATAGCTGGGATCCCCAGGAGATGAGTCTCCTAAGTTTCCTGCAGCACTTTGTCCAAAAGAGGATTGTACATGAAGGTGACCACACACAGCTGTCCAACACATAGACGTTATTATATGGGTATGGGATCAGTTATTCAGAAACGTGTTATGCAGCAGGATGTTAAGAAAACCATTGGTAAATGTTAATACTTGCTGCTTTTTTAGTAATAATATCACAGAACTATAACGATTGTGGGACAGATAGAAATATGTTTTAAATGTAATGTAGTAGATTTTAGTCACAGTGCTCAAATATGCTGGAAAAGATCTTATATGGAAATCTCCCAGCGCTTCAATTGATAGATAATGAACCTGTACATCCAAAGGCACAAGTACAATTTTTTTTGATGCCGCTTTTTGCTTTCATGGTCTGAACGGTATGCATAGACACCATTTAAGCCATAGCAATCTATTCATTAGTATTTGGACAAGCACCAAAGGGCGATACAATATAGAGAGTTTCTATCTGGTAATTACATTTCAAATACTTTTCCTAAAAGTGTTATCTGTATTTTTTGTACTTTTAAGTTTGTTCAACATAATAAAAATCAAAAGGTAAGATGTATTTTATGTTAAGAGAAAATGAAATATTTATCCGTACTGTGTACGCAATAGTTTTAAACCAGAATGAAGCAGGCGAAAACAAATTATTCCAATAAGAAGATACAACCCTATAGGCAGACACGGGTGCTCCAGTCCTAAAGGAATAAACAAGTCAGATTTTAAACAGATGGTGCCATGGTGTAATGGTTAGCACTCTGGACTCTGAATCCAGCGATCTGAGTTCAAATCTCAGTGGGACCTTGATAGAATTTTTCCTATAGATGGAAATGAAGAGGTAAATACAGTTCAATGTATGGAAATCTAGCTAACAGAGACAAAATTAAACAAATACAAGAGGCACAAAATAGCATTTTCTGAATAAACAGCTAAATTATTCATGAGGTAAGAATTTAAAAAAATAAAATAAAACAGTGACACTCCATGCAATACTATGCATGTCTATTAAGATTGTTGTTACAGAGCAAAGTAGTTAACACTGCTGCCTCAGATGGGTCCAATTGAAAAACAGACCATAATCCACTACTGTGGGGTTTGTATTTCTTCTAAATACTAGGATAGCTTTTACCCAGGTGCCCCTGCCCAAGTACAGTCCAAAAAACATACAAATATGCTATTTTGCCTCTGATAAAAAATAGCCCAGGGTTCCTGTGTGGTAGAGAATTTAGACTGAACACCCCAATGGGACAGGGACTAATGAGAATGGATAAATTCTGATTTGTAAAACACTATAATATGCAGACACTATATCAATAAAGGATAAACACCATGCTAACAGTATATATAAACCAGATTTTAATTCAAAGCAGAAGCATTTACTGTTGCAGGATAATTCAAAGAAAAGTTAGCTAAAACAAGATACTAAACTGAAAACATATGAAAGAAAATTCTGCATGAGCTTGGTTGGGGGAATCAGTGGTGAATTCTGTAGATTTCTGGCATTCTAGCTCTTCAGTCTGATTTCACATCATGGGATAGTCTTTTAACGTGGATGTCCACTTTTTGATTAGTCTGCAGTATCTTGCTTGGTCTCCGATGATGATTTTCCTCCTATTACCTGAATCTTGGAAGCAATTGCTGTGAACTTGAAATACAGGAATAACAAGTCCCTACATTCTGCTATTAGAACTCAGTCGAAGCATTCTTTTGAGCAATATGGGAGACTTATGGGCAGCCTCACTCTCCCCAAGATACATATCAGCCTGATCAAATCCTATTGGCACTCTGCTTCAGATAGCTGGGATCCCCAGGAGATGAGTCTCCTAAGTTTCCTGCAGCACTTTGTCCAAAAGAGGATTGTACATGAAGGTGACCACACACAGCTGTCCAACACATAGACGTTATTATATGGGTATGGGATCAGTTATTCAGAAACGTGTTATGCAGCAGGATGTTAAGAAAACCATTGGTAAATGTTAATACTTGCTGCTTTTTTAGTAATAATATCACAGAACTATAACGATTGTGGGACAGATAGAAATATGTTTTAAATGTAATGTAGTAGATTTTAGTCACAGTGCTCAAATATGCTGGAAAAGATCTTATATGGAAATCTCCCAGCGCTTCAATTGATAGATAATGAACCTGTACATCCAAAGGCACAAGTACAATTTTTTTTGATGCCGCTTTTTGCTTTCATGGTCTGAACGGTATGCATAGACACCATTTAAGCCATAGCAATCTATTCATTAGTATTTGGACAAGCACCAAAGGGCGATACAATATAGAGAGTTTCTATCTGGTAATTACATTTCAAATACTTTTCCTAAAAGTGTTATCTGTATTTTTTGTACTTTTAAGTTTGTTCAACATAATAAAAATCAAAAGGTAAGATGTATTTTATGTTAAGAGAAAATGAAATATTTATCCGTACTGTGTACGCAATAGTTTTAAACCAGAATGAAGCAGGCGAAAACAAATTATTCCAATAAGAAGATACAACCCTATAGGCAGACACGGGTGCTCCAGTCCTAAAGGAATAAACAAGTCAGATTTTAAACAGATGGTGCCATGGTGTAATGGTTAGCACTCTGGACTCTGAATCCAGCGATCTGAGTTCAAATCTCAGTGGGACCTTGATAGAATTTTTCCTATAGATGGAAATGAAGAGGTAAATACAGTTCAATGTATGGAAATCTAGCTAACAGAGACAAAATTAAACAAATACAATAGGCACAAAATAGCATTTTCTGAATAAACAGCTAAATTATTCATGAGGTAAGAATTTAAAAAAATAAAATAAAACAGTGACACTCCATGCAATACTATGCATGTCTATTAAGATTGTTGTTACAGAGCAAAGTAGTTAACACTGCTGCCTCAGATGGGTCCAATTGAAAAACAGACCATAATCCACTACTGTGGGGTTTGTATTTCTTCTAAATACTAGGATAGCTTTTACCCAGGTGCCCCTGCCCAAGTACAGTCCAAAAAACATACAAATATGCTATTTTGCCTCTGATAAAAAATAGCCCAGGGTTCCTGTGTGGTAGAGAATTTAGACTGAACACCCCAATGGGACAGGGACTAATGAGAATGGATAAATTCTGATTTGTAAAACACTATAATATGCAGACACTATATCAATAAAGGATAAACACCATGCTAACAGTATATATAAACCAGATTTTAATTCAAAGCAGAAGCATTTACTGTTGCAGGATAATTCAAAGAAAAGTTAGCTAAAACAAGATACTAAACTGAAAACATATGAAAGAAAATTCTGCATGAGCTTGGTTGGGGGAATCAGTGGTGAATTCTGTAGATTTCTGGCATTCTAGCTCTTCAGTCTGATTTCACATCATGGGATAGTCTTTTAACGTGGATGTCCACTTTTTGATTAGTCTGCAGTATCTTGCTTGGTCTCCGATGATGATTTTCCTCCTATTACCTGAATCTTGGAAGCAATTGCTGTGAACTTGAAATACAGGAATAACAAGTCCCTACATTCTGCTATTAGAACTCAGTCGAAGCATTCTTTTGAGCAATATGGGAGACTTATGGGCAGCCTCACTCTCCCCAAGATACATATCAGCCTGATCAAATCCTATTGGCACTCTGCTTCAGATAGCTGGGATCCCCAGGAGATGAGTCTCCTAAGTTTCCTGCAGCACTTTGTCCAAAAGAGGATTGTACATGAAGGTGACCACACACAGCTGTCCAACACATAGACGTTATTATATGGGTATGGGATCAGTTATTCAGAAACGTGTTATGCAGCAGGATGTTAAGAAAACCATTGGTAAATGTTAATACTTGCTGCTTTTTTAGTAATAATATCACAGAACTATAACGATTGTGGGACAGATAGAAATATGTTTTAAATGTAATGTAGTAGATTTTAGTCACAGTGCTCAAATATGCTGGAAAAGATCTTATATGGAAATCTCCCAGCGCTTCAATTGATAGATAATGAACCTGTACATCCAAAGGCACAAGTACAATTTTTTTTGATGCCGCTTTTTGCTTTCATGGTCTGAACGGTATGCATAGACACCATTTAAGCCATAGCAATCTATTCATTAGTATTTGGACAAGCACCAAAGGGCGATACAATATAGAGAGTTTCTATCTGGTAATTACATTTCAAATACTTTTCCTAAAAGTGTTATCTGTATTTTTTGTACTTTTAAGTTTGTTCAACATAATAAAAATCAAAAGGTAAGATGTATTTTATGTTAAGAGAAAATGAAATATTTATCCGTACTGTGTACGCAATAGTTTTAAACCAGAATGAAGCAGGCGAAAACAAATTATTCCAATAAGAAGATACAACCCTATAGGCAGACACGGGTGCTCCAGTCCTAAAGGAATAAACAAGTCAGATTTTAAACAGATGGTGCCATGGTGTAATGGTTAGCACTCTGGACTCTGAATCCAGCGATCTGAGTTCAAATCTCAGTGGGACCTTGATAGAATTTTTTCTATAGATGGAAATGAAGAGGTAAATACAGTTCAATGTATGGAAATCTAGCTAACAGAGACAAAATTAAACAAATACAAGAGGCACAAAATAGCATTTTCTGAATAAACAGCTAAATTATTCATGAGGTAAGAATTTAAAAAAATAAAATAAAACAGTGACACTCCATGCAATACTATGCATGTCTATTAAGATTGTTGTTACAGAGCAAAGTAGTTAACACTGCTGCCTCAGATGGGTCCAATTGAAAAACAGACCATAATCCACTACTGTGGGGTTTGTATTTCTTCTAAATACTAGGATAGCTTTTACCCAGGTGCCCCTGCCCAAGTACAGTCCAAAAAACATACAAATATGCTATTTTGCCTCTGATAAAAAATAGCCCAGGGTTCCTGTGTGGTAGAGAATTTAGACTGAACACCCCAATGGGACAGGGACTAATGAGAATGGATAAATTCTGATTTGTAAAACACTATAATATGCAGACACTATATCAATAAAGGATAAACACCATGCTAACAGTATATATAAACCAGATTTTAATTCAAAGCAGAAGCATTTACTGTTGCAGGATAATTCAAAGAAAAGTTAGCTAAAACAAGATACTAAACTGAAAACATATGAAAGAAAATTCTGCATGAGCTTGGTTGGGGGAATCAGTGGTGAATTCTGTAGATTTCTGGCATTCTAGCTCTTCAGTCTGATTTCACATCATGGGATAGTCTTTTAACGTGGATGTCCACTTTTTGATTAGTCTGCAGTATCTTGCTTGGTCTCCGATGATGATTTTCCTCCTATTACCTGAATCTTGGAAGCAATTGCTGTGAACTTGAAATACAGGAATAACAAGTCCCTACATTCTGCTATTAGAACTCAGTCGAAGCATTCTTTTGAGCAATATGGGAGACTTATGGGCAGCCTCACTCTCCCCAAGATACATATCAGCCTGATCAAATCCTATTGGCACTCTGCTTCAGATAGCTGGGATCCCCAGGAGATGAGTCTCCTAAGTTTCCTGCAGCACTTTGTCCAAAAGAGGATTGTACATGAAGGTGACCACACACAGCTGTCCAACACATAGACGTTATTATATGGGTATGGGATCAGTTATTCAGAAACGTGTTATGCAGCAGGATGTTAAGAAAACCATTGGTAAATGTTAATACTTGCTGCTTTTTTAGTAATAATATCACAGAACTATAACGATTGTGGGACAGATAGAAATATGTTTTAAATGTAATGTAGTAGATTTTAGTCACAGTGCTCAAATATGCTGGAAAAGATCTTATATGGAAATCTCCCAGCGCTTCAATTGATAGATAATGAACCTGTACATCCAAAGGCACAAGTACAATTTTTTTTGATGCCGCTTTTTGCTTTCATGGTCTGAACGGTATGCATAGACACCATTTAAGCCATAGCAATCTATTCATTAGTATTTGGACAAGCACCAAAGGGCGATACAATATAGAGAGTTTCTATCTGGTAATTACATTTCAAATACTTTTCCTAAAAGTGTTATCTGTATTTTTTGTACTTTTAAGTTTGTTCAACATAATAAAAATCAAAAGGTAAGATGTATTTTATGTTAAGAGAAAATGAAATATTTATCCGTACTGTGTACGCAATAGTTTTAAACCAGAATGAAGCAGGCGAAAACAAATTATTCCAATAAGAAGATACAACCCTATAGGCAGACACGGGTGCTCCAGTCCTAAAGGAATAAACAAGTCAGATTTTACACAGTTGGTGTCATGGTGTAATGGTTAGCACTCTGGACTCTGAATCCAGCGATCTGAGTTCAAATCTCAGTGGGACCTTGATAGAATTTTTCCTATAGATGGAAATGAAGAGGTAAATACAGTTCAATGTATGGAAATCTAGCTAACAGAGACAAAATTAAACAAATACAAGAGGCACAAAATAGCATTTTCTGAATAAACAGCTAAATTATTCATGAGGTAAGAATTTAAAAAAATAAAATAAAACAGTGACACTCCATGCAATACTATGCATGTCTATTAAGATTGTTGTTACAGAGCAAAGTAGTTAACACTGCTGCCTCAGATGGGTCCAATTGAAAAACAGACCATAATCCACTACTGTGGGGTTTGTATTTCTTCTAAATACTAGGATAGCTTTTACCCAGGTGCCCCTGCCCAAGTACAGTCCAAAAAACATACAAATATGCTATTTTGCCTCTGATAAAAAATAGCCCAGGGTTCCTGTGTGGTAGAGAATTTAGACTGAACACCCCAATGGGACAGGGACTAATGAGAATGGATAAATTCTGATTTGTAAAACACTATAATATGCAGACACTATATCAATAAAGGATAAACACCATGCTAACAGTATATATAAAACAGATTTTAATTCAAAGCAGAAGCATTTACTGTTGCAGGATAATTCAAAGAAAAGTTAGCTAAAACAAGATACTAAACTGAAAACATATGAAAGAAAATTCTGCATGAGCTTGGTTGGGGGAATCAGTGGTGAATTCTGTAGATTTCTGGCATTCTAGCTCTTCAGTCTGATTTCACATCATGGGATAGTCTTTTAACGTGGATGTCCACTTTTTGATTAGTCTGCAGTATCTTGCTTGGTCTCCGATGATGATTTTCCTCCTATTACCTGAATCTTGGAAGCAATTGCTGTGAACTTGAAATACAGGAATAACAAGTCCCTACATTCTGCTATTAGAACTCAGTCGAAGCATTCTTTTGAGCAATATGGGAGACTTATGGGCAGCCTCACTCTCCCCAAGATACATATCAGCCTGATCAAATCCTATTGGCACTCTGCTTCAGATAGCTGGGATCCCCAGGAGATGAGTCTCCTAAGTTTCCTGCAGCACTTTGTCCAAAAGAGGATTGTACATGAAGGTGACCACACACAGCTGTCCAACACATAGACGTTATTATATGGGTATGGGATCAGTTATTCAGAAACGTGTTATGCAGCAGGATGTTAAGAAAACCATTGGTAAATGTTAATACTTGCTGCTTTTTTAGTAATAATATCACAGAACTATAACGATTGTGGGACAGATAGAAATATGTTTTAAATGTAATGTAGTAGATTTTAGTCACAGTGCTCAAATATGCTGGAAAAGATCTTATATGGAAATCTCCCAGCGCTTCAATTGATAGATAATGAACCTGTACATCCAAAGGCACAAGTACAATTTTTTTTGATGCCGCTTTTTGCTTTCATGGTCTGAACGGTATGCATAGACACCATTTAAGCCATAGCAATCTATTCATTAGTATTTGGACAAGCACCAAAGGGCGATACAATATAGAGAGTTTCTATCTGGTAATTACATTTCAAATACTTTTCCTAAAAGTGTTATCTGTATTTTTTGTACTTTTAAGTTTGTTCAACATAATAAAAATCAAAAGGTAAGATGTATTTTATGTTAAGAGAAAATGAAATATTTATCCGTACTGTGTACGCAATAGTTTTAAACCAGAATGAAGCAGGCGAAAACAAATTATTCCAATAAGAAGATACAACCCTATAGGCAGACACGGGTGCTCCAGTCCTAAAGGAATAAACAAGTCAGATTTTACACAGTTGGTGTCATGGTGTAATGGTTAGCACTCTGGACTCTGAATCCAGCGATCTGAGTTCAAATCTCAGTGGGACCTTGATAGAATTTTTCCTATAGATGGAAATGAAGAGGTAAATACAGTTCAATGTATGGAAATCTAGCTAACAGAGACAAAATTAAACAAATACAAGAGGCACAAAATAGCATTTTCTGAATAAACAGCTAAATTATTCATGAGGTAAGAATTTAAAAAAATAAAATAAAACAGTGACACTCCATGCAATACTATGCATGTCTATTAAGATTGTTGTTACAGAGCAAAGTAGTTAACACTGCTGCCTCAGATGGGTCCAATTGAAAAACAGACCATAATCCACTACTGTGGGGTTTGTATTTCTTCTAAATACTAGGATAGCTTTTACCCAGGTGCCCCTGCCCAAGTACAGTCCAAAAAACATACAAATATGCTATTTTGCCTCTGATAAAAAATAGCCCAGGGTTCCTGTGTGGTAGAGAATTTAGACTGAACACCCCAATGGGACAGGGACTAATGAGAATGGATAAATTCTGATTTGTAAAACACTATAATATGCAGACACTATATCAATAAAGGATAAACACCATGCTAACAGTATATATAAAACAGATTTTAATTCAAAGCAGAAGCATTTACTGTTGCAGGATAATTCAAAGAAAAGTTAGCTAAAACAAGATACTAAACTGAAAACATATGAAAGAAAATTCTGCATGAGCTTGGTTGGGGGAATCAGTGGTGAATTCTGTAGATTTCTGGCATTCTAGCTCTTCAGTCTGATTTCACATCATGGGATAGTCTTTTAACGTGGATGTCCACTTTTTGATTAGTCTGCAGTATCTTGCTTGGTCTCCGATGATGATTTTCCTCCTATTACCTGAATCTTGGAAGCAATTGCTGTGAACTTGAAATACAGGAATAACAAGTCCCTACATTCTGCTATTAGAACTCAGTCGAAGCATTCTTTTGAGCAATATGGGAGACTTATGGGCAGCCTCACTCTCCCCAAGATACATATCAGCCTGATCAAATCCTATTGGCACTCTGCTTCAGATAGCTGGGATCCCCAGGAGATGAGTCTCCTAAGTTTCCTGCAGCACTTTGTCCAAAAGAGGATTGTACATGAAGGTGACCACACACAGCTGTCCAACACATAGACGTTATTATATGGGTATGGGATCAGTTATTCAGAAACGTGTTATGCAGCAGGATGTTAAGAAAACCATTGGTAAATGTTAATACTTGCTGCTTTTTTAGTAATAATATCACAGAACTATAACGATTGTGGGACAGATAGAAATATGTTTTAAATGTAATGTAGTAGATTTTAGTCACAGTGCTCAAATATGCTGGAAAAGATCTTATATGGAAATCTCCCAGCGCTTCAATTGATAGATAATGAACCTATACATCCAAAGGCACAAGTACAATTTTTTTTGATGCCGCTTTTTGCTTTCATGGTCTGAACGGTATGCATAGACACCATTTAAGCCATAGCAATCTATTCATTAGTATTTGGACAAGCACCAAAGGGCGATACAATATAGAGAGTTTCTATCTGGTAATTACATTTCAAATACTTTTCCTAAAAGTGTTATCTGTATTTTTTGTACTTTTAAGTTTGTTCAACATAATAAAAATCAAAAGGTAAGATGTATTTTATGTTAAGAGAAAATGAAATATTTATCCGTACTGTGTACGCAATAGTTTTAAACCAGAATCAAGCAGGCGAAAACAAATTATTCCAATAAGAAGATACAACCCTATAGGCAGACACGGGTGCTCCAGTCCTAAAGGAATAAACAAGTCAGATTTTACACAGTTGGTGCCATGGTGTAATGGTTAGCACTCTGGACTCTGAATCCAGCGATCTGAGTTCAAATCTCAGTGGGACCTTGATAGAATTTTTCCTATAGATGGAAATGAAGAGGTAAATACAGTTCAATGTATGGAAATCTAGCTAACAGAGACAAAATTAAACAAATACAAGAGGCACAAAATAGCATTTTCTGAATAAACAGCTAAATTATTCATGAGGTAAGAATTTAAAAAAATAAAATAAAACAGTGACACTCCATGCAATACTATGCATGTCTATTAAGATTGTTGTTACAGAGCAAAGTAGTTAACACTGCTGCCTCAGATGGGTCCAATTGAAAAACAGACCATAATCCACTACTGTGGGGTTTGTATTTCTTCTAAATACTAGGATAGCTTTTACCCAGGTGCCCCTGCCCAAGTACAGTCCAAAAAACATACAAATATGCTATTTTGCCTCTGATAAAAAATAGCCCAGGGTTCCTGTGTGGTAGAGAATTTAGACTGAACACCCCAATGGGACAGGGACTAATGAGAATGGATAAATTCTGATTTGTAAAACACTATAATATGCAGACACTATATCAATAAAGGATAAACACCATGCTAACAGTATATATAAACCAGATTTTAATTCAAAGCAGAAGCATTTACTGTTGCAGGATAATTCAAAGAAAAGTTAGCTAAAACAAGATACTAAACTGAAAACATATGAAAGAAAATTCTGCATGAGCTTGGTTGGGGGAATCAGTGGTGAATTCTGTAGATTTCTGGCATTCTAGCTCTTCAGTCTGATTTCACATCATGGGATAGTCTTTTAACGTGGATGTCCACTTTTTGATTAGTCTGCAGTATCTTGCTTGGTCTCCGATGATGATTTTCCTCCTATTACCTGAATCTTGGAAGCAATTGCTGTGAACTTGAAATACAGGAATAACAAGTCCCTACATTCTGCTATTAGAACTCAGTCGAAGCATTCTTTTGAGCAATATGGGAGACTTATGGGCAGCCTCACTCTCCCCAAGATACATATCAGCCTGATCAAATCCTATTGGCACTCTGCTTCAGATAGCTGGGATCCCCAGGAGATGAGTCTCCTAAGTTTCCTGCAGCACTTTGTCCAAAAGAGGATTGTACATGAAGGTGACCACACACAGCTGTCCAACACATAGACGTTATTATATGGGTATGGGATCAGTTATTCAGAAACGTGTTATGCAGCAGGATGTTAAGAAAACCATTGGTAAATGTTAATACTTGCTGCTTTTTTAGTAATAATATCACAGAACTATAACGATTGTGGGACAGATAGAAATATGTTTTAAATGTAATGTAGTAGATTTTAGTCACAGTGCTCAAATATGCTGGAAAAGATCTTATATGGAAATCTCCCAGCGCTTCAATTGATAGATAATGAACCTGTACATCCAAAGGCACAAGTACAATTTTTTTTGATGCCGCTTTTTGCTTTCATGGTCTGAACGGTATGCATAGACACCATTTAAGCCATAGCAATCTATTCATTAGTATTTGGACAAGCACCAAAGGGCGATACAATATAGAGAGTTTCTATCTGGTAATTACATTTCAAATACTTTTCCTAAAAGTGTTATCTGTATTTTTTGTACTTTTAAGTTTGTTCAACATAATAAAAATCAAAAGGTAAGATGTATTTTATGTTAAGAGAAAATGAAATATTTATCCGTACTGTGTACGCAATAGTTTTAAACCAGAATGAAGCAGGCGAAAACAAATTATTCCAATAAGAAGATACAACCCTATAGGCAGACACGGGTGCTCCAGTCCTAAAGGAATAAACAAGTCAGATTTTACACAGTTGGTGTCATGGTGTAATGGTTAGCACTCTGGACTCTGAATCCAGCGATCTGAGTTCAAATCTCAGTGGGACCTTGATAGAATTTTTCCTATAGATGGAAATGAAGAGGTAAATACAGTTCAATGTATGGAAATCTAGCTAACAGAGACAAAATTAAACAAATACAAGAGGCACAAAATAGCATTTTCTGAATAAACAGCTAAATTATTCATGAGGTAAGAATTTAAAAAAATAAAATAAAACAGTGACACTCCATGCAATACTATGCATGTCTATTAAGATTGTTGTTACAGAGCAAAGTAGTTAACACTGCTGCCTCAGATGGGTCCAATTGAAAAACAGACCATAATCCACTACTGTGGGGTTTGTATTTCTTCTAAATACTAGGATAGCTTTTACCCAGGTGCCCCTGCCCAAGTACAGTCCAAAAAACATACAAATATGCTATTTTGCCTCTGATAAAAAATAGCCCAGGGTTCCTGTGTGGTAGAGAATTTAGACTGAACACCCCAATGGGACAGGGACTAATGAGAATGGATAAATTCTGATTTGTAAAACACTATAATATGCAGACACTATATCAATAAAGGATAAACACCATGCTAACAGTATATATAAAACAGATTTTAATTCAAAGCAGAAGCATTTACTGTTGCAGGATAATTCAAAGAAAAGTTAGCTAAAACAAGATACTAAACTGAAAACATATGAAAGAAAATTCTGCATGAGCTTGGTTGGGGGAATCAGTGGTGAATTCTGTAGATTTCTGGCATTCTAGCTCTTCAGTCTGATTTCACATCATGGGATAGTCTTTTAACGTGGATGTCCACTTTTTGATTAGTCTGCAGTATCTTGCTTGGTCTCCGATGATGATTTTCCTCCTATTACCTGAATCTTGGAAGCAATTGCTGTGAACTTGAAATACAGGAATAACAAGTCCCTACATTCTGCTATTAGAACTCAGTCGAAGCATTCTTTTGAGCAATATGGGAGACTTATGGGCAGCCTCACTCTCCCCAAGATACATATCAGCCTGATCAAATCCTATTGGCACTCTGCTTCAGATAGCTGGGATCCCCAGGAGATGAGTCTCCTAAGTTTCCTGCAGCACTTTGTCCAAAAGAGGATTGTACATGAAGGTGACCACACACAGCTGTCCAACACATAGACGTTATTATATGGGTATGGGATCAGTTATTCAGAAACGTGTTATGCAGCAGGATGTTAAGAAAACCATTGGTAAATGTTAATACTTGCTGCTTTTTTAGTAATAATATCACAGAACTATAACGATTGTGGGACAGATAGAAATATGTTTTAAATGTAATGTAGTAGATTTTAGTCACAGTGCTCAAATATGCTGGAAAAGATCTTATATGGAAATCTCCCAGCGCTTCAATTGATAGATAATGAACCTATACATCCAAAGGCACAAGTACAATTTTTTTTGATGCCGCTTTTTGCTTTCATGGTCTGAACGGTATGCATAGACACCATTTAAGCCATAGCAATCTATTCATTAGTATTTGGACAAGCACCAAAGGGCGATACAATATAGAGAGTTTCTATCTGGTAATTACATTTCAAATACTTTTCCTAAAAGTGTTATCTGTATTTTTTGTACTTTTAAGTTTGTTCAACATAATAAAAATCAAAAGGTAAGATGTATTTTATGTTAAGAGAAAATGAAATATTTATCCGTACTGTGTACGCAATAGTTTTAAACCAGAATCAAGCAGGCGAAAACAAATTATTCCAATAAGAAGATACAACCCTATAGGCAGACACGGGTGCTCCAGTCCTAAAGGAATAAACAAGTCAGATTTTACACAGTTGGTGCCATGGTGTAATGGTTAGCACTCTGGACTCTGAATCCAGCGATCTGAGTTCAAATCTCAGTGGGACCTTGATAGAATTTTTCCTATAGATGGAAATGAAGAGGTAAATACAGTTCAATGTATGGAAATCTAGCTAACAGAGACAAAATTAAACAAATACAAGAGGCACAAAATAGCATTTTCTGAATAAACAGCTAAATTATTCATGAGGTAAGAATTTAAAAAAATAAAATAAAACAGTGACACTCCATGCAATACTATGCATGTCTATTAAGATTGTTGTTACAGAGCAAAGTAGTTAACACTGCTGCCTCAGATGGGTCCAATTGAAAAACAGACCATAATCCACTACTGTGGGGTTTGTATTTCTTCTAAATACTAGGATAGCTTTTACCCAGGTGCCCCTGCCCAAGTACAGTCCAAAAAACATACAAATATGCTATTTTGCCTCTGATAAAAAATAGCCCAGGGTTCCTGTGTGGTAGAGAATTTAGACTGAACACCCCAATGGGACAGGGACTAATGAGAATGGATAAATTCTGATTTGTAAAACACTATAATATGCAGACACTATATCAATAAAGGATAAACACCATGCTAACAGTATATATAAACCAGATTTTAATTCAAAGCAGAAGCATTTACTGTTGCAGGATAATTCAAAGAAAAGTTAGCTAAAACAAGATACTAAACTGAAAACATATGAAAGAAAATTCTGCATGAGCTTGGTTGGGGGAATCAGTGGTGAATTCTGTAGATTTCTGGCATTCTAGCTCTTCAGTCTGATTTCACATCATGGGATAGTCTTTTAACGTGGATGTCCACTTTTTGATTAGTCTGCAGTATCTTGCTTGGTCTCCGATGATGATTTTCCTCCTATTACCTGAATCTTGGAAGCAATTGCTGTGAACTTGAAATACAGGAATAACAAGTCCCTACATTCTGCTATTAGAACTCAGTCGAAGCATTCTTTTGAGCAATATGGGAGACTTATGGGCAGCCTCACTCTCCCCAAGATACATATCAGCCTGATCAAATCCTATTGGCACTCTGCTTCAGATAGCTGGGATCCCCAGGAGATGAGTCTCCTAAGTTTCCTGCAGCACTTTGTCCAAAAGAGGATTGTACATGAAGGTGACCACACACAGCTGTCCAACACATAGACGTTATTATATGGGTATGGGATCAGTTATTCAGAAACGTGTTATGCAGCAGGATGTTAAGAAAACCATTGGTAAATGTTAATACTTGCTGCTTTTTTAGTAATAATATCACAGAACTATAACGATTGTGGGACAGATAGAAATATGTTTTAAATGTAATGTAGTAGATTTTAGTCACAGTGCTCAAATATGCTGGAAAAGATCTTATATGGAAATCTCCCAGCGCTTCAATTGATAGATAATGAACCTGTACATCCAAAGGCACAAGTACAATTTTTTTTGATGCCGCTTTTTGCTTTCATGGTCTGAACGGTATGCATAGACACCATTTAAGCCATAGCAATCTATTCATTAGTATTTGGACAAGCACCAAAGGGCGATACAATATAGAGAGTTTCTATCTGGTAATTACATTTCAAATACTTTTCCTAAAAGTGTTATCTGTATTTTTTGTACTTTTAAGTTTGTTCAACATAATAAAAATCAAAAGGTAAGATGTATTTTATGTTAAGAGAAAATGAAATATTTATCCGTACTGTGTACGCAATAGTTTTAAACCAGAATGAAGCAGGCGAAAACAAATTATTCCAATAAGAAGATACAACCCTATAGGCAGACACGGGTGCTCCAGTCCTAAAGGAATAAACAAGTCAGATTTTACACAGTTGGTGTCATGGTGTAATGGTTAGCACTCTGGACTCTGAATCCAGCGATCTGAGTTCAAATCTCAGTGGGACCTTGATAGAATTTTTCCTATAGATGGAAATGAAGAGGTAAATACAGTTCAATGTATGGAAATCTAGCTAACAGAGACAAAATTAAACAAATACAAGAGGCACAAAATAGCATTTTCTGAATAAACAGCTAAATTATTCATGAGGTAAGAATTTAAAAAAATAAAATAAAACAGTGACACTCCATGCAATACTATGCATGTCTATTAAGATTGTTGTTACAGAGCAAAGTAGTTAACACTGCTGCCTCAGATGGGTCCAATTGAAAAACAGACCATAATCCACTACTGTGGGGTTTGTATTTCTTCTAAATACTAGGATAGCTTTTACCCAGGTGCCCCTGCCCAAGTACAGTCCAAAAAACATACAAATATGCTATTTTGCCTCTGATAAAAAATAGCCCAGGGTTCCTGTGTGGTAGAGAATTTAGACTGAACACCCCAATGGGACAGGGACTAATGAGAATGGATAAATTCTGATTTGTAAAACACTATAATATGCAGACACTATATCAATAAAGGATAAACACCATGCTAACAGTATATATAAAACAGATTTTAATTCAAAGCAGAAGCATTTACTGTTGCAGGATAATTCAAAGAAAAGTTAGCTAAAACAAGATACTAAACTGAAAACATATGAAAGAAAATTCTGCATGAGCTTGGTTGGGGGAATCAGTGGTGAATTCTGTAGATTTCTGGCATTCTAGCTCTTCAGTCTGATTTCACATCATGGGATAGTCTTTTAACGTGGATGTCCACTTTTTGATTAGTCTGCAGTATCTTGCTTGGTCTCCGATGATGATTTTCCTCCTATTACCTGAATCTTGGAAGCAATTGCTGTGAACTTGAAATACAGGAATAACAAGTCCCTACATTCTGCTATTAGAACTCAGTCGAAGCATTCTTTTGAGCAATATGGGAGACTTATGGGCAGCCTCACTCTCCCCAAGATACATATCAGCCTGATCAAATCCTATTGGCACTCTGCTTCAGATAGCTGGGATCCCCAGGAGATGAGTCTCCTAAGTTTCCTGCAGCACTTTGTCCAAAAGAGGATTGTACATGAAGGTGACCACACACAGCTGTCCAACACATAGACGTTATTATATGGGTATGGGATCAGTTATTCAGAAACGTGTTATGCAGCAGGATGTTAAGAAAACCATTGGTAAATGTTAATACTTGCTGCTTTTTTAGTAATAATATCACAGAACTATAACGATTGTGGGACAGATAGAAATATGTTTTAAATGTAATGTAGTAGATTTTAGTCACAGTGCTCAAATATGCTGGAAAAGATCTTATATGGAAATCTCCCAGCGCTTCAATTGATAGATAATGAACCTATACATCCAAAGGCACAAGTACAATTTTTTTTGATGCCGCTTTTTGCTTTCATGGTCTGAACGGTATGCATAGACACCATTTAAGCCATAGCAATCTATTCATTAGTATTTGGACAAGCACCAAAGGGCGATACAATATAGAGAGTTTCTATCTGGTAATTACATTTCAAATACTTTTCCTAAAAGTGTTATCTGTATTTTTTGTACTTTTAAGTTTGTTCAACATAATAAAAATCAAAAGGTAAGATGTATTTTATGTTAAGAGAAAATGAAATATTTATCCGTACTGTGTACGCAATAGTTTTAAACCAGAATGAAGCAGGCGAAAACAAATTATTCCAATAAGAAGATACAACCCTATAGGCAGACACGGGTGCTCCAGTCCTAAAGGAATAAACAAGTCAGATTTTACACAGTTGGTGCCATGGTGTAATGGTTAGCACTCTGGACTCTGAATCCAGCGATCTGAGTTCAAATCTCAGTGGGACCTTGATAGAATTTTTCCTATAGATGGAAATGAAGAGGTAAATACAGTTCAATGTATGGAAATCTAGCTAACAGAGACAAAATTAAACAAATACAAGAGGCACAAAATAGCATTTTCTGAATAAACAGCTAAATTATTCATGAGGTAAGAATTTAAAAAAATAAAATAAAACAGTGACACTCCATGCAATACTATCCATGTCTATTAAGATTGTTGTTACAGAGCAAAGTAGTTAACACTGCTGCCTCAGATGGGTCCAATTGAAAAACAGACCATAATCCACTACTGTGGGGTTTGTATTTCTTCTAAATACTAGGATAGCTTTTACCCAGGTGCCCCTGCCCAAGTACAGTCCAAAAAACATACAAATATGCTATTTTGCCTCTGATAAAAAATAGCCCAGGGTTCCTGTGTGGTAGAGAATTTAGACTGAACACCCCAATGGGACAGGGACTAATGAGAATGGATAAATTCTGATTTGTAAAACACTATAATATGCAGACACTATATCAATAAAGGATAAACACCATGCTAACAGTATATATAAAACAGATTTTAATTCAAAGCAGAAGCATTTACTGTTGCAGGATAATTCAAAGAAAAGTTAGCTAAAACAAGATACTAAACTGAAAACATATGAAAGAAAATTCTGCATGAGCTTGGTTGGGGGAATCAGTGGTGAATTCTGTAGATTTCTGGCATTCTAGCTCTTCAGTCTGATTTCACATCATGGGATAGTCTTTTAACGTGGATGTCCACTTTTTGATTAGTCTGCAGTATCTTGCTTGGTCTCCGATGATGATTTTCCTCCTATTACCTGAATCTTGGAAGCAATTGCTGTGAACTTGAAATACAGGAATAACAAGTCCCTACATTCTGCTCTAAGAACTCAGTCGAAGCATTCTTTTGAGCAATATGGGAGACTTATGGGCAGCCTCACTCTCCCCAAGATACATATCAGCCTGATCAAATCCTATTGGCACTCTGCTTCAGATAGCTGGGATCCCCAGGAGATGAGTCTCCTAAGTTTCCTGCAGCACTTTGTCCAAAAGAGGATTGTACATGAAGGTGACCACACACAGCTGTCCAACACATAGACGTTATTATATGGGTATGGGATCAGTTATTCAGAAACGTGTTATGCAGCAGGATGTTAAGAAAACCATTGGTAAATGTTAATACTTGCTGCTTTTTTAGTAATAATATCACAGAACTATAACGATTGTGGGACAGATAGAAATATGTTTTAAATGTAATGTAGTAGATTTTAGTCACAGTGCTCAAATATGCTGGAAAAGATCTTATATGGAAATCTCCCAGCGCTTCAATTGATAGATAATGAACCTGTACATCCAAAGGCACAAGTACAATTTTTTTTGATGCCGCTTTTTGCTTTCATGGTCTGAACGGTATGCATAGACACCATTTAAGCCATAGCAATCTATTCATTAGTATTTGGACAAGCACCAAAGGGCGATACAATATAGAGAGTTTCTATCTGGTAATTACATTTCAAATACTTTTCCTAAAAGTGTTATCTGTATTTTTTGTACTTTTAAGTTTGTTCAACATAATAAAAATCAAAAGGTAAGATGTATTTTATGTTAAGAGAAAATGAAATATTTATCCGTACTGTGTACGCAATAGTTTTAAACCAGAATGAAGCAGGCGAAAACAAATTATTCCAATAAGAAGATACAACCCTATAGGCAGACACGGGTGCTCCAGTCCTAAAGGAATAAACAAGTAAGATTTACACAGTTGGTGTCATGGTGTAATGGTTAGCACTCTGGACTCTGAATCCAGCGATCTGAGTTCAAATCTCAGTGGGACCTTGATAGAATTTTTCCTATAGATGGAAATGAAGAGGTAAATACAGTTCAATCTATGGAAATCTAGCTAACAGAGACAAAATTAAACAAATACAAGAGGCACAAAATAGCATTTTCTGAATAAACAGCTAAATTATTCATGAGGTAAGAATTTAAAAAAATAAAATAAAACAGTGACACTCCATGCAATACTATGCATGTGTATTAAGATTGTTGTTACAGAGCAAAGTAGTTAACACTGCTGCCTCAGATGGGTCCAATTGAAAAACAGACCATAATCCACTACTGTGGGGTTTGTATTTCTTCTAAATACTAGGATAGCTTTTACCCAGGTGCCCCTGCCCAAGTACAGTCCAAAAAACATACAATTATGCTATTTGGCATCTGATAAAAAATAGCCCAGGGTTCCTGTGTGGTAGAGAATTTAGACTGAACACCCCAATGGGACAGGGACTAATGAGAATGGATAAATTCTGATTTGTAAAACACTATAATATGCAGACACTATATCAATAAAGGATAAACACCATGCTAACAGTATATATAAAACAGATTTTAATTTAAAGCAGAAGCATTTACTGTTGCAGGATAATTCAAAGGAAAGTTAGCTAAAACAAGATACTAAACTGAAAACATATGAAAGAAAATTCTGCATGAGCTTGGTTGTGGGAATCAGTGGTGAATTCTGTAGATTTCTGGCATTCTAGCTCTTCAGTCTGATTTCACATCATGGGATAGTCCTTTAACGTGGATGTCCACTTTTTGATTAGTCTGCAGTATCTTGCTTGGTCTCCGATGATGATTTTCCTCCTATTACCCGAATTTTGGAAGCAATTGCTGTGAACTTGAAATACAGGAATAACAAGTCCCTACATTCTGCTCTAAGAACTCAGTCGAAGCATTCTTTTGAGCAATATGGGAGACTTATGGGCAGCCTCACTCTCCCCAAGATACATATCAGCCTGATCAAATCCTATTGGCACTCTGCTTCAGATAGCTGGGATCCCCAGGAGATGAGTCTCCTAAGTTTCCTGCAGCACTTTGTCCAAAAGAGGATTGTACATGAAGGTGACCACACACAGCTGTCCAACACATAGACGTTATTATATGGGTATGGGATCAGTTATTCAGAAACGTGTTATGCAGCAGGATGTTAAGAAAACCATTGGTAAATGTTAATACTTGCTGCTTTTTTAGTAATAATATCACAGAACTATAACGATTGTGGGACAGATAGAAATATGTTTTAAATGTAATGTAGTAGATTTTAGTCACAGTGCTCAAATATGCTGGAAAAGATCTTATATGGAAATCTCCCAGCGCTTCAATTGATAGATAATGAACCTGTACATCCAAAGGCACAAGTACAATTTTTTTTGATGCCGCTTTTTGCTTTCATGGTCTGAACGGTATGCATAGACACCATTTAAGCCATAGCAATCTATTCATTAGTATTTGGACAAGCACCAAAGGGCGATACAATATAGAGAGTTTCTATCTGGTAATTACATTTCAAATACTTTTCCTAAAAGTGTTATCTGTATTTTTTGTACTTTTAAGTTTGTTCAACATAATAAAAATCAAAAGGTAAGATGTATTTTATGTTAAGAGAAAATAAAATATTTATCCGTACTGTGTACGCAATAGTTTTAAACCAGAATGAAGCAGGCGAAAACAAATTATTCCAATAAGAAGATACAACCCTATAGGCAGACACGGGTGCTCCAGTCCTAAAGGAATAAACAAGTCAGATTTTACACAGTTGGTGTCATGGTGTAATGGTTAGCACTCTGGACTCTGAATCCAGCGATCTGAGTTCAAATCTCAGTGGGACCTTGATAGAATTTTTCCTATAGATGGAAATGAAGAGGTAAATACAGTTCAATGTATGGAAATCTAGCTAACAGAGACAAAATTAAACAAATACAAGAGGCACAAAATAGCATTTTCTGAATAAACAGCTAAATTATTCATGAGGTAAGAATTTAAAAAAATAAAATAAAACAGTGACACTCCATGCAATACTATGCATGTGTATTAAGATTGTTGTTACAGAGCAAAGTAGTTAACACTGCTGCCTCAGATGGGTCCAATTGAAAAACAGACCATAATCCACTACTGTGGGGTTTGTATTTCTTCTAAATACTAGGATAGCTTTTACCCAGGTGCCCCTGCCCAAGTACAGTCCAAAAAACATACAATTATGCTATTTGGCATCTGATAAAAAATAGCCCAGGGTTCCTGTGTGGTAGAGAATTTAGACTGAACACCCCAATGGGACAGGGACTAATGAGAATGGATAAATTCTGATTTGTAAAACACTATAATATGCAGACACTATATCAATAAAGGATAAACACCATGCTAACAGTATATATAAAACAGATTTTAATTTAAAGCAGAAGCATTTACTGTTGCAGGATAATTCAAAGGAAAGTTAGCTAAAACAAGATACTAAACTGAAAACATATGAAAGAAAATTCTGCATGAGCTTGGTTGTGGGAATCAGTGGTGAATTCTGTAGATTTCTGGCATTCTAGCTCTTCAGTCTGATTTCACATCATGGGATAGTCCTTTAACGTGGATGTCCACTTTTTGATTAGTCTGCAGTATCTTGCTTGGTCTCCGATGATGATTTTCCTCCTATTACCCGAATTTTGGAAGCAATTGCTGTGAACTTGAAATACAGGAATAACAAGTCCCTACATTCTGCTCTAAGAACTCAGTCGAAGCATTCTTTTGAGCAATATGGGAGACTTATGGGCAGCCTCACTCTCCCCAAGATACATATCAGCCTGATCAAATCCTATTGGCACTCTGCTTCAGATAGCTGGGATCCCCAGGAGATGAGTCTCCTAAGTTTCCTGCAGCACTTTGTCCAAAAGAGGATTGTACATGAAGGTGACCACACACAGCTGTCCAACACATAGACGTTATTATATGGGTATGGGATCAGTTATTCAGAAACGTGTTATGCAGCAGGATGTTAAGAAAACCATTGGTAAATGTTAATACTTGCTGCTTTTTTAGTAATAATATCACAGAACTATAACGATTGTGGGACAGATAGAAATATGTTTTAAATGTAATGTAGTAGATTTTAGTCACAGTGCTCAAATATGCTGGAAAAGATCTTATATGGAAATCTCCCAGCGCTTCAATTGATAGATAATGAACCTGTACATCCAAAGGCACAAGTACAATTTTTTTTGATGCCGCTTTTTGCTTTCATGGTCTGAACGGTATGCATAGACACCATTTAAGCCATAGCAATCTATTCATTAGTATTTGGACAAGCACCAAAGGGCGATACAATATAGAGAGTTTCTATCTGGTAATTACATTTCAAATACTTTTCCTAAAAGTGTTATCTGTATTTTTTGTACTTTTAAGTTTGTTCAACATAATAAAAATCAAAAGGTAAGATGTATTTTATGTTAAGAGAAAATGAAATATTTATCCGTACTGTGTACGCAATAGTTTTAAACCAGAATGAAGCAGGCGAAAACAAATTATTCCAATAAGAAGATACAACCCTATAGGCAGACACGGGTGCTCCAGTCCTAAAGGAATAAACAAGTAAGATTTACACAATTGGTGTCATGGTGTAATGGTTAGCACTCTAGACTCTGAATCCAGCGATCTGAGTTCAAATCTCAGTGGGACCTTGATAGAATTTTTCCTATAGATGGAAATGAAGAGGTAAATACAGTTCAATGTATGGAAATCTAGCTAACAGAGACAAAATTAAACAAATACAAGAGGCACAAAATAGCATTTTCTGAATAAACAGCTAAATTATTCATGAGGTAAGAATTTAAAAAAATAAAATAAAACAGTGACACTCCATGCAATACTATGCATGTGTATTAAGATTGTTGTTACAGAGCAAAGTAGTTAACACTGCTGCCTCAGATGGGTCCAATTGAAAAACAGACCATAATCCACTACTGTGGGGTTTGTATTTCTTCTAAATACTAGGATAGCTTTTACCCAGGTGCCCCTGCCCAAGTACAGTCCAAAAAACATACAAATATGCTATTTTGCCTCTGATAAAAAATAGCCCAGGGTTCCTGTGTGGTAGAGAATTTAGACTGAACACCCCAATGGGACAGGGACTAATGAGAATGGATAAATTCTGATTTGTTAAACACTATAATATGCAGACACTATATCAATAAAGGATAAACACCATGCTAACAGTATATATAAAACAGATTTTAATTCAAAGCAGAAGCATTTACTGTTGCAGGATAATTCAAAGAAAAGTTAGCTAAAACAAGATACTAAACTGAAAACATATGAAAGAAAATTCTGCATGAGCTTGGTTGGGGGAATCAGTGGTGAATTCTGTAGATTTCTGGCATTCTAGCTCTTCAGTCTGATTTCACATCATGGGATAGTCTTTTAACGTGGATGTCCACTTTTTGATTAGTCTGCAGTATCTTGCTTGGTCTCCGATGATGATTTTCCTCCTATTACCTGAATCTTGGAAGCAATTGCTGTGAACTTGAAATACAGGAATAACAAGTCCCTACATTCTGCTCTAAGAACTCAGTCGAAGCATTCTTTTGAGCAATATGGGAGACTTATGGGCAGCCTCACTCTCCCCAAGATACATATCAGCCTGATCAAATCCTATTGGCACTCTGCTTCAGATAGCTGGGATCCCCAGGAGATGAGTCTCCTAAGTTTCCTGCAGCACTTTGTCCAAAAGAGGATTGTACATGAAGGTGACCACACACAGCTGTCCAACACATAGACGTTATTATATGGGTATGGGATCAGTTATTCAGAAACGTGTTATGCAGCAGGATGTTAAGAAAACCATTGGTAAATGTTAATACTTGCTGCTTTTTTAGTAATAATATCACAGAACTATAACGATTGTGGGACAGATAGAAATATGTTTTAAATGTAATGTAGTAGATTTTAGTCACAGTGCTCAAATATGCTGGAAAAGATCTTATATGGAAATCTCCCAGCGCTTCAATTGATAGATAATGAACCTGTACATCCAAAGGCACAAGTACAATTTTTTTTGATGCCGCTTTTTGCTTTCATGGTCTGAACGGTATGCATAGACACCATTTAAGCCATAGCAATCTATTCATTAGTTTTTGGACAAGCACCAAAGGGCGATACAATATAGAGAGTTTCTATCTGGTAATTACATTTCAAATACTTTTCCTAAAAGTGTTATCTGTATTTTTTGTACTTTTAAGTTTGTTCAACATAATAAAAATCAAAAGGTAAGATGTATTTTATGTTAAGAGAAAATGAAATATTTATCCGTACTGTGTACGCAATAGTTTTAAACCAGAATGAAGCAGGCGAAAACAAATTATTCCAATAAGAAGATACAACCCTATAGGCAGACACGGGTGCTCCAGTCCTAAAGGAATAAACAAGTCAGATTTTACACAGTTGGTGTCATGGTGTAATGGTTAGCACTCTGGACTCTGAATCCAGCGATCTGAGTTCAAATCTCAGTGGGACCTTGATAGAATTTTTCCTATAGATGCAAATGAAGAGGTAAATACAGTTCAATGTATGGAAATCTAGCTAACAGAGACAAAATTAAACAAATACAAGAGGCACAAAATAGCATTTTCTGAATAAACAGCTAAATTATTCATGAGGTAAGAATTTAAAAAAATAAAATAAAACAGTGACACTCCATGCAATACTATGCATGTCTATTAAGATTGTTGTTACAGAGCAAAGTAGTTAACACTGCTGCCTCAGATGGGTCCAATTGAAAAACAGACCATAATCCACTACTGTGGGGTTTGTATTTCTTCTAAATACTAGGATAGCTTTTACCCAGGTGCCCCTGCCCAAGTACAGTCCAAAAAACATACAATTATGCTATTTGGCATCTGATAAAAAATAGCCCAGGGTTCCTGTGTGGTAGAGAATTTAGACTGAACACCCCAATGGGACAGGGACTAATGAGAATGGATAAATTCTGATTTGTAAAACACTATAATATGCAGACACTATATCAATAAAGGATAAACACCATGCTAACAGTATATATAAAACAGATTTTAATTTAAAGCAGAAGCATTTACTGTTGCAGGATAATTCAAAGGAAAGTTAGCTAAAACAAGATACTAAACTGAAAACATATGAAAGAAAATTCTGCATGAGCTTGGTTGTGGGAATCAGTGGTGAATTCTGTAGATTTCTGGCATTCTAGCTCTTCAGTCTGATTTCACATCATGGGATAGTCCTTTAACGTGGATGTCCACTTTTTGATTAGTCTGCAGTATCTTGCTTGGTCTCCGATGATGATTTTCCTCCTATTACACGAATTTTGGAAGCAATTGCTGTGAACTTGAAATACAGGAATAACAAGTCCCTACATTCTGCTCTAAGAACTCAGTCGAAGCATTCTTTTGAGCAATATGGGAGACTTATGGGCAGCCTCACTTTCCCCAAGATACATATCAGCCTGATCAAATCCTATTGGCACTCTGCTTCAGATAGCTGGGATCCCCAGGAGATGAGTCGCCTAAATTTCCTGCAGCACTTTGTTCAAAAGAGGATTGTACATGAAGGTGACCACACACAGATGTCCAACACATAGACGTTATTATATGGGTATGGGATCAGTTATTCAGAAACCTGTTATGCAGCAGGATGTTAAGAAAACCATTGGTAAAATGTTAATACTTGCTGCTTTTTCAGTAATAATATCACAGAACTATAACGATTGTGGGACAGATAGAAATATGTTTTAAATGTAATGTAGTAGATTTTAGTCACAGTGCTCAAATATGCTGGAAAAGATCTTATATGGAAATCTCCCAGCGCTTCAATTGATAGATAATGAACCTATACATCCAAAGGCACAAGTACAATTTTAGGGCTCTGAGCTGTCCTAGGCTACATTCACTGGAAGCGAAATGGAGCTTGTACATTAGTTAAAATCAAACTCCATTGATCACTTTGGTAAAAACTATTTTGATGCCGCTTATTGCTTTCATGGTCTGAACGATATGCATAGACACCATTTAAGCCATAGCAATCTATTCATTAGTATTTGGACAAGCACCAAAGGGCGATACAATATAGAGAGTTTCTATCTGGTAATTACATTTTAAATACTTTTCCTAAAAGTGTTATCTGTATTTTTTGTACTTTTAAGTTTGTTCAACATAATAAAAATCAAAAGGTAAGATATATTTTTTATTAAGAGAAAATGAAATATTTATCCATACTGTGTACGCAATAGTTTTAAACCAGAATGAAGCAGGCGAAAACAAATTATTCCAATAAGAAGATACAACCCTATAGGCAGACACGGGTGCTCCAGTCCTAAAGGAATAAACAAGTCAGATTTTACACAGACAGATGGTGCCATGGTGTAATGGTTAGCACTCTGGACTCTGAATCCAGCGATCTGAGTTCAAATCTCAGTGGGACCTTGATAGAATTTTTCCTATAGATGCAAATGAAGAGGTAAATACAGTTCAATGTATGGAAATCTAGCTAACAGAGACAAAATTAAACAAATACAAGAGGCACAAAATAGCATTTTCTGAATAAACAGCTAAATTATTCATGAGGTAAGAATTTAAAAAAATAAAATAAAACAGTGACACTCCATGCAATACTATGCATGTCTATTAAGATTGTTGTTACAGAGCAAAGTAGTTAACACTGCTGCCTCAGATGGGTCCAATTGAAAAACAGACCATAATCCACTACTGTGGGGTTTGTATTTCTTCTAAATACTAGGATAGCTTTTACCCAGGTGCCCCTGCCCAAGTACAGTCCAAAAAACATTCAAATATGCTATTTGGCCTCTGATAAAAAATAGCCCAGGGTTCCTGTGTGGTAGAGAATTTAAACTGAACACCCCAATGGGACAGGGACTAATGAGAATGGATACATTCTGATTTGTAAAACACTATAATATGCAGACACTTAATCAATAAAGGATAAACACCATGCTAACAGTATATATAAAACAGATTTTAATTCAAAGCAGAAGCATTTACTGTTGCAGGATAATTCAAAGAAAAGTTAGCTAAAACAAGATACTAAACTGAAAACATATGAAAGAAAATTCTGCATGAGCTTGGTTGGGGGAATCAGTGGTGAATTCTGTAGATTTCTGGCATTCTAGCTCTTCAGTCTGATTTCACATCATGGGATAGTCCTTTAACGTGGATGTCCACTTTTTGATTAGTCTGCAGTATCTTGCTTGGTCTCCGATGATGATTTTCCTCCTATTACCTGAATCTTGGAAGCAATTGCTGTGAACTTGAAATACAGGAATAACAAGTCCCTACATTCTGCTATTAGAACTCAGTCGAAGCATTCTTTTGAGCAATATGGGAGACTTATGGGCAGCCTCACTTTCCCCAAGATACATATCAGCCTGATCAAATCCTATTGGCACTCTGATTCAGATAGCTGGGATCCCCAGGAGATGAGTCTCCTAAGTTTCCTGCAGCACTTTGTCCAAAAGAGGATTGTACATGAAGGTGACCACACACAGCTGTCCAACACATAGACGTTATTATATGGGAATGGGACCAGTTATTCAGAAACCTGTTATGCAGCAGGATGTTAAGAAAACCATTGGTAAAATGTTAATACTTGCTGCTTTTTCAGTAATAATATCACAGAACTATAACGATTGTGGGACAGATAGAAATATGTTTTAAATGTAATGTAGTAGATTTTAGTCACAGTGCTCAAATATGCTGGAAAAGATCTTATATGGAAATCTCCCAGCGCTTCAATTGATAGATAATGAACCTATACATCCAAAGGCACAAGTACAATTTTAGGGCTCTGAGCTGTCCTAGGCTACATTCACTGGAAGTGAAATGGAGCTTGTACATTAGTCAAAATCAAACTCCATTGATCACTTTGGTAAAAACTATTTTGATGCCGCTTATTGCTTTCATGGTCTGAACGGTATGCATAGACACCATTTAAGCCATAGCAATCTATTCATTAGTATTTGGACAAGCACCAAAGGGCGATACAATATAGAGAGTTTCAATCTGGTAATTACATTTTAAATACTTTTCCTAAAAGTGTTATCTGTATTTTTTGTACTTTTAAGTTTGTTCAACATAATAAAAATCAAAAGGTAAGATGTATTTTTTATTAAGAGAAAATGAAATATTTATCCATACTGTGTACGCAATAGTTTTAAACCAGAATGAAGCAGGCGAAAACAAATTATTCCAATAAGAAGATACAACCCTATAGGCAGACACGGGTGCTCCAGTCCTAAAGGAATAAACAAGTCAGATTTTACACAGACAGATGGTGCCATGGTGTAATGGTTAGCACTCTGGACTCTGAATCCAGCGATCTGAGTTCAAATCTCAGTGGGACCTTGATAGAATTTTTCCTATAGATGCAAATGAAGAGGTAAATACAGTTCAATGTATGGAAATCTAGCTAACAGAGACAAAATTAAACAAATACAAGAGGCACAAAATAGCATTTTCTGAATAAACAGCTAAATTATTCATGAGGTAAGAATTTAAAAAAATAAAATAAAACAGTGACACTCCATGCAATACTATGCATGTCTATTAAGATTGTTGTTACAGAGCAAAGTAGTTAACACTGCTGCCTCAGATGGGTCCAATTGAAAAACAGACCATAATCCACTACTGTGGGGTTTGTATTTCTTCTAAATACTAGGATAGCTTTTACCCAGGTGCCCCTGCCCAAGTACAGTCCAAAAAACATTCAAATATGCTATTTGGCCTCTGATAAAAAATAGCCCAGGGTTCCTGTGTGGTAGAGAATTTAAACTGAACACCCCAATGGGACAGGGACTAATGAGAATGGATACATTCTGATTTGTAAAACACTATAATATGCAGACACTTAATCAATAAAGGATAAACACCATGCTAACAGTATATATAAAACAGATTTTAATTCAAAGCAGAAGCATTTACTGTTGCAGGATAATTCAAAGAAAAGTTAGCTAAAACAAGATACTAAACTGAAAACATATGAAAGAAAATTCTGCATGAGCTTGGTTGGGGGAATCAGTGGTGAATTCTGTAGATTTCTGGCATTCTAGCTCTTCAGTCTGATTTCACATCATGGGATAGTCCTTTAACGTGGATGTCCACTTTTTGATTAGTCTGCAGTATCTTGCTTGGTCTCCGATGATGATTTTCCTCCTATTACCTGAATCTTGGAAGCAATTGCTGTGAACTTGAAATACAGGAATAACAAGTCCCTACATTCTGCTATTAGAACTCAGTCGAAGCATTCTTTTGAGCAATATGGGAGACTTATGGGCAGCCTCACTTTCCCCAAGATACATATCAGCCTGATCAAATCCTATTGGCACTCTGATTCAGATAGCTGGGATCCCCAGGAGATGAGTCTCCTAAGTTTCCTGCAGCACTTTGTCCAAAAGAGGATTGTACATGAAGGTGACCACACACAGCTGTCCAACACATAGACGTTATTATATGGGAATGGGACCAGTTATTCAGAAACCTGTTATGCAGCAGGATGTTAAGAAAACCATTGGTAAAATGTTAATACTTGCTGCTTTTTCAGTAATAATATCACAGAACTATAACGATTGTGGGACAGATAGAAATATGTTTTAAATGTAATGTAGTAGATTTTAGTCACAGTGCTCAAATATGCTGGAAAAGATCTTATATGGAAATCTCCCAGCGCTTCAATTGATAGATAATGAACCTATACATCCAAAGGCACAAGTACAATTTTAGGGCTCTGAGCTGTCCTAGGCTACATTCACTGGAAGTGAAATGGAGCTTGTACATTAGTCAAAATCAAACTCCATTGATCACTTTGGTAAAAACTATTTTGATGCCGCTTATTGCTTTCATGGTCTGAACGGTATGCATAGACACCATTTAAGCCATAGCAATCTATTCATTAGTATTTGGACAAGCACCAAAGGGCGATACAATATAGAGAGTTTCAATCTGGTAATTACATTTTAAATACTTTTCCTAAAAGTGTTATCTGTATTTTTTGTACTTTTAAGTTTGTTCAACATAATAAAAATCAAAAGGTAAGATGTATTTTTTATTAAGAGAAAATGAAATATTTATCCATACTGTGTACGCAATAGTTTTAAACCAGAATGAAGCAGGCGAAAACAAATTATTCCAATAAGAAGATACAACCCTATAGGCAGACACGGGTGCTCCAGTCCTAAAGGAATAAACAAGTCAGATTTTACACAGTTGTGTGCCATGGTGTAATGGTTAGCACTCTGGACTCTGAATCCAGTGATCTGAGTTCAAATCTCAGTGGGACCTTGATAGAATTTTTCCTATAGATGGAAATGAAGAGGTAAATACAGTTCAATGTATGGAAATCTAGCTAACAGAGACAAAATTAAACAAATACAAGAGGCACAAAATAGCATTTTCTGAATAAACAGCTAAATTATTCATGAGGTAAAAATTTAAAAAAATAAAATAAAACAGTGACACTCCATGCAATACTATGCATGTCTATTAAGATTGTTGTTACAGAGCAAAGTAGTTAACACTGCTGTCTCAGATGGGTCCAATTGAAAAACAGACCATAATCCACTACTGTGGGGTTTGTATTTCTTCTAAATACTAGGATAGCTTTTACCCAGGTGCCCCTGCCCAAGTACAGTCCAAAAAACATTCAAATATGCTATTTGGCCTCTGATAAAAAATAGCCCAGGGTTCCTGTGTGGTAGAGAATTTAAACTGAACACCCCAATGGGACAGGGACTAATGAGAATGGATACATTCTGATTTGTAAAACACTATAATATGCAGACACTATATCAATAAAGGATAAACACCATGCTAACAGTATATATAAAACAGATTTTAATTCAAAGCAGAAGCATTTACTGTTGCAGGATAATTCAAAGAAAAGTTAGCTAAAACAAGATACTAAACTGAAAACATATGAAAGAAAATTCTGCATGAGCTTGGTTGGGGGAATCAGTGGTGAATTCTGTAGATTTCTGGCATTCTAGCTCTTCAGTCTGATTTCACATCATGGGATAGTCCTTTAACGTGGATGTCCACTTTTTGATTAGTCTGCAGTATCTTGCTTGGTCTCCGATGATGATTTTCCTCCTATTACCTGAATCTTGGAAGCAATTGCTGTGAACTTGAAATACAGGAATAACAAGTCCCTACATTCTGCTATTAGAACTCAGTCGAAGCATTCTTTTGAGCAATATGGGAGACTTATGGGCAGCCTCACTTTCCCCAAGATACATATCAGCCTGATCAAATCCTATTGGCACTCTGATTCAGATAGCTGGGATCCCCAGGAGATGAGTCTCCTAAGTTTCCTGCAGCACTTTGTCCAAAAGAGGATTGTACATGAAGGTGACCACACACAGCTGTCCAACACATAGACGTTATTATATGGGAATGGGACCAGTTATTCAGAAACCTGTTATGCAGCAGGATGTTAAGAAAACCATTGGTAAAATGTTAATACTTGCTGCTTTTTCAGTAATAATATCACAGAACTATAACGATTGTGGGACAGCTAGAAATATGTTTTAAATGTAATGTAGTAGATTTTAGTCACAGTGCTCAAATATGCTGGAAAAGATCTTATATGGAAATCTCCCAGCGCTTCAATTGATAGATAATGAACCTATACATCCAAAGGCACAAGTACAATTTTAGGGCTCTGAGCTGTCCTAGGCTACATTCACTGGAAGTGAAATGGAGCTTGTACATTAGTCAAAATCAAACTCCATTGATCACTTTGGTAAAAACTATTTTGATGCCGCTTATTGCTTTCATGGTCTGAACGGTATGCATAGACACCATTTAAGCCATAGCAATCTATTCATTAGTATTTGGACAAGCACCAAAGGGCGATACAATATAGAGAGTTTCTATCTGGTAATTACATTTTAAATACTTTTCCTAAAAGAGTTATCTGTATTTTTTGTACTTTTAAGTTTGTTCAACATAATAAAAATCAAAAGGTAAGATGTATTTTTTATTAAGAGAAAATGAAATATTTATCCATACTGTGTACGCAATAGTTTTAAACCAGAATGAAGCAGGCGAAAACAAATTATTCCAATAAGAAGATACAACCCTATAGGCAGACACGGGTGCTCCAGTCCTAAAGGAATAAACAAGTCAGATTTACACAGATGGTGCCATGGTGTAATGGTTAGCACTCTGGACTCTGAATCCAGCGATCTGAGTTCAAATCTCAGTGGAACCTTGATAGAATTTTTCCTATAGATGGAAATGAAGAGGTAAATACAGTTCAATGTATGGAAATCTAGCTAACAGAGACAAAATTAAACAAATACAAGAGGCACAAAATAGCATTTTCTGAATAAACAGCTAAATTATTCATGAGGTAAGAATTTAAAAAAATAAAATAAAACAGTGACACTCCATGCAATACTATGCATGTCTATTAAGATTGTTGTTACAGAGCAAAGTAGTTAACACTGCTGCCTCAGATGGGTCCAATTGAAAAACAGACCATAATCCACTACTGTGGGGTTTGTATTTCTTCTAAATACTAGGATAGCTTTTACCCAGGTGCCCCTGCCCAAGTACAGTCCAAAAAACATTCAAATATGCTATTTGGCCTCTGATAAAAAATAGCCCAGGGTTCCTGTGTGGTAGAGAATTTAAACTGAACACCCCAATGGGACAGGGACTAATGAGAATGGATACATTCTGATTTGTAAAACACTATAATATGCAGACACTATATCAATAAAGGATAAACACCATGCTAACAGTATATATAAAACAGATTTTAATTCAAAGCAGAAGCATTTACTGTTGCAGGATAATTCAAAGAAAAGTTAGCTAAAACAAGATACTAAACTGAAAACATATGAAAGAAAATTCTGCATGAGCTTGGTTGGGGGAATCAGTGGTGAATTCTGTAGATTTCTGGCATTCTAGCTCTTCAGTCTGATTTCACATCATGGGATAGTCCTTTAACGTGGATGTCCACTTTTTGATTAGTCTGCAGTATCTTGCTTGGTCTCCGATGATGATTTTCCTCCTATTACCTGAATCTTGGAAGCAATTGCTGTGAACTTGAAATACAGGCATAACAAGTCCCTACATTCTGCTATTAGAACTCAGTCGAAGCATTCTTTTGAGCAATATGGGAGACTTATGGGCAGCCTCACTTTCCCCAAGATACATATCAGCCTGATCAAATCCTATTGGCACTCTGATTCAGATAGCTGGGATCCCCAGGAGATGAGTCTCCTAAGTTTCCTGCAGCACTTTGTCCAAAAGAGGATTGTACATGAAGGTGACCACACACAGCTGTCCAACACATAGACGTTATTATATGGGAATGGGACCAGTTATTCAGAAACCTGTTATGCAGCAGGATGTTAAGAAAACCATTGGTAAAATGTTAATACTTGCTGCTTTTTCAGTAATAATATCACAGAACTATAACGATTGTGGGACAGATAGAAATATGTTTTAAATGTAATGTAGTAGATTTTAGTCACAGTGCTCAAATATGCTGGAAAAGATCTTATATGGAAATCTCCCAGCGCTTCAATTGATAGATAATGAACCTATACATCCAAAGGCACAAGTACAATTTTAGGGCTCTGAGCTGTCCTAGGCTACATTCACTGGAAGTGAAATGGAGCTTGTACATTAGTCAAAATCAAACTCCATTGATCACTTTGTAAAAACTATTTTGATGCCGCTTATTGCTTTCATGGTCTGAACGGTATGCATAGACACCATTTAAGCCATAGCAATCTATTCATTAGTATTTGGACAAGCACCAAAGGGCGATACAATATAGAGAGTTTCTATCTGGTAATTACATTTTAAATACTTTTCCTAAAAGTGTTATCTGTATTTTTTGTACTTTTAAGTTTGTTCAACATAATAAAAATCAAAAGGTAAGATGTATTTTTTATTAAGAGAAAATGAAATATTTATCCATACTGTGTACGCAATAGTTTTAAACCAGAATGAAGCAGGCGAAAACAAATTATTCCAATAAGAAGATACAACCCTATAGGCAGACACGGGTGCTCCAGTCCTAAAGGAATAAACAAGTCAGATTTTACACAGATGGTGCCATGGTGTAATGGTTAGCACTCTGGACTCTGAATCCAGCGATCTGAGTTCAAATCTCAGTGGGACCTTGATAGAATTTTTCCTATAGATGGAAATGAAGAGGTAAATACAGTTCAATGTATGGAAATCTAGCTAACAGAGACAAAATTAAACAAATACAAGAGGCACAAAATAGCATTTTCTGAATAAACAGCTAAATTATTCATGAGGTAAAAATTTTAAAAAATAAAATAAAACAGTGACACTCCATGCAATACTATGCATGTCTATTAAGATTGTTGTTACAGAGCAAAGTAGTTAACACTGCTGCCTCAGATGGGTCCAATTGAAAAACAGACCATAATCCACTACTGTGGGGTTTGTATTTCTTCTAAATACTAGGATAGCTTTTACCCAGGTGCCCCTGCCCAAGTACAGTCCAAAAAACATTCAAATATGCTATTTGGCCTCTGATAAAAAAAATAGCCCAGGGTTCCTGTGTGGTAGAGAATTTAAACTGAACACCCCAATGGGACAGGGACTAATGAGAATGGATACATTCTGATTTGTAAAACACTATAATATGCAGACACTATATCAATAAAGGATAAACACCATGCTAACAGTATATATAAAACAGATTTTAATTCAAAGCAGAAGCATTTACTGTTGCAGGATAATTCAAAGAAAAGTTAGCTAAAACAAGATACTAAACTGAAAACATATGAAAGAAAATTCTGCATGAGCTTGGTTGGGGGAATCAGTGGTGAATTCTGTAGATTTCTGGCATTCTAGCTCTTCAGTCTGATTTCACATCATGGGATAGTCCTTTAACGTGGATGTCCACTTTTTGATTAGTCTGCAGTATCTTGCTTGGTCTCCGATGATGATTTTCCTCCTATTACCTGAATCTTGGAAGCAATTGCTGTGAACTTGAAATACAGGAATAACAAGTCCCTACATTCTGCTATTAGAACTCAGTCGAAGCATTCTTTTGAGCAATATGGGAGACTTATGGGCAGCCTCACTTTCCCCAAGATACATATCAGCCTGATCAAATCCTATTGGCACTCTGATTCAGATAGCTGGGATCCCCAGGAGATGAGTCTCCTAAGTTTCCTGCAGCACTTTGTCCAAAAGAGGATTGTACATGAAGGTGACCACACACAGCTGTCCAACACATAGACGTTATTATATGGGAATGGGACCAGTTATTCAGAAACCTGTTATGCAGCAGGATGTTAAGAAAACCATTGGTAAAATGTTAATACTTGCTGCTTTTTCAGTAATAATATCACAGAACTATAACGATTGTGGGACAGATAGAAATATGTTTTAAATGTAATGTAGTAGATTTTAGTCACAGTGCTCAAATATGCTGGAAAAGATCTTATATGGAAATCTCCCAGCGCTTCAATTGATAGATAATGAACCTATACATCCAAAGGCACAAGTACAATTTTAGGGCTCTGAGCTGTCCTAGGCTACATTCACTGGAAGTGAAATGGAGCTTGTACATTAGTCAAAATCAAACTCCATTGATCACTTTGGTAAAAACTATTTTGATGCCGCTTATTGCTTTCATGGTCTGAACGGTATGCATAGACACCATTTAAGCCATAGCAATCTATTCATTAGTATTTGGACAAGCACCAAAGGGCGATACAATATAGAGAGTTTCTATCTGGTAATTACATTTTAAATACTTTTCCTAAAAGTGTTATCTGTATTTTTTGTACTTTTAAGTTTGTTCAACATAATAAAAATCAAAAGGTAAGATGTATTTTTTATTAAGAGAAAATGAAATATTTATCCATACTGTGTACGCAATAGTTTTAAACCAGAATGAAGCAGGCGAAAACAAATTATTCCAATAAGAAGATACAACCCTATAGGCAGACACGGGTGCTCCAGTCCTAAAGGAATAAACAAGTCAGATTTTACACAGATGGTGCCATGGTGTAATGGTTAGCACTCTGGACTCTGAATCCAGCGATCTGAGTTCAAATCTCAGTGGGACCTTGATAGAATTTTTCCTATAGATGGAAATGAAGAGGTAAATACAGTTCAATGTATGGAAATCTAGCTAACAGAGACAAAATTAAACAAATACAAGAGGCACAAAATAGCATTTTCTGAATAAACAGCTAAATTATTCATGAGGTAAAAATTTTAAAAAATAAAATAAAACAGTGACACTCCATGCAATACTATGCATGTCTATTAAGATTGTTGTTACAGAGCAAAGTAGTTAACACTGCTGCCTCAGATGGGTCCAATTGAAAAACAGACCATAATCCACTACTGTGGGGTTTGTATTTCTTCTAAATACTAGGATAGCTTTTACCCAGGTGCCCCTGCCCAAGTACAGTCCAAAAAACATTCAAATATGCTATTTGGCCTCTGATAAAAAAAATAGCCCAGGGTTCCTGTGTGGTAGAGAATTTAAACTGAACACCCCAATGGGACAGGGACTAATGAGAATGGATACATTCTGATTTGTAAAACACTATAATATGCAGACACTATATCAATAAAGGATAAACACCATGCTAACAGTATATATAAAACAGATTTTATTTCAAAGCAGAAGCATTTACTGTTGCAGGATAATTCAAAGAAAAGTTAGCTAAAACAAGATACTAAACTGAAAACATATGAAAGAAAATTCTGCATGAGCTTGGTTGCGGGAATCAGTGGTGAATTCTGTAGATTTCTGGCATTCTAGCTCTTCAGTCTGATTTCACATCATGGGATAGTCCTTTAACGTGGATGTCCACTTTTTGATTAGTCTGCAGTATCTTGCTTGGTCTCCGATGATGATTTTCCTCCTATTACCTGAATCTTGGAAGCAATTGCTGTGAACTTGAAATACAGGAATAACAAGTCCCTACATTCTGCTATTAGAACTCAGTCGAAGCATTCTTTTGAGCAATATGGGAGACTTATGGGCAGCCTCACTTTCCCCAAGATACATATCAGCCTGATCAAATCCTATTGGCACTCTGATTCAGATAGCTGGGATCCCCAGGAGATGAGTCTCCTAAGTTTCCTGCAGCACTTTGTCCAAAAGAGGATTGTACATGAAGGTGACCACACACAGCTGTCCAACACATAGACGTTATTATATGGGAATGGGACCAGTTATTCAGAAACCTGTTATGCAGCAGGATGTTAAGAAAACCATTGGTAAAATGTTAATACTTGCTGCTTTTTCAGTAATAATATCACAGAACTATAACGATTGTGGGACAGATAGAAATATGTTTTAAATGTAATGTAGTAGATTTTAGTCACAGTGCTCAAATATGCTGGAAAAGATCTTATATGGAAATCTCCCAGCGCTTCAATTGATAGATAATGAACCTATACATCCAAAGGCACAAGTACAATTTTAGGGCTCTGAGCTGTCCTAGGCTACATTCACTGGAAGTGAAATGGAGCTTGTACATTAGTCAAAATCAAACTCCATTGATCACTTTGGTAAAAACTATTTTGATGCCGCTTATTGCTTTCATGGTCTGAACGGTATGCATAGACACCATTTAAGCCATAGCAATCTATTCATTAGTATTTGGACAAGCACCAAAGGGCGATACAATATAGAGAGTTTCTATCTGGTAATTACATTTTAAATACTTTTCCTAAAAGTGTTATCTGTATTTTTTGTACTTTTAAGTTTGTTCAACATAATAAAAATCAAAAGGTAAGATGTATTTTTTATTAAGAGAAAATGAAATATTTATCCATACTGTGTACGCAATAGTTTTAAACCAGAATGAAGCAGGCGAAAACAAATTATTCCAATAAGAAGATACAACCCTATAGGCAGACACGGGTGCTCCAGTCCTAAAGGAATAAACAAGTCAGATTTTACACAGATGGTGCCATGGTGTAATGGTTAGCACTCTGGACTCTGAATCCAGCGATCTGAGTTCAAATCTCAGTGGGACCTTGATAGAATTTTTCCTATAGATGGAAATGAAGAGGTAAATACAGTTCAATGTATGGAAATCTAGCTAACAGAGACAAAATTAAACAAATACAAGAGGCACAAAATAGCATTTTCTGAATAAACAGCTAAATTATTCATGAGGTAAAAATTTTAAAAAATAAAATAAAACAGTGACACTCCATGCAATACTATGCATGTCTATTAAGATTGTTGTTACAGAGCAAAGTAGTTAACACTGCTGCCTCAGATGGGTCCAATTGAAAAACAGACCATAATCCACTACTGTGGGGTTTGTATTTCTTCTAAATACTAGGATAGCTTTTACCCAGGTGCCCCTGCCCAAGTACAGTCCAAAAAACATTCAAATATGCTATTTGGCCTCTGATAAAAAAAATAGCCCAGGGTTCCTGTGTGGTAGAGAATTTAAACTGAACACCCCAATGGGACAGGGACTAATGAGAATGGATACATTCTGATTTGTAAAACACTATAATATGCAGACACTATATCAATAAAGGATAAACACCATGCTAACAGTATATATAAAACAGATTTTATTTCAAAGCAGAAGCATTTACTGTTGCAGGATAATTCAAAGAAAAGTTAGCTAAAACAAGATACTAAACTGAAAACATATGAAAGAAAATTCTGCATGAGCTTGGTTGCGGGAATCAGTGGTGAATTCTGTAGATTTCTGGCATTCTAGCTCTTCAGTCTGATTTCACATCATGGGATAGTCCTTTAACGTGGATGTCCACTTTTTGATTAGTCTGCAGTATCTTGCTTGGTCTCCGATGATGATTTTCCTCCTATTACCTGAATCTTGGAAGCAATTGCTGTGAACTTGAAATACAGGAATAACAAGTCCCTACATTCTGCTATTAGAACTCAGTCGAAGCATTCTTTTGAGCAATATGGGAGACTTATGGGCAGCCTCACTTTCCCCAAGATACATATCAGCCTGATCAAATCCTATTGGCACTCTGATTCAGATAGCTGGGATCCCCAGGAGATGAGTCTCCTAAGTTTCCTGCAGCACTTTGTCCAAAAGAGGATTGTACATGAAGGTGACCACACACAGCTGTCCAACACATAGACGTTATTATATGGGAATGGGACCAGTTATTCAGAAACCTGTTATGCAGCAGGATGTTAAGAAAACCATTGGTAAAATGTTAATACTTGCTGCTTTTTCAGTAATAATATCACAGAACTATAACGATTGTGGGACAGATAGAAATATGTTTTAAATGTAATGTAGTAGATTTTAGTCACAGTGCTCAAATATGCTGGAAAAGATCTTATATGGAAATCTCCCAGCGCTTCAATTGATAATGAACCTATACATCCAAAGGCACAAGTACAATTTTAGGGCTCTGAGCTGTCCTAGGCTACATTCACTGGAAGTGAAATGGAGCTTGTACATTAGTCAAAATCAAACTCCATTGATCACTTTGGTAAAAACTATTTTGATGCCGCTTATTGCTTTCATGGTCTGAACGGTATGCATAGACACCATTTAAGCCATAGCAATCTATTCATTAGTATTTGGACAAGCACCAAAGGGCGATACAATATAGAGAGTTTCTATCTGGTAATTACATTTTAAATACTTTTCCTAAAAGTGTTATCTGTATTTTTTGTACTTTTAAGTTTGTTCAACATAATAAAAATCAAAAGGTAAGATGTATTTTTTATTAAGAGAAAATGAAATATTTATCCATACTGTGTACGCAATAGTTTTAAACCAGAATGTAGCAGGCGAAAACAAATTATTCCAATAAGAAGATACAACCCTATAGGCAGACACGGGTGCTCCAGTCCTAAAGGAATAAACAAGTCAGATTTTACACAGATGGTGCCATGGTGTAATGGTTAGCACTCTGGACTCTGAATCCAGCGATCTGAGTTCAAATCTCAGTGGGACCTTGATAGAATTTTTCCTATAGATGGAAATGAAGAGGTAAATACAGTTCAATCTATGGAAATCTAGCTAACAGAGACAAAATTAAACAAATACAAGAGGCACAAAATAGCATTTTCTGAATAAACAGCTAAATTATTCATGAGGTAAAAATTTTAAAAAATAAAATAAAACAGTGACACTCCATGCAATACTATGCATGTGTATTAAGATTGTTGTTACAGAGCAAAGTAGTTAACACTGCTGCCTCAGATGGGTCCAATTGAAAAACAGACCATAATCCACTACTGTGGGGTTTGTATTTCTTCTAAATACTAGGATAGCTTTTACCCAGGTGCCCCTGCCCAAGTACAGTCCAAAAAACATGCAAATATGCTATTTGGCCTCTGATAAAAAATAGCCCAGGGTTCCTATGTGGTAGAGAATTTAGACTGAACACCCCAATGGGACAGGGACTAATGAGAATGGATACATTCTGATTTGTAAAACACTATAATATGCAGACACTATATCAATAAAGGATAAACACCATGCTAACAGTATATATAAAACAGATTTTAATTCAAAGCAGAAGCATTTACTGTTGCAGGATAATTCAAAGAAAAGTTAGCTAAAACAAGATACTAAACTGAAAACATATGAAAGAAAATTCTGCATGAGCTTGGTTGGGGGAATCAGTGGTGAATTCTGTAGATTTCTGGCATTCTAGCTCTTCAGTCTGATATCACATCATGGGATAGTCCTTTAACGTGGATGTCCACTTTTTGATTAGTCTGCAGTATCTTGCTTGGTCTCCGATGATGATTTTCCTCCTATTACCTGAATCTTGGAAGCAATTGCTGTGAACTTGAAATACAGGAATAACAAGTCCCTACATTCTGCTATTAGAACTCAGTCGAAGCATTCTTTTGAGCAATATGGGAGACTTATGGGCAGCCTCACTTTCCCCAAGATACATATCAGCCTGATCAAATCCTATTGGCACTCTGATTCAGATAGCTGGGATCCCCAGGAGATGAGTCTCCTAAGTTTCCTGCAGCACTTTGTCCAAAAGAGGATTGTACATGAAGGTGACCACACACAGCTGTCCAACACATAGACGTTATTATATGGGAATGGGACCAGTTATTCAGAAACCTGTTATGCAGCAGGATGTTAAGAAAACCATTGGTAAAATGTTAATACTTGCTGCTTTTTCAGTAATAATATCACAGAACTATAACGATTGTGGGACAGATAGAAATATGTTTTAAATGTAATGTAGTAGATTTTAGTCACAGTGCTCAAATATGCTGGAAAAGATCTTATATGGAAATCTCCCAGCGCTTCAATTGATAATGAACCTATACATCCAAAGGCACAAGTACAATTTTAGGGCTCTGAGCTGTCCTAGGCTACATTCACTGGAAGTGAAATGGAGCTTGTACATTAGTCAAAATCAAACTCCATTGATCACTTTGGTAAAAACTATTTTGATGCCGCTTATTGCTTTCATGGTCTGAACGGTATGCATAGACACCATTTAAGCCATAGCAATCTATTCATTAGTATTTGGACAAGCACCAAAGGGCGATACAATATAGAGAGTTTCTATCTGGTAATTACATTTTAAATACTTTTCCTAAAAGTGTTATCTGTATTTTTTGTACTTTTAAGTTTGTTCAACATAATAAAAATCAAAAGGTAAGATGTATTTTTTATTAAGAGAAAATGAAATATTTATCCATACTGTGTACGCAATAGTTTTAAACCAGAATGTAGCAGGCGAAAACAAATTATTCCAATAAGAAGATACAACCCTATAGGCAGACACGGGTGCTCCAGTCCTAAAGGAATAAACAAGTCAGATTTTACACAGATGGTGCCATGGTGTAATGGTTAGCACTCTGGACTCTGAATCCAGCGATCTGAGTTCAAATCTCAGTGGGACCTTGATAGAATTTTTCCTATAGATGGAAATGAAGAGGTAAATACAGTTCAATGTATGGAAATCTAGCTAACAGAGACAAAATTAAACAAATACAAGAGGCACAAAATAGCATTTTCTGAATAAACAGCTAAATTATTCATGAGGTAAAAATTTTAAAAAATAAAATAAAACAGTGACACTCCATGCAATACTATGCATGTGTATTAAGATTGTTGTTACAGAGCAAAGTAGTTAACACTGCTGCCTCAGATGGGTCCAATTGAAAAACAGACCATAATCCACTACTGTGGGGTTTGTATTTCTTCTAAATACTAGGATAGCTTTTACCCAGGTGCCCCTGCCCAAGTACAGTCCAAAAAACATGCAAATATGCTATTTGGCCTCTGATAAAAAATAGCCCAGGGTTCCTATGTGGTAGAGAATTTAGACTGAACACCCCAATGGGACAGGGACTAATGAGAATGGATACATTCTGATTTGTAAAACACTATAATATGCAGACACTATATCAATAAAGGATAAACACCATGCTAACAGTATATATAAAACAGATTTTAATTCAAAGCAGAAGCATTTACTGTTGCAGGATAATTCAAAGAAAAGTTAGCTAAAACAAGATACTAAACTGAAAACATATGAAAGAAAATTCTGCATGAGCTTGGTTGGGGGAATCAGTGGTGAATTCTGTAGATTTCTGGCATTCTAGCTCTTCAGTCTGATATCACATCATGGGATAGTCCTTTAACGTGGATGTCCACTTTTTGATTAGTCTGCAGTATCTTGCTTGGTCTCCGATGATGATTTTCCTCCTATTACCTGAATCTTGGAAGCAATTGCTGTGAACTTGAAATACAGGAATAACAAGTCCCTACATTCTGCTATTAGAACTCAGTCGAAGCATTCTTTTGAGCAATATGGGAGACTTATGGGCAGCCTCACTTTCCCCAAGATACATATCAGCCTGATCAAATCCTATTGGCACTCTGATTCAGATAGCTGGGATCCCCAGGAGATGAGTCTCCTAAGTTTCCTGCAGCACTTTGTCCAAAAGAGGATTGTACATGAAGGTGACCACACACAGCTGTCCAACACATAGACGTTATTATATGGGAATGGGACCAGTTATTCAGAAACCTGTTATGCAGCAGGATGTTAAGAAAACCATTGGTAAAATGTTAATACTTGCTGCTTTTTCAGTAATAATATCACAGAACTATAACGATTGTGGGACAGATAGAAATATGTTTTAAATGTAATGTAGTAGATTTTAGTCACAGTGCTCAAATATGCTGGAAAAGATCTTATATGGAAATCTCCCAGCGCTTCAATTGATAGATAATGAACCTATACATCCAAAGGCACAAGTACAATTTTAGGGCTCTGAGCTGTCCTAGGCTACATTCACTGGAAGTGAAATGGAGCTTGTACATTAGTCAAAATCAAACTCCATTGATCACTTTGGTAAAAACTATTTTGATGCCGCTTATTGCTTTCATGGTCTGAACGGTATGCATAGACACCATTTAAGCCATAGCAATCTATTCATTAGTATTTGGACAAGCACCAAAGGGCGATACAATATAGAGAGTTTCTATCTGGTAATTACATTTTAAATACTTTTCCTAAAAGTGTTATCTGTATTTTTTGTACTTTTAAGTTTGTTCAACATAATAAAAATCAAAAGGTAAGATGTATTTTTTATTAAGAGAAAATGAAATATTTATCCATACTGTGTACGCAATAGTTTTAAACCAGAATGAAGCAGGCGAAAACAAATTATTCCAATAAGAAGATACAACCCTATAGGCAGACACGGGTGCTCCAGTCCTAAAGGAATAAACAAGTCAGATTTTACACAGATGGTGCCATGGTGTAATGGTTAGCACTCTGGACTCTGAATCCAGCGATCTGAGTTCAAATCTCAGTGGGACCTTGATAGAATTTTTCCTATAGATGGAAATGAAGAGGTAAATACAGTTCAATCTATGGAAATCTAGCTAACAGAGACAAAATTAAACAAATACAAGAGGCACAAAATAGCATTTTCTGAATAAACAGCTAAATTATTCATGAGGTAAAAATTTTAAAAAATAAAATAAAACAGTGACACTCCATGCAATACTATGCATGTCTATTAAGATTGTTGTTACAGAGCAAAGTAGTTAACACTGCTGCCTCAGATGGGTCCAATTGAAAAACAGACCATAATCCACTACTGTGGGGTTTGTATTTCTTCTAAATACTAGGATAGCTTTTACCCAGGTGCCCCTGCCCAAGTACAGTCCAAAAAACATGCAAATATGCTATTTGGCCTCTGATAAAAAATAGCCCAGGGTTCCTATGTGGTAGAGAATTTAGACTGAACACCCCAATGGGACAGGGACTAATGAGAATGGATACATTCTGATTTGTAAAACACTATAATATGCAGACACTATATCAATAAAGGATAAACACCATGCTAACAGTATATATAAAACAGATTTTAATTCAAAGCAGAAGCATTTACTGTTGCAGGATAATTCAAAGAAAAGTTAGCTAAAACAAGATACTAAACTGAAAACATATGAAAGAAAATTCTGCATGAGCTTGGTTGGGGGAATCAGTGGTGAATTCTGTAGATTTCTGGCATTCTAGCTCTTCAGTCTGATATCACATCATGGGATAGTCCTTTAACGTGGATGTCCACTTTTTGATTAGTCTGCAGTATCTTGCTTGGTCTCCGATGATGATTTTCCTCCTATTACCTGAATCTTGGAAGCAATTGCTGTGAACTTGAAATACAGGAATAACAAGTCCCTACATTCTGCTATTAGAACTCAGTCGAAGCATTCTTTTGAGCAATATGGGAGACTTATGGGCAGCCTCACTTTCCCCAAGATACATATCAGCCTGATCAAATCCTATTGGCACTCTGATTCAGATAGCTGGGATCCCCAGGAGATGAGTCTCCTAAGTTTCCTGCAGCACTTTGTCCAAAAGAGGATTGTACATGAAGGTGACCACACACAGCTGTCCAACACATAGACGTTATTATATGGGAATGGGACCAGTTATTCAGAAACCTGTTATGCAGCAGGATGTTAAGAAAACCATTGGTAAAATGTTAATACTTGCTGCTTTTTCAGTAATAATATCACAGAACTATAACGATTGTGGGACAGATAGAAATATGTTTTAAATGTAATGTAGTAGATTTTAGTCACAGTGCTCAAATATGCTGGAAAAGATCTTATATGGAAATCTCCCAGCGCTTCAATTGATAGATAATGAACCTATACATCCAAAGGCACAAGTACAATTTTAGGGCTCTGAGCTGTCCTAGGCTACATTCACTGGAAGTGAAATGGAGCTTGTACATTAGTCAAAATCAAACTCCATTGATCACTTTGGTAAAAACTATTTTGATGCCGCTTATTGCTTTCATGGTCTGAACGGTATGCATAGACACCATTTAAGCCATAGCAATCTATTCATTAGTATTTGGACAAGCACCAAAGGGCGATACAATATAGAGAGTTTCTATCTGGTAATTACATTTTAAATACTTTTCCTAAAAGTGTTATCTGTATTTTTTGTACTTTTAAGTTTGTTCAACATAATAAAAATCAAAAGGTAAGATGTATTTTTTATTAAGAGAAAATGAAATATTTATCCATACTGTGTACGCAATAGTTTTAAACCAGAATGAAGCAGGCGAAAACAAATTATTCCAATAAGAAGATACAACCCTATAGGCAGACACGGGTGCTCCAGTCCTAAAGGAATAAACAAGTCAGATTTTACACAGATGGTGCCATGGTGTAATGGTTAGCACTCTGGACTCTGAATCCAGCGATCTGAGTTCAAATCTCAGTGGGACCTTGATAGAATTTTTCCTATAGATGGAAATGAAGAGGTAAATACAGTTCAATCTATGGAAATCTAGCTAACAGAGACAAAATTAAACAAATACAAGAGGCACAAAATAGCATTTTCTGAATAAACAGCTAAATTATTCATGAGGTAAAAATTTTAAAAAATAAAATAAAACAGTGACACTCCATGCAATACTATGCATGTCTATTAAGATTGTTGTTACAGAGCAAAGTAGTTAACACTGCTGCCTCAGATGGGTCCAATTGAAAAACAGACCATAATCCACTACTGTGGGGTTTGTATTTCTTCTAAATACTAGGATAGCTTTTACCCAGGTGCCCCTGCCCAAGTACAGTCCAAAAAACATGCAAATATGCTATTTGGCCTCTGATAAAAAATAGCCCAGGGTTCCTATGTGGTAGAGAATTTAGACTGAACACCCCAATGGGACAGGGACTAATGAGAATGGATACATTCTGATTTGTAAAACACTATAATATGCAGACACTATATCAATAAAGGATAAACACCATGCTAACAGTATATATAAAACAGATTTTAATTCAAAGCAGAAGCATTTACTGTTGCAGGATAATTCAAAGAAAAGTTAGCTAAAACAAGATACTAAACTGAAAACATATGAAAGAAAATTCTGCATGAGCTTGGTTGGGGGAATCAGTGGTGAATTCTGTAGATTTCTGGCATTCTAGCTCTTCAGTCTGATATCACATCATGGGATAGTCCTTTAACGTGGATGTCCACTTTTTGATTAGTCTGCAGTATCTTGCTTGGTCTCCGATGATGATTTTCCTCCTATTACCTGAATCTTGGAAGCAATTGCTGTGAACTTGAAATACAGGAATAACAAGTCCCTACATTCTGCTATTAGAACTCAGTCGAAGCATTCTTTTGAGCAATATGGGAGACTTATGGGCAGCCTCACTTTCCCCAAGATACATATCAGCCTGATCAAATCCTATTGGCACTCTGATTCAGATAGCTGGGATCCCCAGGAGATGAGTCTCCTAAGTTTCCTGCAGCACTTTGTCCAAAAGAGGATTGTACATGAAGGTGACCACACACAGCTGTCCAACACATAGACGTTATTATATGGGAATGGGACCAGTTATTCAGAAACCTGTTATGCAGCAGGATGTTAAGAAAACCATTGGTAAAATGTTAATACTTGCTGCTTTTTCAGTAATAATATCACAGAACTATAACGATTGTGGGACAGATAGAAATATGTTTTAAATGTAATGTAGTAGATTTTAGTCACAGTGCTCAAATATGCTGGAAAAGATCTTATATGGAAATCTCCCAGCGCTTCAATTGATAGATAATGAACCTATACATCCAAAGGCACAAGTACAATTTTAGGGCTCTGAGCTGTCCTAGGCTACATTCACTGGAAGTGAAATGGAGCTTGTACATTAGTCAAAATCAAACTCCATTGATCACTTTGGTAAAAACTATTTTGATGCCGCTTATTGCTTTCATGGTCTGAACGGTATGCATAGACACCATTTAAGCCATAGCAATCTATTCATTAGTATTTGGACAAGCACCAAAGGGCGATACAATATAGAGAGTTTCTATCTGGTAATTACATTTTAAATACTTTTCCTAAAAGTGTTATCTGTATTTTTTGTACTTTTAAGTTTGTTCAACATAATAAAAATCAAAAGGTAAGATGTATTTTTTATTAAGAGAAAATGAAATATTTATCCATACTGTGTACGCAATAGTTTTAAACCAGAATGAAGCAGGCGAAAACAAATTATTCCAATAAGAAGATACAACCCTATAGGCAGACACGGGTGCTCCAGTCCTAAAGGAATAAACAAGTCAGATTTTACACAGATGGTGCCATGGTGTAATGGTTAGCACTCTGGACTCTGAATCCAGCGATCTGAGTTCAAATCTCAGTGGGACCTTGATAGAATTTTTCCTATAGATGGAAATGAAGAGGTAAATACAGTTCAATGTATGGAAATCTAGCTAACAGAGACAAAATTAAACAAATACAAGAGGCACAAAATAGCATTTTCTGAATAAACAGCTAAATTATTCATGAGGTAAAAATTTTAAAAAATAAAATAAAACAGTGACACTCCATGCAATACTATGCATGTCTATTAAGATTGTTGTTACAGAGCAAAGTAGTTAACACTGCTGCCTCAGATGGGTCCAATTGAAAAACAGACCATAATCCACTACTGTGGGGTTTGTATTTCTTCTAAATACTAGGATAGCTTTTACCCAGGTGCCCCTGCCCAAGTACAGTCCAAAAAACATTCAAATATGCTATTTGGCCTCTGATAAAAAATAGCCCAGGGTTCCTGTGTGGTAGAGAATTTAAACTGAACACCCCAATGGGACAGGGACTAATGAGAATGGATACATTCTGATTTGTAAAACACTATAATATGCAGACACTATATCAATAAAGGATAAACACCATGCTAACAGTATATATAAAACAGATTTTAATTCAAAGCAGAAGCATTTACTGTTGCAGGATAATTCAAAGAAAAGTTAGCTAAAACAAGATACTAAACTGAAAACATATGAAAGAAAATTCTGCATGAGCTTGGTTGGGGGAATCAGTGGTGAATTCTGTAGATTTCTGGCATTCTAGCTCTTCAGTCTGATTTCACATCATGGGATAGTCCTTTAACGTGGATGTCCACTTTTTGATTAGTCTGCAGTATCTTGCTTGGTCTCCGATGATGATTTTCCTCCTATTACCTGAATCTTGGAAGCAATTGCTGTGAACTTGAAATACAGGAATAACAAGTCCCTACATTCTGCTATTAGAACTCAGTCGAAGCATTCTTTTGAGCAATATGGGAGACTTATGGGCAGCCTCACTTTCCCCAAGATACATATCAGCCTGATCAAATCCTATTGGCACTCTGATTCAGATAGCTGGGATCCCCAGGAGATGAGTCTCCTAAGTTTCCTGCAGCACTTTGTCCAAAAGAGGATTGTACATGAAGGTGACCACACACAGCTGTCCAACACATAGACGTTATTATATGGGAATGGGACCAGTTATTCAGAAACCTGTTATGCAGCAGGATGTTAAGAAAACCATTGGTAAAATGTTAATACTTGCTGCTTTTTCAGTAATAATATCACAGAACTATAACGATTGTGGGACAGATAGAAATATGTTTTAAATGTAATGTAGTAGATTTTAGTCACAGTGCTCAAATATGCTGGAAAAGATCTTATATGGAAATCTCCCAGCGCTTCAATTGATAGATAATGAACCTATACATCCAAAGGCACAAGTACAATTTTAGGGCTCTGAGCTGTCCTAGGCTACATTCACTGGAAGTGAAATGGAGCTTGTACATTAGTCAAAATCAAACTCCATTGATCACTTTGGTAAAAACTATTTTGATGCCGCTTATTGCTTTCATGGTCTGAACGGTATGCATAGACACCATTTAAGCCATAGCAATCTATTCATTAGTATTTGGACAAGCACCAAAGGGCGATACAATATAGAGAGTTTCTATCTGGTAATTACATTTTAAATACTTTTCCTAAAAGTGTTATCTGTATTTCTTGTACTTTTAAGTTTGTTCAACATAATAAAAATCAAAAGGTAAGATGTATTTTTTATTAAGAGAAAATGAAATATTTATCCATACTGTGTACGCAATAGTTTTAAACCAGAATGAAGCAGGCGAAAACAAATTATTCCAATAAGAAGATACAACCCTATAGGCAGACACGGGTGCTCCAGTCCTAAAGGAATAAACAAGTCAGATTGTACACAGATGGTGCCATGGTGTAATGGTTAGCACTCTGGACTCTGAATCCAGCGATCTGAGTTCAAATCTCAGTGGGACCTTGATAGAATTTTTCCTATAGATGGAAATGAAGAGGTAAATACAGTTCAATGTATGGAAATCTAGCTAACAGAGACAAAATTAAACAAATACAAGAGGCACAAAATAGCATTTTCTGAATAAACAGCTAAATTATTCATGAGGTAAGAATTTAAAAAAATAAAATAAAACAGTGACACTCCATGCAATACTATGCATGTCTATTAAGATTGTTGTTACAGAGCAAAGTAGTTAACACTGCTGCCTCAGATGGGTCCAATTGAAAAACAGACCATAATCCACTACTGTGGGGTTTGTATTTCTTCTAAATACTAGGATAGCTTTTACCCAGGTGCCCCTGCCCAAGTACAGTCCAAAAAACATTCAAATATGCTATTTGGCCTCTGATAAAAAAATAGCCCAGGGTTCCTGTGTGGTAGAGAATTTAAACTGAACACCCCAATGGGACAGGGACTAATGAGAATGGATACATTCTGATTTGTAAAACACTATAATATGCAGACACTATATCAATAAAGGATAAACACCATGCTAACAGTATATATAAAACAGATTTTAATTCAAAGCAGAAGCATTTACTGTTGCAGGATAATTCAAAGAAAAGTTAGCTAAAACAAGATACTAAACTGAAAACATATGAAAGAAAATTCTGCATGAGCTTGGTTGGGGGAATCAGTGGTGAATTCTGTAGATTTCTGGCATTCTAGCTCTTCAGTCTGATTTCACATCATGGGATAGTCCTTTAACGTGGATGTCCACTTTTTGATTAGTCTGCAGTATCTTGCTTGGTCTCCGATGATGATTTTCCTCCTATTACCTGAATCTTGGAAGCAATTGCTGTGAACTTGAAATACAGGAATTACAAGTCCCTACATTCTGCTATTAGAACTCAGTCGAAGCATTCTTTTGAGCAATATGGGAGACTTATGGGCAGCCTCACTTTCCCCAAGATACATATCAGCCTGATCAAATCCTATTGGCACTCTGATTCAGATAGCTGGGATCCCCAGGAGATGAGTCTCCTAAGTTTCCTGCAGCACTTTGTCCAAAAGAGGATTGTACATGAAGGTGACCACACACAGCTGTCCAACACATAGACGTTATTATATGGGAATGGGACCAGTTATTCAGAAACCTGTTATGCAGCAGGATGTTAAGAAAACCATTGGTAAAATGTTAATACTTGCTGCTTTTTCAGTAATAATATCACAGAACTATAACGATTGTGGGACAGATAGAAATATGTTTTAAATGTAATGTAGTAGATTTTAGTCACAGTGCTCAAATATGCTGGAAAAGATCTTATATGGAAATCTCCCAGCGCTTCAATTGATAGATAATGAACCTATACATCCAAAGGCACAAGTACAATTTTAGGGCTCTGAGCTGTCCTAGGCTACATTCACTGGAAGTGAAATGGAGCTTGTACATTAGTCAAAATCAAACTCCATTGATCACTTTGGTAAAAACTATTTTGATGCCGCTTATTGCTTTCATGGTCTGAACGGTATGCATAGACACCATTTAAGCCATAGCAATCTATTCATTAGTATTTGGACAAGCACCAAAGGGCGATACAATATAGAGAGTTTCTATCTGGTAATTACATTTTAAATACTTTTCCTAAAAGTGTTATCTGTATTTCTTGTACTTTTAAGTTTGTTCAACATAATAAAAATCAAAAGGTAAGATGTATTTTTTATTAAGAGAAAATGAAATATTTATCCATACTGTGTACGCAATAGTTTTAAACCAGAATGAAGCAGGCGAAAACAAATTATTCCAATAAGAAGATACAACCCTATAGGCAGACACGGGTGCTCCAGTCCTAAAGGAATAAACAAGTCAGATTGTACACAGATGGTGCCATGGTGTAATGGTTAGCACTCTGGACTCTGAATCCAGCAATCTGAGTTCAAATTTCAGTGGGACCTTGATAGAATTTTTCCTATAGATGGAAATGAAGAGGTAAATACAGTTCAATGTATGGAAATCTAGCTAACAGAGACAAAATTAAACAAATACAAGAGGCACAAAATAGCATTTTCTGAATAAACAGCTAAATTATTCATGAGGTAAAAATTTTAAAAAATAAAATAAAACAGTGACACTCCATGCAATACTATGCATGTCTATTAAGATTGTTGTTACAGAGCAAAGTAGTTAACACTGCTGCCTCAGATGGGTCCAATTGAAAAACAGACCATAATCCACTACTGTGGGGTTTGTATTTCTTCTAAATACTAGGATAGCTTTTACCCAGGTGCCCCTGCCCAAGTACAGTCCAAAAAACATTCAAATATGCTATTTGGCCTCTGATAAAAAAATAGCCCAGGGTTCCTGTGTGGTAGAGAATTTAAACTGAACACCCCAATGGGACAGGGACTAATGAGAATGGATACATTCTGATTTGTAAAACACTATAATATGCAGACACTATATCAATAAAGGATAAACACCATGCTAACAGTATATATAAAACAGATTTTAATTCAAAGCAGAAGCATTTACTGTTGCAGGATAATTCAAAGAAAAGTTAGCTAAAACAAGATACTAAACTGAAAACATATGAAAGAAAATTCTGCATGAGCTTGGTTGGGGGAATCAGTGGTGAATTCTGTAGATTTCTGGCATTCTAGCTCTTCAGTCTGATTTCACATCATGGGATAGTCCTTTAACGTGGATGTCCACTTTTTGATTAGTCTGCAGTATCTTGCTTGGTCTCCAATGATGATTTTCCTCCTATTACCTGAATCTTGGAAGCAATTGCTGTGAACTTGAAATACAGGAATAACAAGTCCCTACATTCTGCTATTAGAACTCAGTCGAAGCATTCTTTTGAGCAATATGGGAGACTTATGGGCAGCCTCACTTTCCCCAAGATACATATCAGCCTGATCAAATCCTATTGGCACTCTGATTCAGATAGCTGGGATCCCCAGGAGATGAGTCTCCTAAGTTTCCTGCAGCACTTTGTCCAAAAGAGGATTGTACATGAAGGTGACCACACACAGCTGTCCAACACATAGACGTTATTATATGGGAATGGGACCAGTTATTCAGAAACCTGTTATGCAGCAGGATGTTAAGAAAACCATTGGTAAAATGTTAATACTTGCTGCTTTTTCAGTAATAATATCACAGAACTATAACGATTGTGGGACAGATAGAAATATGTTTTAAATGTAATGTAGTAGATTTTAGTCACAGTGCTCAAATATGCTGGAAAAGATCTTATATGGAAATCTCCCAGCGCTTCAATTGATAGATAATGAACCTATACATCCAAAGGCACAAGTACAATTTTAGGGCTCTGAGCTGTCCTAGGCTACATTCACTGGAAGTGAAATGGAGCTTGTACATTAGTCAAAATCAAACTCCATTGATCACTTTGGTAAAAACTATTTTGATGCCGCTTATTGCTTTCATGGTCTGAACGGTATGCATAGACACCATTTAAGCCATAGCAATCTATTCATTAGTATTTGGACAAGCACCAAAGGGCGATACAATATAGAGAGTTTCTATCTGGTAATTACATTTTAAATACTTTTCCTAAAAGTGTTATCTGTATTTCTTGTACTTTTAAGTTTGTTCAACATAATAAAAATCAAAAGGTAAGATGTATTTTTTATTAAGAGAAAATGAAATATTTATCCATACTGTGTACGCAATAGTTTTAAACCAGAATGAAGCAGGCGAAAACAAATTATTCCAATAAGAAGATACAACCCTATAGGCAGACACGGGTGCTCCAGTCCTAAAGGAATAAACAAGTCAGATTGTACACAGATGGTGCCATGGTGTAATGGTTAGCACTCTGGACTCTGAATCCAGCGATCTGAGTTCAAATCTCAGTGGGACCTTGATAGAATTTTTCCTATAGATGGAAATGAAGAGGTAAATACAGTTCAATGTATGGAAATCTAGCTAACAGAGACAAAATTAAACAAATACAAGAGGCACAAAATAGCATTTTCTGAATAAACAGCTAAATTATTCATGAGGTAAGAATTTAAAAAAATAAAATAAAACAGTGACACTCCATGCAATACTATGCATGTCTATTAAGATTGTTGTTACAGAGCAAAGTAGTTAACACTGCTGCCTCAGATGGGTCCAATTGAAAAACAGACCATAATCCACTACTGTGGGGTTTGTATTTCTTCTAAATACTAGGATAGCTTTTACCCAGGTGCCCCTGCCCAAGTACAGTCCAAAAAACATTCAAATATGCTATTTGGCCTCTGATAAAAAAATAGCCCAGGGTTCCTGTGTGGTAGAGAATTTAAACTGAACACCCCAATGGGACAGGGACTAATGAGAATGGATACATTCTGATTTGTAAAACACTATAATATGCAGACACTATATCAATAAAGGATAAACACCATGCTAACAGTATATATAAAACAGATTTTAATTCAAAGCAGAAGCATTTACTGTTGCAGGATAATTCAAAGAAAAGTTAGCTAAAACAAGATACTAAACTGAAAACATATGAAAGAAAATTCTGCATGAGCTTGGTTGGGGGAATCAGTGGTGAATTCTGTAGATTTCTGGCATTCTAGCTCTTCAGTCTGATTTCACATCATGGGATAGTCCTTTAACGTGGATGTCCACTTTTTGATTAGTCTGCAGTATCTTGCTTGGTCTCCGATGATGATTTTCCTCCTATTACCTGAATCTTGGAAGCAATTGCTGTGAACTTGAAATACAGGAATTACAAGTCCCTACATTCTGCTATTAGAACTCAGTCGAAGCATTCTTTTGAGCAATATGGGAGACTTATGGGCAGCCTCACTTTCCCCAAGATACATATCAGACTGATCAAATCCTATTGGCACTCTGATTCAGATAGCTGGGATCCCCAGGAGATGAGTCTCCTAAGTTTCCTGCAGCACTTTGTCCAAAAGAGGATTGTACATGAAGGTGACCACACACAGCTGTCCAACACATAGACGTTATTATATGGGAATGGGACCAGTTATTCAGAAACCTGTTATGCAGCAGGATGTTAAGAAAACCATTGGTAAAATGTTAATACTTGCTGCTTTTTCAGTAATAATATCACAGAACTATAACGATTGTGGGACAGATAGAAATATGTTTTAAATGTAATGTAGTAGATTTTAGTCACAGTGCTCAAATATGCTGGAAAAGATCTTATATGGAAATCTCCCAGCGCTTCAATTGATAGATAATGAACCTATACATCCAAAGGCACAAGTACAATTTTAGGGCTCTGAGCTGTCCTAGGCTACATTCACTGGAAGTGAAATGGAGCTTGTACATTAGTCAAAATCAAACTCCATTGATCACTTTGGTAAAAACTATTTTGATGCCGCTTATTGCTTTCATGGTCTGAAAGGTATGCATAGACACCATTTAAGCCATAGCAATCTATTCATTAGTATTTGGACAAGCACCAAAGGGCGATACAATATAGAGAGTTTCTATCTGGTAATTACATTTTAAATACTTTTCCTAAAAGTGTTATCTGTATTTCTTGTACTTTTAAGTTTGTTCAACATAATAAAAATCAAAAGGTAAGATGTATTTTTTATTAAGAGAAAATGAAATATTTATCCATACTGTGTACGCAATAGTTTTAAACCAGAATGAAGCAGGCGAAAACAAATTATTCCAATAAGAAGATACAACCCTATAGGCAGACACGGGTGCTCCAGTCCTAAAGGAATAAACAAGTCAGATTGTACACAGATGGTGCCATGGTGTAATGGTTAGCACTCTGGACTCTGAATCCAGCGATCTGAGTTCAAATTTCAGTGGGACCTTGATAGAATTTTTCCTATAGATGGAAATGAAGAGGTAAATACAGTTCAATGTATGGAAATCTAGCTAACAGAGACAAAATTAAACAAATACAAGAGGCACAAAATAGCATTTTCTGAATAAACAGCTAAATTATTCATGAGGTAAAAATTTTAAAAAATAAAATAAAACAGTGACACTCCATGCAATACTATGCATGTCTATTAAGATTGTTGTTACAGAGCAAAGTAGTTAACACTGCTGCCTCAGATGGGTCCAATTGAAAAACAGACCATAATCCACTACTGTGGGGTTTGTATTTCTTCTAAATACTAGGATAGCTTTTACCCAGGTGCCCCTGCCCAAGTACAGTCCAAAAAACATTCAAATATGCTATTTGGCCTCTGATAAAAAAATAGCCCAGGGTTCCTGTGTGGTAGAGAATTTAAACTGAACACCCCAATGGGACAGGGACTAATGAGAATGGATACATTCTGATTTGTAAAACACTATAATATGCAGACACTATATCAATAAAGGATAAACACCATGCTAACAGTATATATAAAACAGATTTTAATTCAAAGCAGAAGCATTTACTGTTGCAGGATAATTCAAAGAAAAGTTAGCTAAAACAAGATACTAAACTGAAAACATATGAAAGAAAATTCTGCATGAGCTTGGTTGGGGGAATCAGTGGTGAATTCTGTAGATTTCTGGCATTCTAGCTCTTCAGTCTGATTTCACATCATGGGATAGTCCTTTAACGTGGATGTCCACTTTTTGATTAGTCTGCAGTATCTTGCTTGGTCTCCAATGATGATTTTCCTCCTATTACCTGAATCTTGGAAGCAATTGCTGTGAACTTGAAATACAGGAATAACAAGTCCCTACATTCTGCTATTAGAACTCAGTCGAAGCATTCTTTTGAGCAATATGGGAGACTTATGGGCAGCCTCACTTTCCCCAAGATACATATCAGCCTGATCAAATCCTATTGGCACTCTGATTCAGATAGCTGGGATCCCCAGGAGATGAGTCTCCTAAGTTTCCTGCAGCACTTTGTCCAAAAGAGGATTGTACATGAAGGTGACCACACACAGCTGTCCAACACATAGACGTTATTATATGGGAATGGGACCAGTTATTCAGAAACCTGTTATGCAGCAGGATGTTAAGAAAACCATTGGTAAAATGTTAATACTTGCTGCTTTTTCAGTAATAATATCACAGAACTATAACGATTGTGGGACAGCTAGAAATATGTTTTAAATGTAATGTAGTAGATTTTAGTCACAGTGCTCAAATATGCTGGAAAAGATCTTATATGGAAATCTCCCAGCGCTTCAATTGATAGATAATGAACCTATACATCCAAAGGCACAAGTACAATTTTAGGGCTCTGAGCTGTCCTAGGCTACATTCACTGGAAGTGAAATGGAGCTTGTACATGAGTCAAAATCAAACTCCATTGATCACTTTGGTAAAAACTATTTTGATGCCGCTTATTGCTTTCATGGTCTGGACGGTATGCATAGACACCATTTAAGCCATAGCAATCTATTCATTAGTATTTGGACAAGCACCAAAGGGCGATACAATATAGAGAGTTTCTATGTGGTAATTACATTTTAAATACTTTTCCTAAAAGTGTTATCTGTATTTTTTGTACTTTTAAGTTTGTTCAACATAATAAAAATCAAAAGGTAAGATGTATTTTTAATTAAGAGAAAATGAAATATTTATCCATACTGTGTACGCAATAGTTTTAAACCAGAATGAAGCAGGCGAAAACAAATTATTCCAATAAGAAGATACAACCCTATAGGCAGACACGGGTGCTCCAGTCCTAAAGGAATAAACAAGTCAGATTGTACACAGATGGTGCCATGGTGTAATGGTTAGCACTCTGGACTCTGAATCCAGCGATCTGAGTTCAAATTTCAGTGGGACCTTGATAGAATTTTTCCTATAGATGGAAATGAAGAGGTAAATACAGTTCAATGTATGGAAATCTAGCTAACAGAGACAAAATTAAACAAATACAAGAGGCACAAAATAGCATTTTCTGAATAAACAGCTAAATTATTCATGAGGTAAAAATTTTAAAAAATAAAATAAAACAGTGACACTCCATGCAATACTATGCATGTCTATTAAGATTGTTGTTACAGAGCAAAATAGTTAACACTGCTGCCTCAGATGGGTCCAATTGAAAAACAGACCATAATCCACTACTGTGGGGTTTGTATTTCTTCTAAATACTAGGATAGCTTTTACCCAGGTGCCCCTGCCCAAGTACAGTCCAAAAAACATTCAAATATGCTATTTGGCCTCTGATAAAAAAATAGCCCAGGGTTCCTGTGTGGTAGAGAATTTAAACTGAACACCCCAATGGGACAGGGACTAATGAGAATGGATACATTCTGATTTGTAAAACACTATAATATGCAGACACTATATCAATAAAGGATAAACACCATGCTAACAGTATATATAAAACAGATTTTAATTCAAAGCAGAAGCATTTACTGTTGCAGGATAATTCAAAGAAAAGTTAGCTAAAACAAGATACTAAACTGAAAACATATGAAAGAAAATTCTGCATGAGCTTGGTTGGGGGAATCAGTGGTGAATTCTGTAGATTTCTGGCATTCTAGCTCTTCAGTCTGATTTCACATCATGGGATAGTCCTTTAACGTGGATGTCCACTTTTTGATTAGTCTGCAGTATCTTGCTTTGTCTCCAATGATGATTTTCCTCCTATTACCTGAATCTTGGAAGCAATTGCTGTGAACTTGAAATACAGGAATAACAAGTCCCTACATTCTGCTATTAGAACTCAGTCGAAGCATTCTTTTGAGCAATATGGGAGACTTATGGGCAGCCTCACTTTCCCCAAGATACATATCAGCCTGATCAAATCCTATTGGCACTCTGATTCAGATAGCTGGGATCCCCAGGAGATGAGTCTCCTAAGTTTCCTGCAGCACTTTGTCCAAAAGAGGATTGTACATGAAGGTGACCACACACAGCTGTCCAACACATAGACGTTATTATATGGGAATGGGACCAGTTATTCAGAAACCTGTTATGCAGCAGGATGTTAAGAAAACCATTGGTAAAATGTTAATACTTGCTGCTTTTTCAGTAATAATATCACAGAACTATAACGATTGTGGGACAGCTAGAAATATGTTTTAAATGTAATGTAGTAGATTTTAGTCACAGTGCTCAAATATGCTGGAAAAGATCTTATATGGAAATCTCCCAGCGCTTCAATTGATAGATAATGAACCTATACATCCAAAGGCACAAGTACAATTTTAGGGCTCTGAGCTGTCCTAGGCTACATTCACTGGAAGTGAAATGGAGCTTGTACATGAGTCAAAATCAAACTCCATTGATCACTTTGGTAAAAACTATTTTGATGCCGCTTATTGCTTTCATGGTCTGGACGGTATGCATAGACACCATTTAAGCCATAGCAATCTATTCATTAGTATTTGGACAAGCACCAAAGGGCGATACAATATAGAGAGTTTCTATGTGGTAATTACATTTTAAATACTTTTCCTAAAAGTGTTATCTGTATTTTTTGTACTTTTAAGTTTGTTCAACATAATAAAAATCAAAAGGTAAGATGTATTTTTAATTAAGAGAAAATGAAATATTTATCCATACTGTGTACGCAATAGTTTTAAACCAGAATGAAGCAGGCGAAAACAAATTATTCCAATAAGAAGATACAACCCTATAGGCAGACACGGGTGCTCCAGTCCTAAAGGAATAAACAAGTCAGATTTTACACAGATGGTGCCATGGTGTAATGGTTAGCACTCTGGACTCTGAATCCAGCAATCTGAGTTCAAATCTCAGTGGGACCTTGATAGAATTTTTCCTATAGATGGAAATGAAGAGGTAAATACAGTTCAATCTATGGAAATCTAGCTAACAGAGACAAAATTAAACAAATACAAGAGGCACAAAATAGCATTTTCTGAATAAACAGCTAAATTATTCATGAGGTAAAAATGTAAAAAAATAAAATAAAACAGTGACACTCCATGCAATACTATGCATGTGTATTAAGATTGTTGTTACAGAGCAAAGTAGTTAACACTGCTGCCTCAGATGGGTCCAATTGAAAAACAGACCATAATCCACTACTGTGGGGTTTGTATTTCTTCTAAATACTAGGATAGCTTTTACCCAGGTACACCTGCCCAAGTACAGTCCAAAAAACATTCAAATATGCTATTTGGCCTCTGATAAAAAATAGCCCAGGGTTCCTGTGTGGTAGAGAATTTAAACTGAACACCCCAATGGGACAGGGACTAATGAGAATGGATACATTCTGATTTGTAAAACACTATAATATGCAGACACTATATCAATAAAGGATAAACACCATGCTAACAGTATGTATAAAACAGATTTTAATTCAAAGCAGAAGCATTTACTGTTGCAGGATAATTCAAAGAAAAGTTAGCTAAAACAAGATACTAAACTGAAAACATATGAAAGAAAATTCTGCATGAGCTTGGTTGGGGGAATCAGTGGTGAATTCTGTAGATTTCTGGCATTCTAGCTCTTCAGTCTGATTTCACATCATGGGATAGTCCTTTAACGTGGATGTCCACTTTTTGATTAGTCTGCAGTATCTTGCTTGGTCTCCGATGATGATTTTCCTCCTATTACCTGAATCTTGGAAGCAATTGCTGTGAACTTGAAATACAGGAATAACAAGTCCCTACATTCTGCTATTAGAACTCAGTCGAAGCATTCTTTTGAGCAATATGGGAGACTTATGGGCAGCCTCACTTTCCCCAAGATACATATCAGCCTGATCAAATCCTATTGGCACTCTGATTCAGATAGCTGGGATCCCCAGGAGATGAGTCTCCTAAGTTTCCTGCAGCACTTTGTCCAAAAGAGGATTGTACATGAAGGTGACCACATACAGCTGTCCAACACATAGACGTTATTATATGGGAATGGGACCAGTTATTCAGAAACCTGTTATGCAGCAGGATGTTAAGAAAACCATTGATAAAATGTTAATACTTGCTGCTTTTTCAGTAATAATATCACAGAACTATAACGATTGTGGGACAGATAGAAATATGTTTTAAATGTAATGTAGTAGATTTTAGTCACAGTGCTCAAATATGCTGGAAAAGATCTTATATGGAAATCTCCCAGCGCTTCAATTGATAGATAATGAACCTATACATCCAAAGGCACAAGTACAATTTTAGGGCTCTGAGCTGTCCTAGGCTACATTCACTGGAAGTGAAATGGAGCTTGTACATGAGTCAAAATCAAACTCCATTGATCACTTTGGTAAAAACTATTTTGATGCCGCTTATTGCTTTCATGGTCTGGACGGTATGCATAGACACCATTTAAGCCATAGCAATCTATTCATTAGTATTTGGACAAGCACCAAAGGGCGATACAATATAGAGAGTTTCTATGTGGTAACTACATTTTAAATACTTTTCCTAAAAGTGTTATCTGTATTTTTTGTACTTTTAAGTTTGTTCAACATAATAAAAATCAAAAGGTAAGATGTATTTTTTATTAAGAGAAAATGAAATATTTATCCATACTGTGTACGCAATAGTTTTAAACCAGAATGAAGCAGGCGAAAACAAATTATTCCAATAAGAAGATACAACCCTATAGGCAGACACGGGTGCTCCAGTCCTAAAGGAATAAACAAGTCAGATTTTACACAGATGGTGCCATGGTGTAATGGTTAGCACTCTGGACTCTGAATCCAGCGATCTGAGTTCAAATTTCAGTGGGACCTTGATAGAATTTTTCCTATAGATGGAAATGAAGAGGTAAATACAGTTCAATGTATGGAAATCTAGCTAACAGAGACAAAATTAAACAAATACAAGAGGCACAAAATAGCATTTTCTGAATAAACAGCTAAATTATTCATGAGGTAAAAATTTAAAAAAATAAAATAAAACAGTGACACTCCATGCAATACTATGCATGTCTATTAAGATTGTTGTTACAGAGCAAAGTAGTTAACACTGCTGCCTCAGATGGGTCCAATTGAAAAACAGACCATAATCCACTACTGTGGGGTTTGTATTTCTTCTAAATACTAGGATAGCTTTTACCCAGGTGCCCCTGCCCAAGTACAGTCCAAAAAACATTCAAATATGCTATTTGGCCTCTGATAAAAAATAGCCCAGGGTTCCTGTGTGGTAGAGAATTTAAACTGAACACCCCAATGGGACAGGGACTAATGAGAATGGATACATTCTGATTTGTAAAACACTATAATATGCAGACACTATATCAATAAAGGATAAACACCATGCTAACAGTATATATAAAACAGATTTTAATTCAAAGCAGAAGCATTTACTGTTGCAGGATAATTCAAAGAAAAGTTAGCTAAAACAAGATACTAAACTGAAAACATATGAAAGAAAATTCTGCATGAGCTTGGTTGGGGGAATCAGTGGTGAATTCTGTAGATTTCTGGCATTCTAGCTCTTCAGTCTGATTTCACATCATGGGATAGTCCTTTAATGTGGATGTCCACTTTTTGATTAGTCTGCAGTATCTTGCTTGGTCTCCGATGATGATTTTCCTCCTATTACCTGAATCTTGGAAGCAATTGCTGTGAACTTGAAATACAGGAATAACAAGTCCCTACATTCTGCTATTAGAACTCAGTCGAAGCATTCTTTTGAGCAATATGGGAGACTTATGGGCATATCAGCCTGATCAAATCCTATTGGCACTCTGATTCAGATAGCTGGGATCCCCAGGAGATGAGTCTCCTAAGTTTCCTGCAGCACTTTGTCCAAAAGAGGATTGTACATGAAGGTGACCACACACAGCTGTCCAACACATAGACGTTATTATATGGGAATGGGACAAGTTATTCAGAAACCTGGTATGCAGCAGGATGTTAAGAAAACCATTGGTAAAATGTTAATACTTGCTGCTTTTTCAGTAATAATATCACAGAACTATAACGATTGTGGGACAGATAGAAATATGTTTTAAATGTAATGTAGTAGATTTTAGTCACAGTGCTCAAATATGCTGGAAAAGATCTTATATGGAAATCTCCCAGCGCTTCAATTGATAGATAATGAACCTATACATCCAAAGGCACAAGTACAATTTTAGGGCTCTGAGCTGTCCTAGGCTACATTCACTGGAAGTGAAATGGAGCTTGTACATTAGTCAAAATCAAACTCCATCGATCACTTTGGTAAAAACTATTTTGATGCCGTTTATTGCTTTCATGGTCTGAACGGTATGCATAGACACCATTTAAGCCATAGCAATCTATTCATTAGTATTTGGACAAGCACCAAAGGGCGATACAATATAGAGAGTTTCTATCTGGTAATTACATTTTAAATACTTTTCCTAAAAGTGTTATCTGTATTTTTTGTACTTTTAAGTTTGTTCAACATAATAAAAATCAAAAGGTAAGATGTATTTTTTATTAAGAGAAAATGAAATATTTATCCATACTGTGTACGCAATAGTTTTAAACCAGAATGAAGCAGGCGAAAACAAATTATTCCAATAAGAAGATACAACCCTATAGGCAGACACGGGTGCTCCAGTCCTAAAGGAATAAACAAGTCAGATTTTACACAGATGGTGTCATGGTGTAATGGTTAGCACTCTGGACTCTGAATCCAGTGATCTGAGTTCAAATCTCAGTGGGACCTTGATAGAATTTTTCCTATAGATGGAAATGAAGAGGTAAATACAGTTCAATGTATGGAAATCTAGCTAACAGAGACAAAATTAAACAAATACAAGAGGCACAAAATAGCATTTTCTGAATAAACAGCTAAATTATTCATGAGGTAAGAATTTAAAAAAATAAAATAAAACAGTGACACTCCATGCAATACTATGCATGTCTATTAAGATTGTTGTTACAGAGCAAAGTAGTTAACACTGCTGCCTCAGATGGGTCCAATTGAAAAACAGACCATAATCCACTACTGTGGGGTTTGTATTTCTTCTAAATACTAGGATAGCTTTTACCCAGGTACACCTGCCCAAGTACAGTCCAAAAAACATTCAAATATGCTATTTGGCCTCTGATAAAAAATAGCCCAGGGTTCCTGTGTGGTAGAGAATTTAAACTGAACACCCCAATGGGACAGGGACTAATGAGAATGGATACATTCTGATTTGTAAAACACTATAATATGCAGACACTATATCAATAAAGGATAAACACCATGCTAACAGTATATATAAAACAGATTTTAATTCAAAGCAGAAGCATTTACTGTTGCAGGATAATTCAAAGAAAAGTTAGCTAAAACAAGATACTAAACTGAAAACATATGAAAGAAAATTCTGCATGAGCTTGGTTGGGGGAATCAGTGGTGAATTCTGTAGATTTCTGGCATTCTAGCTCTTCAGTCTGATTTCACATCATGGGATAGTCCTTTAACGTGGATGTCCACTTTTTGATTAGTCTGCAGTATCTTGCTTGGTCTCCGATGATGATTTTCCTCCTATTACCTGAATCTTGGAAGCAATTGCTGTGAACTTGAAATACAGGAATAACAAGTCCCTACATTCTGCTCTAAGAACTCAGTCGAAGCATTCTTTTGAGCAATATGGGAGACTTATGGGCAGCCTCACTTTCCCCAAGATACATATCAGCCTGATCAAATCCTATTGGCACTCTGATTCAGATAGCTGGGATCCCCAGGAGATGAGTCTCCTAAGTTTCCTGCAGCACTTTGTCCAAAAGAGGATTGTACATGAAGGTGACCACACACAGCTGTCCAACACATAGACGTTATTATATGGGAATGGGACCAGTTATTCAGAAACCTGGTATGCAGCAGGATGTTAAGAAAACCATTGGTAAAATGTTAATACTTGCTGCTTTTTCAGTAATAATATCACAGAACTATAACGATTGTGGGACAGATAGAAATATGTTTTAAATGTAATGTAGTAGATTTTAGTCACAGTGCTCAAATATGCTGGAAAAGATCTTATATGGAAATCTCCCAGCGCTTCAATTGATAGATAATGAACCTATACATCCAAAGGCACAAGTACAATTTTAGGGCTCTGAGCTGTCCTAGGCTACATTCACTGAAAGTGAAATGGAGCTTGTACATTAGTCAAAATCAAACTCCATTGATCACTTTTGTAAAAACTATTTTGATGCCGCTTATTGCTTTCATGGTCTGAAAGGTATGCATAGACACCATTTAAGCCATAGCAATCTATTCATTAGTATTTGGACAAGCACCAAAGGGCGATACAATATAGAGAGTTTCTATGTGGTAATTACATTTTAAATACTTTTCCTAAAAGTGTTATCTGTATTTTTTGTACTTTTAAGTTTGTTCAACATAATAAAAATCAAAAGGTAAGATGTATTTTTTATTAAGAGAAAATGAAATATTTATCCATACTGTGTACGCAATAGTTTTAAACCAGAATGAAGCAGGCGAAAACAAATTATTCCAATAAGAAGATACAACCCTATAGGCAGACACGGGTGCTCCAGTCCTAAAGGAATAAACAAGTCAGATTTTACACAGTTGGTGCCATGGTGTAATGGTTAGCACTCTGGACTCTGAATCCAGCGATCTGAGTTCAAATCTCAGTGGGACCTTGATAGAATGTTTCCTATAGATGGAAATGAAGAGGTAAATACAGTTCAATGTATGGAAATCTAGCTAACAGAGACAAAATTAAACAAATACAAGAGGCACAAAATAGCATTTTCTGAATAAACAGCTAAATTATTCATGAGGTAAGAATTTAAAAAAATAAAATAAAACAGTGACACTCCATGCAATACTATGCATGTCTATTAAGATTGTTGTTACAGAGCAAAGTAGTTAACACTGCTGCCTCAGATGGGTCCAATTGAAAAACAGACCATAATCCACTACTGTGGGGTTTGTATTTCTTCTAAATACTAGGATAGCTTTTACCCAGGTACACCTGCCCAAGTACAGTCCAAAAAACATTCAAATATGCTATTTGGCCTCTGATAAAAAATAGCCCAGGGTTCCTGTGTGGTAGAGAATTTAAACTGAACACCCCAATGGGACAGGGACTAATGAGAATGGATACATTCTGATTTGTAAAACACTATAATATGCAGACACTATATCAATAAAGGATAAACACCATGCTAACAGTATATATAAAACAGATTTTAATTCAAAGCAGAAGCATTTACTGTTGCAGGATAATTCAAAGAAAAGTTAGCTAAAACAAGATACTAAACTGAAAACATATGAAAGAAAATTCTGCATGAGCTTGGTTGGGGGAATCAGTGGTGAATTCTGTAGATTTCTGGCATTCTAGCTCTTCAGTCTGATTTCACATCATGGGATAGTCCTTTAACGTGGATGTCCACTTTTTGATTAGTCTGCAGTATCTTGCTTGGTCTCCGATGATGATTTTCCTCCTATTACCTGAATCTTGGAAGCAATTGCTGTGAACTTGAAATACAGGAATAACAAGTCCCTACATTCTGCTCTAAGAACTCAGTCGAAGCATTCTTTTGAGCAATATGGGAGACTTATGGGCAGCCTCACTTTCCCCAAGATACATATCAGCCTGATCAAATCCTATTGGCACTCTGATTCAGATAGCTGGGATCCCCAGGAGATGAGTCTCCTAAGTTTCCTGCAGCACTTTGTCCAAAAGAGGATTGTACATGAAGGTGACCACACACAGCTGTCCAACACATAGACGTTATTATATGGGAATGGGACCAGTTATTCAGAAACCTGTTATGCAGCAGGATGTTAAGAAAACCATTGGTAAATGTTAATACTTGCTGCTTTTTCAGTAATAATATCACAGAACTATAACGATTGTGGGACAGATAGAAATATGTTTTAAATGTAATGTAGTAGATTTTAGTCACAGTGCTCAAATATGCTGGAAAAGATCTTATATGGAAATCTCCCAGCGCTTCAATTGATAGATAATGAACCTATACATCCAAAGGCACAAGTACAATTTTAGGGCTCTGAGCTGTCCTAGGCTACATTCACTGAAAGTGAAATGGAGCTTGTACATTAGTCAAAATCAAACTCCATTGATCACTTTTGTAAAAACTATTTTGATGCCGCTTATTGCTTTCATGGTCTGAAAGGTATGCATAGACACCATTTAAGCCATAGCAATCTCTTCATTAGTATTTGGACAAGCACCAAAGGGCGATACAATATAGAGAGTTTCTATGTGGTAATTACATTTTAAATACTTTTCCTAAAAGTGTTATCTGTATTTTTTGTACTTTTAAGTTTGTTCAACATAATAAAAATCAAAAGGTAAGATGTATTTTTTATTAAGAGAAAATGAAATATTTATCCATACTGTGTACGCAATAGTTTTAAACCAGAATGAAGCAGGCGAAAACAAATTATTCCAATAAGAAGATACAACCCTATAGGCAGACACGGGTGCTCCAGTCCTAAAGGAATAAACAAGTCAGATTTTACACAGTTGGTGCCATGGTGTAATGGTTAGCACTCTGGACTCTGAATCCAGCGATCTGAGTTCAAATCTCAGTGGGACCTTGATGGAATGTTTCCTATAGATGGAAATGAAGAGGTAAATACAGTTCAATGTATGGAAATCTAGCTAACAGAGACAAAATTAAACAAATACAAGAGGCACAAAATAGCATTTTCTGAATAAACAGCTAAATTATTCATGAGGTAAAAATTTAAAAAAATAAAATAAAACAGTGACACTCCATGCAATACTATGCATGTCTATTAAGATTGTTGTTACAGAGCAAAGTAGTTAACACTGCTGCCTCAGATGGGTCCAATTGAAAAACAGACCATAATCCACTACTGTGGGGTTTGTATTTCTTCTAAATACTAGGATAGCTTTTACCCAGGTACACCTGCCCAAGTACAGTCCAAAAAACATGCAAATATGCTATTTGGCCTCTGATAAAAAATAGCCCAGGGTTCCTGTGTGGTAGAGAATTTAAACTGAACACCCCAATGGGACAGGGACTAATGAGAATGGATACATTCTGATTTGTAAAACACTATAATATGCAGACACTATATCAATAAAGGATAAACACCATGCTAACAGTATATATAAAACAGATTTTAATTCAAAGCAGAAGCATTTACTGTTGCAGGATAATTCAAAGAAAAGTTAGCTAAAACAAGATACTAAACTGAAAACATATGAAAGAAAATTCTGCATGAGCTTGGTTGGGGGAATCAGTGGTGAATTCTGTAGATTTCTGGCATTCTAGCTCTTCAGTCTGATTTCACATCATGGGATAGTCCTTTAACGTGGATGTCCACTTTTTGATTAGTCTGCAGTATCTTGCTTGGTCTCCGATGATGATTTTCCTCCTATTACCTGAATCTTGGAAGCAATTGCTGTGAACTTGAAATACAGGAATAACAAGTCCCTACATTCTGCTATTAGAACTCAGTCGAAGCATTCTTTTGAGCAATATGGGAGACTTATGGGCAGCCTCACTTTCCCCAAGATACATATCAGCCTGATCAAATCCTATTGGCACTCTGATTCAGATAGCTGGGATCCCCAGGAGATGAGTCTCCTAAGTTTCCTGTAGCACTTTGTCCAAAAGAGGATTGTACATGAAGGTGACCACACACAGCTGTCCAACATATAGACGTTATTATATGGGTATGGGATCAGTTATTCAGAAACCTGTTATGCAGCAGGATGTTAAGAAAACCATTGGTAAAATGTTAATACTTGCTGCTTTTTCAGTAATAATATCACAGAACTATAACGATTGTGGGACAGATAGAAATATGTTTTAAATGTAATGTAGTAGATTTTAGTCACAGTGCTCAAATATGCTGGAAAAGATCTTATATGGAAATCTCCCAGCGCTTCAATTGATAGATAATGAACCTATACATCCAAAGGCACAAGTACAATTTTAGGGCTCTGAGCTGTCCTAGGCTACATTCACTGAAAGTGAAATGGAGCTTGTACATTAGTCAAAATCAAACTCCATTGATCACTTTGGTAAAAACTATTTTGATGCCGCTTATTGCTTTCATGGTCTGAGAGGTATGCATAGACACCATTTAAGCCATAGCAATCTATTCATTAGTATTTGGACAAGCACCAAAGGGCGATACAATATAGAGAGTTTCTATCTGGTAATTACATTTTAAATACTTTTCCTAAAAGTGTTATCTGTATTTTTTGTACTTTTAAGTTTGTTCAACATAATAAAAATCAAAAGGTAAGATGTATTTTTTATTAAGAGAAAATGAAATATTTATCCATACTGTGTACGCAATAGTTTTAAACCAGAATGAAGCAGGCGAAAACAAATTATTCCAATAAGAAGATACAACCCTATAGGCAGACACGGGTGCTCCAGTCCTAAAGGAATAAACAAGTCAGATTTTACACAGATGGTGCCATGGTGTAATGGTTAGCACTCTGGACTCTGAATCCAGCGATCTGAGTTCAAATCTCAGTGGGACCTTGCTAGAATTTTTCCTATAGATGGAAATGAAGAGGTAAATACAGTTCAATGTATGGAAATCTAGCTAACAGAGACAAAATTAAACAAATACAAGAGGCACAAAATAGCATTTTCTGAATAAACAGCTAAATTATTCATGAGGTAAGAATTTAAAAAAATAAAATAAAACAGTGACACTCCATGCAATACTATGCATGTCTATTAAGATTGTTGTTACAGAGCAAAGTAGTTAACACTGCTGCCTCAGATGGGTCCAATTGAAAAACAGACCATAATCCACTACTGTGGGGTTTGTATTTCTTCTAAATACTAGGATAGCTTTTACCCAGGTACACCTGCCCAAGTACAGTCCAAAAAACATGCAAATATGCTATTTGGCCTCTGATAAAAAATAGCCCAGGGTTCCTGTGTGGTAGAGAATTTAAACTGAACACCCCAATGGGACAGGGACTAATGAGAATGGATACATTCTGATTTGTAAAACACTATAATATGCAGACACTATATCAATAAAGGATAAACACCATGCTAACAGTATATATAAAACAGATTTTAATTCAAAGCAGAAGCATTTACTGTTGCAGGATAATTCAAAGAAAAGTTAGCTAAAACAAGATACTAAACTGAAAACATATGAAAGAAAATTCTGCATGAGCTTGGTTGGGGGAATCAGTGGTGAATTCTGTAGATTTCTGGCATTCTAGCTCTTCAGTCTGATTTCACATCATGGGATAGTCCTTTAACGTGGATGTCCACTTTTTGATTAGTCTGCAGTATCTTGCTTGGTCTCCGATGATGATTTTCCTCCTATTACCTGAATCTTGGAAGCAATTGCTGTGAACTTGAAATACAGGAATAACAAGTCCCTACATTCTGCTATTAGAACTCAGTCGAAGCATTCTTTTGAGCAATATGGGAGACTTATGGGCAGCCTCACTTTCCCCAAGATACATATCAGCCTGATCAAATCCTATTGGCACTCTGATTCAGATAGCTGGGATCCCCAGGAGATGAGTCTCCTAAGTTTCCTGTAGCACTTTGTCCAAAAGAGGATTGTACATGAAGGTGACCACACACAGCTGTCCAACATATAGACGTTATTATATGGGTATGGGATCAGTTATTCAGAAACCTGTTATGCAGCAGGATGTTAAGAAAACCATTGGTAAAATGTTAATACTTGCTGCTTTTTCAGTAATAATATCACAGAACTATAACGATTGTGGGACAGATAGAAATATGTTTTAAATGTAATGTAGTAGATTTTAGTCACAGTGCTCAAATATGCTGGAAAAGATCTTATATGGAAATCTCCCAGCGCTTCAATTGATAGATAATGAACCTATACATCCAAAGGCACAAGTACAATTTTAGGGCTCTGAGCTGTCCTAGGCTACATTCACTGAAAGTGAAATGGAGCTTGTACATTAGTCAAAATCAAACTCCATTGATCACTTTGGTAAAAACTATTTTGATGCCGCTTATTGCTTTCATGGTCTGAGAGGTATGCATAGACACCATTTAAGCCATAGCAATCTATTCATTAGTATTTGGACAAGCACCAAAGGGCGATACAATATAGAGAGTTTCTATCTGGTAATTACATTTTAAATACTTTTCCTAAAAGTGTTATCTGTATTTTTTGTACTTTTAAGTTTGTTCAACATAATAAAAATCAAAAGGTAAGATGTATTTTTTATTAAGAGAAAATGAAATATTTATCCATACTGTGTACGCAATAGTTTTAAACCAGAATGAAGCAGGCGAAAACAAATTATTCCAATAAGAAGATACAACCCTATAGGCAGACACGGGTGCTCCAGTCCTAAAGGAATAAACAAGTCAGATTTTACACAGATGGTGCCATGGTGTAATGGTTAGCACTCTGGACTCTGAATCCAGCGATCTGAGTTCAAATCTCAGTGGGACCTTGCTAGAATTTTTCCTATAGATGGAAATGAAGAGGTAAATACAGTTCAATGTATGGAAATCTAGCTAACAGAGACAAAATTAAACAAATACAAGAGGCACAAAATAGCATTTTCTGAATAAACAGCTAAATTATTCATGAGGTAAGAATTTAAAAAAATAAAATAAAACAGTGACACTCCATGCAATACTATGCATGTCTATTAAGATTGTTGTTACAGAGCAAAGTAGTTAACACTGCTGCCTCAGATGGGTCCAATTGAAAAACAGACCATAATCCACTACTGTGGGGTTTGTATTTCTTCTAAATACTAGGATAGCTTTTACCCAGGTACACCTGCCCAAGTACAGTCCAAAAAACATGCAAATATGCTATTTGGCCTCTGATAAAAAATAGCCCAGGGTTCCTGTGTGGTAGAGAATTTAAACTGAACACCCCAATGGGACAGGGACTAATGAGAATGGATACATTCTGATTTGTAAAACACTATAATATGCAGACACTATATCAATAAAGGATAAACACCATGCTAACAGTATATATAAAACAGATTTTAATTCAAAGCAGAAGCATTTACTGTTGCAGGATAATTCAAAGAAAAGTTAGCTAAAACAAGATACTAAACTGAAAACATATGAAAGAAAATTCTGCATGAGCTTGGTTGGGGGAATCAGTGGTGAATTCTGTAGATTTCTGGCATTCTAGCTCTTCAGTCTGATTTCACATCATGGGATAGTCCTTTAACGTGGATGTCCACTTTTTGATTAGTCTGCAGTATCTTGCTTGGTCTCCGATGATGATTTTCCTCCTATTACCTGAATCTTGGAAGCAATTGCTGTGAACTTGAAATACAGGAATAACAAGTCCCTACATTCTGCTATTAGAACTCAGTCGAAGCATTCTTTTGAGCAATATGGGAGACTTATGGGCAGCCTCACTTTCCCCAAGATACATATCAGCCTGATCAAATCCTATTGGCACTCTGATTCAGATAGCTGGGATCCCCAGGAGATGAGTCTCCTAAGTTTCCTGTAGCACTTTGTCCAAAAGAGGATTGTACATGAAGGTGACCACACACAGCTGTCCAACATATAGACGTTATTATATGGGTATGGGATCAGTTATTCAGAAACCTGTTATGCAGCAGGATGTTAAGAAAACCATTGGTAAAATGTTAATACTTGCTGCTTTTTCAGTAATAATATCACAGAACTATAACGATTGTGGGACAGATAGAAATATGTTTTAAATGTAATGTAGTAGATTTTAGTCACAGTGCTCAAATATGCTGGAAAAGATCTTATATGGAAATCTCCCAGCGCTTCAATTGATAGATAATGAACCTATACATCCAAAGGCACAAGTACAATTTTAGGGCTCTGAGCTGTCCTAGGCTACATTCACTGAAAGTGAAATGGAGCTTGTACATTAGTCAAAATCAAACTCCATTGATCACTTTGGTAAAAACTATTTTGATGCCGCTTATTGCTTTCATGGTCTGAAAGGTATGCATAGACACCATTTAAGCCATAGCAATCTATTCATTAGTATTTGGACAAGCACCAAAGGGCGATACAATATAGAGAGTTTCTATCTGGTAATTACATTTTAAATACTTTTCCTAAAAGTGTTATCTGTATTTTTTGTACTTTTAAGTTTGTTCAACATAATAAAAATCAAAAGGTAAGATGTATTTTTTATTAAGAGAAAATGAAATATTTATCCATACTGTGTACGCAATAGTTTTAAACCAGAATGAAGCAGGCGAAAACAAATTATTCCAATAAGAAGATACAACCCTATAGGCAGACACGGGTGCTCCAGTCCTAAAGGAATAAACAAGTCAGATTTTACACAGATGGTGCCATGGTGTAATGGTTAGCACTCTGGACTCTGAATCCAGCGATCTGAGTTCAAATCTCAGTGGGACCTTGCTAGAATTTTTCCTATAGATGGAAATGAAGAGGTAAATACAGTTCAATCTATGGAAATCTAGCTAACAGAGACAAAATTAAACAAATACAAGAGGCACAAAATAGCATTTTCTGAATAAACAGCTAAATTATTCATGAGGTAAGAATTTAAAAAAATAAAATAAAACAGTGACACTCCATGCAATACTATGCATGTCTATTAAGATTGTTGTTACAGAGCAAAGTAGTTAACACTGCTGCCTCAGATGGGTCCAATTGAAAAAAAGACCATAATCCACTACTGTGGGGTTTGTATTTCTTCTAAATACTAGGATAGCTTTTACCCAGGTACACCTGCCCAAGTACAGTCCAAAAAACATTCAAATATGCTATTTGGCCTCTGATAAAAAATAGCCCAGGGTTCCTGTGTGGTAGAGAATTTAAACTGAACACCCCAATGGGACAGGGACTAATGAGAATGGATACATTCTGATTTGTAAAACACTATAATATGCAGACACTATATCAATAAAGGATAAACACCATGCTAACAGTATATATAAAATAGATTTTAATTCAAAGCAGAAGCATTTACTGTTGCAGGATAATTCAAAGAAAAGTTAGCTAAAACAAGATACTAAACTGAAAACATATGAAAGAAAATTCTGCATGAGCTTGGTTGGGGGAATCAGTGGTGAATTCTGTAGATTTCTGGCATTCTAGCTCTTCAGTCTGATTTCACATCATGGGATAGTCCTTTAACGTGGATGTCCACTTTTTGATTAGTCTGCAGTATCTTGCTTGGTCTCCGATGATGATTTTCCTCCTATTACCTGAATCTTGGAAGCAATTGCTGTGAACTTGAAATACAGGAATAACAAGTCCCTACATTCTGCTCTAAGAACTCAGTCGAAGCATTCTTTTGAGCAATATGGGAGACTTATGGGCAGCCTCACTTTCCCCAAGATACATATCAGCCTGATCAAATCCTATTGGCACTCTGATTCAGATAGCTGGGATCCCCAGGAGATGAGTCTCCTAAGTTTCCTGCAGCACTTTGTCCAAAAGAGGATTGTACATGAAGGTGACCACACACAGCTGTCCAACACATAGACGTTATTATATGGGAATGGGACCAGTTATTCAGAAACCTGGTATGCAGCAGGATGTTAAGAAAACCATTGGTAAAATGTTAATACTTGCTGCTTTTTCAGTAATAATATCACAAAACTATAACGATTGTGGGACAGATAGAAATATGTTTTAAATGTAATGTAGTAGATTTTAGTCACAGTGCTCAAATATGCTATAAAAGATCTTATATGGAAATCTCCCAGCGCTTCAATTGATAGATAATGAACCTATACATCCAAAGGCACAAGTACAATTTTAGGGCTCTGAGCTGTCCTAGGCTACATTCACTGAAAGTGAAATGGAGCTTGTACATTAGTCAAAATCAAACTCCATTGATCACTTTTGTAAAAACTATTTTGATGCCGCTTATTGCTTTCATGGTCTGAAAGGTATGCATAGACACCATTTAAGCCATAGCAATCTATTCATTAGTATTTGGACAAGCACCAAAGGGCGATACAATATAGAGAGTTTCTATGTGGTAATTACATTTTAAATACTTTTCCTAAAAGTGTTATCTGTATTTTTTGTACTTTTAAGTTTGTTCAACATAATAAAAATCAAAAGGTAAGATGTATTTTTTATTAAGAGAAAATGAAATATTTATCCATACTGTGTACGCAATAGTTTTAAACCAGAATGAAGCAGGCGAAAACAAATTATTCCAATAAGAAGATACAACCCTATAGGCATACACGGGTGCTCCAGTCCTAAAGGAATAAACAAGTCAGATTTTACACAGTTGGTGCCATGGTGTAATGGTTAGCACTCTGGACTCTGAATCCAGCGATCTGAGTTCAAATCTCAGTGGGACCTTGATAGAATGTTTCCTATAGATGGAAATGAAGAGGTAAATACAGTTCAATGTATGGAAATCTAGCTAACAGAGACAAAATTAAACAAATACAAGAGGCACAAAATAGCATTTTCTGAATAAACAGCTAAATTATTCATGAGGTAAGAATTTAAAAAAATAAAATAAAACAGTGACACTCCATGCAATACTATGCATGTCTATTAAGATTGTTGTTACAGAGCAAAGTAGTTAACACTGCTGCCTCAGATGGGTCCAATTGAAAAACAGACCATAATCCACTACTGTGGGGTTTGTATTTCTTCTAAATACTAGGATAGCTTTTACCCAGGTACACCTGCCCAAGTACAGTCCAAAAAACATGCAAATATGCTATTTGGCCTCTGATAAAAAATAGCCCAGGGTTCCTGTGTGGTAGAGAATTTAAACTGAACACCCCAATGGGACAGGGACTAATGAGAATGGATACATTCTGATTTGTAAAACACTATAATATGCAGACACTATATCAATAAAGGATAAACACCATGCTAACAGTATATATAAAACAGATTTTAATTCAAAGCAGAAGCATTTACTGTTGCAGGATAATTCAAAGAAAAGTTAGCTAAAACAAGATACTAAACTGAAAACATATGAAAGAAAATTCTGCATGAGCTTGGTTGGGGGAATCAGTGGTGAATTCTGTAGATTTCTGGCATTCTAGCTCTTCAGTCTGATTTCACATCATGGGATAGTCCTTTAACGTGGATGTCCACTTTTTGATTAGTCTGCAGTATCTTGCTTGGTCTCCGATGATGATTTTCCTCCTATTACCTGAATCTTGGAAGCAATTGCTGTGAACTTGAAATACAGGAATAACAAGTCCCTACATTCTGCTATTAGAACTCAGTCGAAGCATTCTTTTGAGCAATATGGGAGACTTATGGGCAGCCTCACTTTCCCCAAGATACATATCAGCCTGATCAAATCCTATTGGCACTCTGATTCAGATAGCTGGGATCCCCAGGAGATGAGTCTCCTAAGTTTCCTGTAGCACTTTGTCCAAAAGAGGATTGTACATGAAGGTGACCACACACAGCTGTCCAACATATAGACGTTATTATATGGGTATGGGATCAGTTATTCAGAAACCTGTTATGCAGCAGGATGTTAAGAAAACCATTGGTAAAATGTTAATACTTGCTGCTTTTTCAGTAATAATATCACAGAACTATAACGATTGTGGGACAGATAGAAATATGTTTTAAATGTAATGTAGTAGATTTTAGTCACAGTGCTCAAATATGCTGGAAAAGATCTTATATGGAAATCTCCCAGCGCTTCAATTGATAGATAATGAACCTATACATCCAAAGGCACAAGTACAATTTTAGGGCTCTGAGCTGTCCTAGGCTACATTCACTGAAAGTGAAATGGAGCTTGTACATTAGTCAAAATCAAACTCCATTGATCACTTTGGTAAAAACTATTTTGATGCCGCTTATTGCTTTCATGGTCTGAGAGGTATGCATAGACACCATTTAAGCCATAGCAATCTATTCATTAGTATTTGGACAAGCACCAAAGGGCGATACAATATAGAGAGTTTCTATCTGGTAATTACATTTTAAATACTTTTCCTAAAAGTGTTATCTGTATTTTTTGTACTTTTAAGTTTGTTCAACATAATAAAAATCAAAAGGTAAGATGTATTTTTTATTAAGAGAAAATGAAATATTTATCCATACTGTGTACGCAATAGTTTTAAACCAGAATGAAGCAGGCGAAAACAAATTATTCCAATAAGAAGATACAACCCTATAGGCAGACACGGGTGCTCCAGTCCTAAAGGAATAAACAAGTCAGATTTTACACAGATGGTGCCATGGTGTAATGGTTAGCACTCTGGACTCTGAATCCAGCGATCTGAGTTCAAATCTCAGTGGGACCTTGCTAGAATTTTTCCTATAGATGGAAATGAAGAGGTAAATACAGTTCAATGTATGGAAATCTAGCTAACAGAGACAAAATTAAACAAATACAAGAGGCACAAAATAGCATTTTCTGAATAAACAGCTAAATTATTCATGAGGTAAGAATTTAAAAAAATAAAATAAAACAGTGACACTCCATGCAATACTATGCATGTCTATTAAGATTGTTGTTACAGAGCAAAGTAGTTAACACTGCTGCCTCAGATGGGTCCAATTGAAAAACAGACCATAATCCACTACTGTGGGGTTTGTATTTCTTCTAAATACTAGGATAGCTTTTACCCAGGTACACCTGCCCAAGTACAGTCCAAAAAACATGCAAATATGCTATTTGGCCTCTGATAAAAAATAGCCCAGGGTTCCTGTGTGGTAGAGAATTTAAACTGAACACCCCAATGGGACAGGGACTAATGAGAATGGATACATTCTGATTTGTAAAACACTATAATATGCAGACACTATATCAATAAAGGATAAACACCATGCTAACAGTATATATAAAACAGATTTTAATTCAAAGCAGAAGCATTTACTGTTGCAGGATAATTCAAAGAAAAGTTAGCTAAAACAAGATACTAAACTGAAAACATATGAAAGAAAATTCTGCATGAGCTTGGTTGGGGGAATCAGTGGTGAATTCTGTAGATTTCTGGCATTCTAGCTCTTCAGTCTGATTTCACATCATGGGATAGTCCTTTAACGTGGATGTCCACTTTTTGATTAGTCTGCAGTATCTTGCTTGGTCTCCGATGATGATTTTCCTCCTATTACCTGAATCTTGGAAGCAATTGCTGTGAACTTGAAATACAGGAATAACAAGTCCCTACATTCTGCTATTAGAACTCAGTCGAAGCATTCTTTTGAGCAATATGGGAGACTTATGGGCAGCCTCACTTTCCCCAAGATACATATCAGCCTGATCAAATCCTATTGGCACTCTGATTCAGATAGCTGGGATCCCCAGGAGATGAGTCTCCTAAGTTTCCTGTAGCACTTTGTCCAAAAGAGGATTGTACATGAAGGTGACCACACACAGCTGTCCAACATATAGACGTTATTATATGGGTATGGGATCAGTTATTCAGAAACCTGTTATGCAGCAGGATGTTAAGAAAACCATTGGTAAAATGTTAATACTTGCTGCTTTTTCAGTAATAATATCACAGAACTATAACGATTGTGGGACAGATAGAAATATGTTTTAAATGTAATGTAGTAGATTTTAGTCACAGTGCTCAAATATGCTGGAAAAGATCTTATATGGAAATCTCCCAGCGCTTCAATTGATAGATAATGAACCTATACATCCAAAGGCACAAGTACAATTTTAGGGCTCTGAGCTGTCCTAGGCTACATTCACTGAAAGTGAAATGGAGCTTGTACATTAGTCAAAATCAAACTCCATTGATCACTTTGGTAAAAACTATTTTGATGCCGCTTATTGCTTTCATGGTCTGAAAGGTATGCATAGACACCATTTAAGCCATAGCAATCTATTCATTAGTATTTGGACAAGCACCAAAGGGCGATACAATATAGAGAGTTTCTATCTGGTAATTACATTTTAAATACTTTTCCTAAAAGTGTTATCTGTATTTTTTGTACTTTTAAGTTTGTTCAACATAATAAAAATCAAAAGGTAAGATGTATTTTTTATTAAGAGAAAATGAAATATTTATCCATACTGTGTACGCAATAGTTTTAAACCAGAATGAAGCAGGCGAAAACAAATTATTCCAATAAGAAGATACAACCCTATAGGCAGACACGGGTGCTCCAGTCCTAAAGGAATAAACAAGTCAGATTTAACACAGATGGTGCCATGGTGTAATGGTTAGCACTCTGGACTCTGAATCCAGCGATCTGAGTTCAAATCTCAGTGGGACCTTGCTAGAATTTTTCCTATAGATGGAAATGAAGAGGTAAATACAGTTCAATGTATGGAAATCTAGCTAACAGAGACAAAATTAAACAAATACAAGAGGCACAAAATAGCATTTTCTGAATAAACAGCTAAATTATTCATGAGGTAAGAATTTAAAAAAATAAAATAAAACAGTGACACTCCATGCAATACTATGCATGTCTATTAAGATTGTTGTTACAGAGCAAAGTAGTTAACACTGCTGCCTCAGATGGGTCCAATTGAAAAAAAGACCATAATCCACTACTGTGGGGTTTGTATTTCTTCTAAATACTAGGATAGCTTTTACCCAGGTACACCTGCCCAAGTACAGCCCAAAAAACATTCAAATATGCTATTTGGCCTCTGATAAAAAATAGCCCAGGGTTCCTGTGTGGTAGAGAATTTAAACTGAACACCCCAATGGGACAGGGACTAATGAGAATGGATACATTCTGATTTGTAAAACACTATAATATGCAGACACTATATCAATAAAGGATAAACACCATGCTAACAGTATATATAAAATAGATTTTAATTCAAAGCAGAAGCATTTACTGTTGCAGGATAATCCAAAGAAAAGTTAGCTAAAACAAGATACTAAACTGAAAACATATGAAAGAAAATTCTGCATGAGCTTGGTTGGGGGAATCAGTGGTGAATTCTGTAGATTTCTGGCATTCTAGCTCTTCAGTCTGATTTCACATCATGGGATAGTCCTTTAACGTGGATGTCCACTTTTTGATTAGTCTGCAGTATCTTGCTTGGTCTCCGATGATGATTTTCCTCCTATTACCTGAATCTTGGAAGCAATTGCTGTGAACTTGAAATACAGGAATAACAAGTCCCTACATTCTGCTCTAAGAACTCAGTCGAAGCATTCTTTTGAGCAATATGGGAGACTTATGGGCAGCCTCACTTTCCCCAAGATACATATCAGCCTGATCAAATCCTATTGGCACTCTGATTCAGATAGCTGGGATCCCCAGGAGATGAGTCTCCTAAGTTTCCTGCAGCACTTTGTCCAAAAGAGGATTGTACATGAAGGTGACCACACACAGCTGTCCAACACATAGACGTTATTATATGGGAATGGGACCAGTTATTCAGAAACCTGGTATGCAGCAGGATGTTAAGAAAACCATTGGTAAAATGTTAATACTTGCTGCTTTTTCAGTAATAATATCACAAAACTATAACGATTGTGGGACAGATAGAAATATGTTTTAAATGTAATGTAGTAGATTTTAGTCACAGTGCTCAAATATGCTATAAAAGATCTTATATGGAAATCTCCCAGCGCTTCAATTGATAGATAATGAACCTATACATCCAAAGGCACAAGTACAATTTTAGGGCTCTGAGCTGTCCTAGGCTACATTCACTGAAAGTGAAATGGAGCTTGTACATTAGTCAAAATCAAACTCCATTGATCACTTTTGTAAAAACTATTTTGATGCCGCTTATTGCTTTCATGGTCTGAAAGGTATGCATAGACACCATTTAAGCCATAGCAATCTATTCATTAGTATTTGGACAAGCACCAAAGGGCGATACAATATAGAGAGTTTCTATCTGGTAATTACATTTTAAATACTTTTCCTAAAAGTGTTATCTGTATTTTTTGTACTTTTAAGTTTGTTCAACATAATAAAAATCAAAAGGTAAGATGTATTTTTTATTAAGAGAAAATGAAATATTTATCCATACTGTGTACGCAATAGTTTTAAACCAGAATGAAGCAGGCGAAAACAAATTATTCCAATAAGAAGATACAACCCTATAGGCAGACACGGGTGCTCCAGTCCTAAAGGAATAAACAAGTCAGATTTTACACAGATGGTGCCATGGTGTAATGGTTAGCACTCTGGACTCTGAATCCAGCGATCTGAGTTCAAATCTCAGTGGGACCTTGCTAGAATTTTTCCTATAGATGGAAATGAAGAGGTAAATACAGTTCAATGTATGGAAATCTAGCTAACAGAGACAAAATTAAACAAATACAAGAGGCACAAAATAGCATTTTCTGAATAAACAGCTAAATTATTCATGAGGTAAGAATTTAAAAAAATAAAATAAAACAGTGACACTCCATGCAATACTATGCATGTCTATTAAGATTGTTGTTACAGAGCAAAGTAGTTAACACTGCTGCCTCAGATGGGTCCAATTGAAAAAAAGACCATAATCCACTACTGTGGGGTTTGTATTTCTTCTAAATACTAGGATAGCTTTTACCCAGGTACACCTGCCCAAGTACAGTCCAAAAAACATTCAAATATGCTATTTGGCCTCTGATAAAAAATAGCCCAGGGTTCCTGTGTGGTAGAGAATTTAAACTGAACACCCCAATGGGACAGGGACTAATGAGAATGGATACATTCTGATTTGTAAAACACTATAATATGCAGACACTATATCAATAAAGGATAAACACCATGCTAACAGTATATATAAAATAGATTTTAATTCAAAGCAGAAGCATTTACTGTTGCAGGATAATTCAAAGAAAAGTTAGCTAAAACAAGATACTAAACTGAAAACATATGAAAGAAAATTCTGCATGAGCTTGGTTGGGGGAATCAGTGGTGAATTCTGTAGATTTCTGGCATTCTAGCTCTTCAGTCTGATTTCACATCATGGGATAGTCCTTTAACGTGGATGTCCACTTTTTGATTAGTCTGCAGTATCTTGCTTGGTCTCCGATGATGATTTTCCTCCTATTACCTGAATCTTGGAAGCAATTGCTGTGAACTTGAAATACAGGAATAACAAGTCCCTACATTCTGCTCTAAGAACTCAGTCGAAGCATTCTTTTGAGCAATATGGGAGACTTATGGGCAGCCTCACTTTCCCCAAGATACATATCAGCCTGATCAAATCCTATTGGCACTCTGATTCAGATAGCTGGGATCCCCAGGAGATGAGTCTCCTAAGTTTCCTGCAGCACTTTGTCCAAAAGAGGATTGTACATGAAGGTGACCACACACAGCTGTCCAACACATAGACGTTATTATATGGGAATGGGACCAGTTATTCAGAAACCTGGTATGCAGCAGGATGTTAAGAAAACCATTGGTAAAATGTTAATACTTGCTGCTTTTTCAGTAATAATATCACAAAACTATAACGATTGTGGGACAGATAGAAATATGTTTTAAATGTAATGTAGTAGATTTTAGTCACAGTGCTCAAATATGCTATAAAAGATCTTATATGGAAATCTCCCAGCGCTTCAATTGATAGATAATGAACCTATACATCCAAAGGCACAAGTACAATTTTAGGGCTCTGAGCTGTCCTAGGCTACATTCACTGAAAGTGAAATGGAGCTTGTACATTAGTCAAAATCAAACTCCATTGATCACTTTTGTAAAAACTATTTTGATGCCGCTTATTGCTTTCATGGTCTGAAAGGTATGCATAGACACCATTTAAGCCATAGCAATCTATTCATTAGTATTTGGACAAGCACCAAAGGGCGATACAATATAGAGAGTTTCTATCTGGTAATTACATTTTAAATACTTTTCCTAAAAGTGTTATCTGTATTTTTTGTACTTTTAAGTTTGTTCAACATAATAAAAATCAAAAGGTAAGATGTATTTTTTATTAAGAGAAAATGAAATATTTATCCATACTGTGTACGCAATAGTTTTAAACCAGAATGAAGCAGGCGAAAACAAATTATTCCAATAAGAAGATACAACCCTATAGGCAGACACGGGTGCTCCAGTCCTAAAGGAATAAACAAGTCAGATTTTACACAGTTGGTGCCATGGTGTAATGGTTAGCACTCTGGACTCTGAATCCAGCGATCTGAGTTCAAATCTCAGTGGGACCTTGATAGAATGTTTCCTATAGATGGAAATGAAGAGGTAAATACAGTTCAATGTATGGAAATCTAGCTAACAGAGACAAAATTAAACAAATACAAGAGGCACAAAATAGCATTTTCTGAATAAACAGCTAAATTATTCATGAGGTAAAAATTTAAAAAAATAAAATAAAACAGTGACACTCCATGCAATACTATGCATGTCTATTAAGATTGTTGTTACAGAGCAAAGTAGTTAACACTGCTGCCTCAGATGGGTCCAATTGAAAAACAGACCATAATCCACTACTGTGGGGTTTGTATTTCTTCTAAATACTAGGATAGCTTTTACCCAGGTGCCCCTGCCCAAGTACAGTCCAAAAAACATTCAAATATGCTATTTGGCCTCTGATAAAAAATAGCCCAGGGTTCCTGTGTGGTAGAGAATTTAAACTGAACACCCCAATGGGACAAGGACTAATGAGAATGGATACATTCTGATTTGTAAAACACTTTAATATGCAGACACTATATCAATAAAGGATAAACACCATGCTAACAGTATATATAAAACAGATTTTAATTCAAAGCAGAAGCATTTACTGTTGCAGGATAATTCAAAGAAAAGTTAGCTAAAACAAGATACTAAACTGAAAACATATGAAAGAAAATTCTGCATGAGCTTGGTTGGGGGAATCAGTGGTGAATTCTGTAGATTTCTGGCATTCTAGCTCTTCAGTCTGATTTCACATCATGGGATAGTCCTTTAACGTGGATGTCCACTTTTTGATTAGTCTGCAGTATCTTGCTTGGTCTCCGATGATGATTTTCCTCCTATTACCTGAATCTTGGAAGCAATTGCTGTGAACTTGAAATACAGGAATAACAAGTCCCTACATTCTGCTATTAGAACTCAGTCGAAGCATTCTTTTGAGCAATATGAGAGACTTATGGGCAGCCTCACTTTCCCCAAGATACATATCAGCCTGATCAAATCCTATTGGCACTCTGATTCAGATAGCTGGGATCCCCAGGAGATGAGTCTCCTAAGTTTCCTGCAGCACTTTGTCCAAAAGAGGATTGTACATGAAGGTGACCACACACAGCTGTCCAACACATAGACGTTATTATATGGGAATGGGACCAGTTATTCAGAAACCTGTTATGCAGCAGGATGTTAAGAAAACCATTGGTAAAATGTTAATACTTGCTGCTTTTTCAGTAATAATATCACAGAACTATAACGATTGTGGGACAGATAGAAATATGTTTTAAATGTAATGTAGTAGATTTTAGTCACAGTGCTCAAATATGCTGGAAAAGATCTTATATGGAAATCTCCCAGCGCTTCAATTGATAGATAATGAACCTATACATCCAAAGCCACAAGTACAATTTTAGGGCTCTGAGCTGTCCTAGGCTACATTCACTGGAAGTGAAATGGAGCTTGTACATTAGTCAAAATCAAACTCCATTGATCACTTTGGTAAAAACTATTTTGATGCCGCTTATTGCTTTCATGGTCTGAACGGTATGCATAGACACCATTTAAGCCATAGCAATCTATTCATTAGTATTTGGACAAGCACCATAGGGCGATACAATATAGAGAGTTTCTATCTGGTAATTACATTTTAAATACTTTTCCTAAAAGTGTTATCTGTATTTTTTGTACTTTTAAGTTTGTTCAACATAATAAAAATCAAAAGGTAAGATGTATTTTTTATTAAGAGAAAATGAAATATTTATCCATACTGTGTACGCAATAGTTTTAAACCAGAATGAAGCAGGCGAAAACAAATTATTCCAATAAGAAGATACAACCCTATAGGCAGACACGGGTGCTCCAGTCCTAAAGGAATAAACAAGTCAGATTTTACACAGATGATGCCATGGTGTAATGGTTAGCACTCTGGACTCTGAGTCCAGTGATCTGAGTTCAAATCTCAGTGGGACCTTGATAGAATTTTTCCTATAGATGGAAATTCAGAGGTAAATACAGTTCAATGTATGGAAATCTAGCTAACAGAGACAAAATTAAACAAATACAAGAGGCACAAAATAACATTTTCTGAATAAACAGCTAAATTATTCATGAGGTAAAAATTTAAAAAAATAAAATAAAACAGTGACACTCCATGCAATACTATGCATGTCTATTAAGATTGTTGTTACAGAGCAAAGTAGTTAACACTGCTGCCTCAGATGGGTCCAATTGAAAAACAGACCATAATCCACTACTGTGGGGTTTGTATTTCTTCTAAATACTAGGATAGCTTTTACCCAGGTACACCTGCCCAAGTACAGTCCAAAAAACATGCAAATATGCTATTTGGCCTCTGATAAAAAATAGCCCAGGGTTCCTGTGTGGTAGAGAATTTAAACTGAACACCCCAATGGGACAGGGACTAATGAGAATGGATACATTCTGATTTGTAAAACACTATAATATGCAGACACTATATCAATAAAGGATAAACACCATGCTAACAGTATATATAAAACAGATTTTAATTCAAAGCAGAAGCATTTACTGTTGCAGGATAATTCAAAGAAAAGTTAGCTAAAACAAGATACTAAACTGAAAACATATGAAAGAAAATTCTGCATGAGCTTGGTTGGGGGAATCAGTGGTGAATTCTGTAGATTTCTGGCATTCTAGCTCTTCAGTCTGATTTCACATCATGGGATAGTCCTTTAACGTGGATGTCCACTTTTTGATTAGTCTGCAGTATCTTGCTTGGTCTCCGATGATGATTTTCCTCCTATTACCTGAATCTTGGAAGCAATTGCTGTGAACTTGAAATACAGGAATAACAAGTCCCTACATTCTGCTATTAGAACTCAGTCGAAGCATTCTTTTGAGCAATATGGGAGACTTATGGGCAGCCTCACTTTCCCCAAGATACATATCAGCCTGATCAAATCCTATTGGCACTCTGATTCAGATAGCTGGGATCCCCAGGAGATGAGTCTCCTAAGTTTCCTGTAGCACTTTGTCCAAAAGAGGATTGTACATGAAGGTGACCACACACAGCTGTCCAACATATAGACGTTATTATATGGGTATCGGATCAGTTATTCAGAAACCTGTTATGCAGCAGGATGTTAAGAAAACCATTGGTAAAATGTTAATACTTGCTGCTTTTTCAGTAATAATATCACAGAACTATAACGATTGTGGGACAGATAGAAATATGTTTTAAATGTAATGTAGTAGATTTTAGTCACAGTGCTCAAATATGCTGGAAAAGATCTTATATGGAAATCTCCCAGCGCTTCAATTGATAGATAATGAACCTATACATCCAAAGCCACAAGTACAATTTTAGGGCTCTGAGCTGTCCTAGGCTACATTCACTGGAAGTGAAATGGAGCTTGTACATTAGTCAAAATCAAACTCCATTGATCACTTTGGTAAAAACTATTTTGATGCCGCTTATTGCTTTCATGGTCTGAACGGTATGCATAGACACCATTTAAGCCATAGTAATCTATTCATTAGTATTTGGACAAGCACCAAAGGGCGATACAATATAGAGAGTTTCTATCTGGTAATTACATTTTAAATACTTTTCCTAAAAGTGTTATCTGTATTTTTTGTACTTTTAAGTTTGTTCAACATAATAAAAATCAAAAGGTAAGATGTATTTTTTATTAAGAGAAAATGAAATATTTATCCATACTGTGTACGCAATAGTTTTAAACCAGAATGAAGCAGGCGAAAACAAATTATTCCAATAAGAAGATACAACCCTATAGGCAGACACGGGTGCTCCAGTCCTAAAGGAATAAACAAGTCAGATTTTACACAGATGGTGCCATGGTGTAATGGTTAGCACTCTGGACTCTGAGTCCAGTGATCTGAGTTCAAATCTCAGTGGGACCTTGATAGAATTTTTCCTATAGATGGAAATGAAGAGGTAAATACAGTTCAATGTATGGAAATCTAGCTAACAGAGACAAAATTAAACAAATACAAGAGGCACAAAATAGCATTTTCTGAATAAACAGCTAAATTATTCATGAGGTAAAAATTTAAAAAAATAAAATAAAACAGTGACACTCCATGCAATACTATGCATGTCTATTAAGATTGTTGTTACAGAGCAAAGTAGTTAACACTGCTGCCTCAGATGGGTCCAATTAAAAAACAGACCATAATCCACTACTGTGGGGTTTGTATTTCTTCTAAATACTAGGATAGCTTTTACCCAGGTACACCTGCCCAAGTACAGTCCAAAAAACATGCAAATATGCTATTTGGCCTCTGATAAAAAATAGCCCAGGGTTCCTGTGTGGTAGAGAATTTAAACTGAACACCCCAATGGGACAGGGACTAATGAGAATGGATACATTCTGATTTGTAAAACACTATAATATGCAGACACTATATCAATAAAGGATAAACACCATGCTAACAGTATATATAAAACAGATTTTAATTCAAAGCAGAAGCATTTACTGTTGCAGGATAATTCAAAGAAAAGTTAGCTAAAACAAGATACTAAACTGAAAACATATGAAAGAAAATTCTGCATGAGCTTGGTTGGGGGAATCAGTGGTGAATTCTGTAGATTTCTGGCATTCTAGCTCTTCAGTCTGATTTCACATCATGGGATAGTCCTTTAACGTGGATGTCCACTTTTTGATTAGTCTGCAGTATCTTGCTTGGTCTCCGATGATGATTTTCCTCCTATTACCTGAATCTTGGAAGCAATTGCTGTGAACTTGAAATACAGGAATAACAAGTCCCTACATTCTGCTATTAGAACTCAGTCTAAGCATTCTTTTGAGCAATATGGGAGACTTATGGGCAGCCTCACTTTCCCCAAGATACATATCAGCCTGATCAAATCCTATTGGCACTCTGATTCAGATAGCTGGGATCCCCAGGAGATGAGTCTCCTAAGTTTCCTGTAGCACTTTGTCCAAAAGAGGATTGTACATGAAGGTGACCACACACAGCTGTCCAACATATAGACGTTATTATATGGGTATGGGATCAGTTATTCAGAAACCTGTTATGCAGCAGGATGTTAAGAAAACCATTGGTAAAATGTTAATACTTGCTGCTTTTTCAGTAATAATATCACAGAACTATAACGATTGTGGGACAGATAGAAATATGTTTTAAATGTAATGTAGTAGATTTTAGTCACAGTGCTCAAATATGCTGGAAAAGATCTTATATGGAAATCTCCCAGCGCTTCAATTGATAGATAATGAACCTATACATCCAAAGCCACAAGTACAATTTTAGGGCTCTGAGCTGTCCTAGGCTACATTCACTGGAAGTGAAATGGAGCTTGTACATTAGTCAAAATCAAACTCCATTGATCACTTTGGTAAAAACTATTTTGATGCCGCTTATTGCTTTCATGGTCTGAACGGTATGCATAGACACCATTTAAGCCATAGTAATCTATTCATTAGTATTTAGACAAGCACCAAAGGGCGATACAATATAGAGAGTTTCTATCTGGTAATTACATTTTAAATACTTTTCCTAAAAGTGTTATCTGTATTTTTTGTACTTTTAAGTTTGTTCAACATAATAAAAATCAAAAGGTAAGATGTATTTTTTATTAAGAGAAAATGAAATATTTATCCATACTGTGTACGCAATAGTTTTAAACCAGAATGAAGCAGGCGAAAACAAATTATTCCAATAAGAAGATACAACCCTATAGGCAGACACGGGTGCTCCAGTCCTAAAGGAATAAACAAGTCAGATTTTACACAGATGGTGCCATGGTGTAATGGTTAGCACTCTGGACTCTGAATCCAGCGATCTGAGTTCAAATCTCAGTGGGACCTTGATAGAATTTTTCCTATAGATGGAAATGAAGAGGTAAATACAGTTCAATGTATGGAAATCTAGCTAACAGAGACAAAATTAAACAAATACAAGAGGCACAAAATAGCATTTTCTGAATAAACAGCTAAATTATTCATGAGGTAAGAATTTAAAAAAATAAAATAAAACAGTGACACTCCATGCAATACTATCCATGTCTATTAAGATTGTTGTTACAGAGCAAAGTAGTTAACACTGCTGCCTCAGATGGGTCCAATTGAAAAACAGACCATAATCCACTACTGTGGGGTTTGTATTTCTTCTAAATACTAGGATAGCTTTTACCCAGGTACACCTGCCCAAGTACAGTCCAAAAAACATGCAAATATGCTATTTGGCATCTGATAAAAAATAGCCCAGGGTTCCTGTGTGGTAGAGAATTTAAACTGAACACCCCAATGGGACAGGGACTAATGAGAATGGATACATTCTGATTTGTAAAACACTATAATATGCAGACACTATATCAATAAAGGATAAACACCATGCTAACAGTATATATAAAACAGATTTTAATTCAAAGCAGAAGCATTTACTGTTGCAGGATAATTCAAAGAAAAGTTAGCTAAAACAAGATACTAAACTGAAAACATATGAAAGAAAATTCTGCATGAGCTTGGTTGGGGGAATCAGTGGTGAATTCTGTAGATTTCTGGCATTCTAGCTCTTCAGTCTGATTTCACATCATGGGATAGTCCTTTAACGTGGATGTCCACTTTTTGATTAGTCTGCAGTATCTTGCTTGGTCTCCGATGATGATTTTCCTCCTATTACCTGAATCTTGGAAGCAATTGCTGTGAACTTGAAATACAGGAATAACAAGTCCCTACATTCTGCTATTAGAACTCAGTCGAAGCATTCTTTTGAGCAATATGGGAGACTTATGGGCAGCCTCACTTTCCCCAAGATACATATCAGCCTGATCAAATCCTATTGGCACTCTGATTCAGATAGCTGGGATCCCCAGGAGATGAGTCTCCTAAGTTTCCTGTAGCACTTTGTCCAAAAGAGGATTGTACATGAAGGTGACCACACACAGCTGTCCAACACATAGACGTTATTATATGGGTATGGGATCAGTTATTCAGAAACCTGTTATGCAGCAGGATGTTAAGAAAACCATTGGTAAAATGTTAATACTTGCTGCTTTTTCAGTAATAATATCACAGAACTATAACGATTGTGGGACAGATAGAAATATGTTTTAAATGTAATGTAGTAGATTTTAGTCACAGTGCTCAAATATGCTGGAAAAGATCTTATATGGAAATCTCCCAGCGCTTCAATTGATAGATAATGAACCTATACATCCAAAGCCACAAGTACAATTTTAGGGCTCTGAGCTGTCCTAGGCTACATTCACTGGAAGTGAAATGGAGCTTGTACATTAGTCAAAATCAAACTCCATTGATCACTTTGGTAAAAACTATTTTGATGCCGCTTATTGCTTTCATGGTCTGAACGGTATGCATAGACACCATTTAAGCCATAGTAATCTATTCATTAGTATTTGGACAAGCACCAAAGGGCGATACAATATAGAGAGTTTCTATCTGGTAATTACATTTTAAATACTTTTCCTAAAAGTGTTATCTGTATTTTTTGTACTTTTAAGTTTGTTCAACATAATAAAAATCAAAAGGTAAGATGTATTTTTTATTAAGAGAAAATGAAATATTTATCCATACTGTGTACGCAATAGTTTTAAACCAGAATGAAGCAGGCGAAAACAAATTATTCCAATAAGAAGATACAACCCTATAGGCAGAAACGGGTGCTCCAGTCCTAAAGGAATAAACAAGTCAGATTTTACACAGATGGTGCCATGGTGTAATGGTTAGCACTCTGGACTCTGAATCCAGCGATCAGAGTTCAAATCTCAGTGGGACCTTGATAGAATTTTTCCTATAGATGGAAATGAAGAGGTAAATACAGTTCAATCTATGGAAATCTAGCTAACAGAGACAAAATTAAACAAATACAAGAGGCACAAAATAGCATTTTCTGAATAAACAGCTAAATTATTCATGAGGTAAGAATTTAAAAAAATAAAATAAAACAGTGACACTCCATGCAATACTATGCATGTGTATTAAGATTGTTGTTACAGAGCAAAGTAGTTAACACTGCTGCCTCAGATGGGTCCAATTGAAAAACAGACCATAATCCACTACTGTGGGGTTTGTATTTCTTCTAAATACTAGGATAGCTTTTACCCAGGTGCCCCTGCCCAAGTACAGTCCAAAAAACATTCAAATATGCTATTTGGCCTCTGATAAAAAATAGCCCAGGGTTCCTGTGTGGTAGAGAATTTAAACTGAACACCCCAATGGGACAGGGACTAATGAGAATGGATACATTCTGATTTGTAAAACACTATATTATGCAGACACTTAATCAATAAAGGATAAACACCATGCTAACAGTATATATAAAACAGATTTTAATTCAAAGCAGAAGCATTTACTGTTGCAGGATAATTCAAAGAAAAGTTGGCCAAAACAAGATACTAAACTGAAAACATATGAAAGAAAATTCTGCATGAGCTTGGTTGGGGGAATCAGTGGTGAATTCTGTAGATTTCTGGCATTCTAGCTCTTCAGTCTGATTTCACATCATGGGATAGTCCTTTAACGTGGATGTCCACTTTTTGATTAGTCTGCAGTATCTTGCTTGGTCTCCGATGATGATTTTCCTCCTATTACCTGAATCTTGGAAGCAATTGCTGTGAACTTGAAATACAGGAATAACAAGTCCCTACATTCTGCTCTAAGAACTCAGTCGAAGCATTCTTTTGAGCAATATGGGAGACTTATGGGCAGCCTCACTCTCCCCAAGATACATATCAGCCTGATCAAATCCTATTGGCACTCTGCTTCAGATAGCTGGGATCCCCAGGAGATGAGTCGCCTAAATTTCCTGCAGCACTTTGTCCAAAAGAGGATTGTACATGAAGGTGACCACACACAGCTGTCCAACACATAGACGTTATTATATGGGTATGGGACCAGTTATTCAGAAACCTGTTATGCAGCAGGATGTTAAGAAAACCATTGGTAAAATGTTAATACTTGCTGCTTTTTCAGTAATAATATCACAGAACTATAACGATTGTGGGACAGATAGAAATATGTTTTAAATGTAATGTAGTAGATTTTAGTCACAGTGCTCAAATATGCTGGAAAAGATCTTATATGGAAATCTCCCAGCGCTTCAATTGATAGATAATGAACCTATACATCCAAAGGCACAAGTACAATTTTAGGGCTCTGAGCTGTCCTAGGCTACATTCACTGGAAGTGAAATGGAGCTTGTACATTAGTCAAAATCAAACTCCATTGATCACTTTGGTAAAAACTATTTTGATGCCGCTTATTGCTTTCATGGTCTGAACGGTATGCATAGACACCATTTAAGCCATAGCAATCTATTCATTAGTATTTGGACAAGCACCAAAGGGCGATACAATATAGAGAGTTTCAATCTGGTAATTACATTTTAAATACTTTTCCTAAAAGTGTTATCTGTATTTTTTGTACTTTTAAGTTTGTTCAACATAATAAAAATCAAAAGGTAAGATGTATTTTTTATTAAGAGAAAATGAAATATTTATCCATACTGTGTACGCAATAGTTTTAAACCAGAATGAAGCAGGCGAAAACAAATTATTCCAATAAGAAGATACAACCCTATAGGCAGACACGGGTGCTCCAGTCCTAAAGGAATAAACAAGTCAGATTTTACACAGATGGTGCCATGGTGTAATGGTTAGCACTCTGGACTCTGAATCCAGCGATCAGAGTTCAAATCTCAGTGGGACCTTGATAGAATTTTTCCTATAGATGGAAATGAAGAGGTAAATACAGTTCAATCTATGGAAATCTAGCTAACAGAGACAAAATTAAACAAATACAAGAGGCACAAAATAGCATTTTCTGAATAAACAGCTAAATTATTCATGAGGTAAGAATTTAAAAAAATAAAATAAAACAGTGACACTCCATGCAATACTATGCATGTGTATTAAGATTGTTGTTACAGAGCAAAGTAGTTAACACTGCTGCCTCAGATGGGTCCAATTGAAAAACAGACCATAATCCACTACTGTGGGGTTTGTATTTCTTCTAAATACTAGGATAGCTTTTACCCAGGTGCCCCTGCCCAAGTACAGTCCAAAAAACATTCAAATATGCTATTTGGCCTCTGATAAAAAATAGCCCAGGGTTCCTGTGTGGTAGAGAATTTAAACTGAACACCCCAATGGGACAGGGACTAATGAGAATGGATACATTCTGATTTGTAAAACACTATATTATGCAGACACTTAATCAATAAAGGATAAACACCATGCTAACAGTATATATAAAACAGATTTTAATTCAAAGCAGAAGCATTTACTGTTGCAGGATAATTCAAAGAAAAGTTGGCCAAAACAAGATACTAAACTGAAAACATATGAAAGAAAATTCTGCATGAGCTTGGTTGGGGGAATCAGTGGTGAATTCTGTAGATTTCTGGCATTCTAGCTCTTCAGTCTGATTTCACATCATGGGATAGTCCTTTAACGTGGATGTCCACTTTTTGATTAGTCTGCAGTATCTTGCTTGGTCTCCGATGATGATTTTCCTCCTATTACCTGAATCTTGGAAGCAATTGCTGTGAACTTGAAATACAGGAATAACAAGTCCCTACATTCTGCTCTAAGAACTCAGTCGAAGCATTCTTTTGAGCAATATGGGAGACTTATGGGCAGCCTCACTCTCCCCAAGATACATATCAGCCTGATCAAATCCTATTGGCACTCTGCTTCAGATAGCTGGGATCCCCAGGAGATGAGTCGCCTAAATTTCCTGCAGCACTTTGTCCAAAAGAGGATTGTACATGAAGGTGACCACACACAGCTGTCCAACACATAGACGTTATTATATGGGTATGGGACCAGTTATTCAGAAACCTGTTATGCAGCAGGATGTTAAGAAAACCATTGGTAAAATGTTAATACTTGCTGCTTTTTCAGTAATAATATCACAGAACTATAACGATTGTGGGACAGATAGAAATATGTTTTAAATGTAATGTAGTAGATTTTAGTCACAGTGCTCAAATATGCTGGAAAAGATCTTATATGGAAATCTCCCAGCGCTTCAATTGATAGATAATGAACCTATACATCCAAAGGCACAAGTACAATTTTAGGGCTCTGAGCTGTCCTAGGCTACATTCACTGGAAGTGAAATGGAGCTTGTACATTAGTCAAAATCAAACTCCATTGATCACTTTGGTAAAAACTATTTTGATGCCGCTTATTGCTTTCATGGTCTGAACGGTATGCATAGACACCATTTAAGCCATAGCAATCTATTCATTAGTATTTGGACAAGCACCAAAGGGCGATACAATATAGAGAGTTTCAATCTGGTAATTACATTTTAAATACTTTTCCTAAAAGTGTTATCTGTATTTTTTGTACTTTTAAGTTTGTTCAACATAATAAAAATCAAAAGGTAAGATGTATTTTTTATTAAGAGAAAATGAAATATTTATCCATACTGTGTACGCAATAGTTTTAAACCAGAATGAAGCAGGCGAAAACAAATTATTCCAATAAGAAGATACAACCCTATAGGCAGACACGGGTGCTCCAGTCCTAAAGGAATAAACAAGTCAGATTTTACACAGATGGTGCCATGGTGTAATGGTTAGCACTCTGGACTCTGAATCCAGCGATCTGAGTTCAAATCTCAGTGGGACCTTGATAGAATTTTTCCTATAGATGGAAATGAAGAGGTAAATACAGTTCAATCTATGGAAATCTAGCTAACAGAGACAAAATTAAACAAATACAAGAGGCACAAAATAGCATTTTCTGAATAAACAGCTAAATTATTCATGAGGTAAGAATTTAAAAAAATAAAATAAAACAGTGACACTCCATGCAATACTATGCATGTCTATTAAGATTGTTGTTACAGAGCAAAGTAGTTAACACTGCTGCCTCAGATGGGTCCAATTGAAAAACAGACCATAATCCACTACTGTGGGGTTTGTATTTCTTCTAAATACTAGGATAGCTTTTACCCAGGTGCCCCTGCCCAAGTACAGTCCAAAAAACATTCAAATATGCTATTTGGCCTCTGATAAAAAATAGCCCAGGGTTCCTGTGTGGTAGAGAATTTAAACTGAACACCCCAATGGGACAGGGACTAATGAGAATGGATACATTCTGATTTGTAAAACACTATATTATGCAGACACTTAATCAATAAAGGATAAACACCATGCTAACAGTATATATAAAACAGATTTTAATTCAAAGCAGAAGCATTTACTGTTGCAGGATAATTCAAAGAAAAGTTAGCCAAAACAAGATACTAAACTGAAAACATATGAAAGAAAATTCTGCATGAGCTTGGTTGGGGGAATCAGTGGTGAATTCTGTAGATTTCTGGCATTCTAGCTCTTCAGTCTGATTTCACATCATGGGATAGTCCTTTAACGTGGATGTCCACTTTTTGATTAGTCTGCAGTATCTTGCTTGGTCTCCGATGATGATTTTCCTCCTATTACCTGAATCTTGGAAGCAATTGCTGTGAACTTGAAATACAGGAATAACAAGTCCCTACATTCTGCTCTAAGAACTCAGTCGAAGCATTCTTTTGAGCAATATGGGAGACTTATGGGCAGCCTCACTCTCCCCAAGATACATATCAGCCTGATCAAATCCTATTGGCACTCTGCTTCAGATAGCTGGGATCCCCAGGAGATGAGTCGCCTAAATTTCCTGCAGCACTTTGTCCAAAAGAGGATTGTACATGAAGGTGACCACACACAGCTGTCCAACACATAGACGTTATTATATGGGTATGGGACCAGTTATTCAGAAACCTGTTATGCAGCAGGATGTTAAGAAAACCATTGGTAAAATGTTAATACTTGCTGCTTTTTCAGTAATAATATCACAGAACTATAACGATTGTGGGACAGATAGAAATATGTTTTAAATGTAATGTAGTAGATTTTAGTCACAGTGCTCAAATATGCTGGAAAAGATCTTATATGGAAATCTCCCAGCGCTTCAATTGATAGATAATGAACCTATACATCCAAAGGCACAAGTACAATTTTAGGGCTCTGAGCTGTCCTAGGCTACATTCACTGGAAGTGAAATGGAGCTTGTACATTAGTCAAAATCAAACTCCATTGATCACTTTGGTAAAAACTATTTTGATGCCGCTTATTGCTTTCATGGTCTGAACGGTATGCATAGACACCATTTAAGCCATAGCAATCTATTCATTAGTATTTGGACAAGCACCAAAGGGCGATACAATATAGAGAGTTTCAATCTGGTAATTACATTTTAAATACTTTTCCTAAAAGTGTTATCTGTATTTTTTGTACTTTTAAGTTTGTTCAACATAATAAAAATCAAAAGGTAAGATGTATTTTTTATTAAGAGAAAATGAAATATTTATCCATACTGTGTACGCAATAGTTTTAAACCAGAATGAAGCAGGCGAAAACAAATTATTCCAATAAGAAGATACAACCCTATAGGCAGACACGGGTGCTCCAGTCCTAAAGGAATAAACAAGTCAGATTTTACACAGATGGTGCCATGGTGTAATGGTTAGCACTCTGGACTCTGAATCCAGCGATCTGAGTTCAAATCTCAGTGGGACCTTGATAGAATTTTTCCTATAGATGGAAATGAAGAGGTAAATACAGTTCAATCTATGGAAATCTAGCTAACAGAGACAAAATTAAACAAATACAAGAGGCACAAAATAGCATTTTCTGAATAAACAGCTAAATTATTCATGAGGTAAGAATTTAAAAAAATAAAATAAAACAGTGACACTCCATGCAATACTATGCATGTGTATTAAGATTGTTGTTACAGAGCAAAGTAGTTAACACTGCTGCCTCAGATGGGTCCAATTGAAAAACAGACCATAATCCACTACTGTGGGGTTTGTATTTCTTCTAAATACTAGGATAGCTTTTACCCAGGTGCCCCTGCCCAAGTACAGTCCAAAAAACATTCAAATATGCTATTTGGCCTCTGATAAAAAATAGCCCAGGGTTCCTGTGTGGTAGAGAATTTAAACTGAACACCCCAATGGGACAGGGACTAATGAGAATGGATACATTCTGATTTGTAAAACACTATATTATGCAGACACTTAATCAATAAAGGATAAACACCATGCTAACAGTATATATAAAACAGATTTTAATTCAAAGCAGAAGCATTTACTGTTGCAGGATAATTCAAAGAAAAGTTAGCCAAAACAAGATACTAAACTGAAAACATATGAAAGAAAATTCTGCATGAGCTTGGTTGGGGGAATCAGTGGTGAATTCTGTAGATTTCTGGCATTCTAGCTCTTCAGTCTGATTTCACATCATGGGATAGTCCTTTAACGTGGATGTCCACTTTTTGATTAGTCTGCAGTATCTTGCTTGGTCTCCGATGATGATTTTCCTCCTATTACCTGAATCTTGGAAGCAATTGCTGTGAACTTGAAATACAGGAATAACAAGTCCCTACATTCTGCTATTAGAACTCAGTCGAAGCATTCTTTTGAGCAATATGGGAGACTTATGGGCAGCCTCACTTTCCCCAAGATACATATCAGCCTGATCAAATCCTATTGGCACTCTGATTCAGATAGCTGGGATCCCCAGGAGATGAGTCTCCTAAGTTTCCTGCAGCACTTTGTCCAAAAGAGGATTGTACATGAAGGTGACCACACACAGCTGTCCAACACATAGACGTTATTATATGGGAATGGGACCAGTTATTCAGAAACCTGTTATGCAGCAGGATGTTAAGAAAACCATTGGTAAAATGTTAATACTTGCTGCTTTTTCAGTAATAATATCACAGAACTATAACGATTGTGGGACAGATAGAAATATGTTTTAAATGTAATGTAGTAGATTTTAGTCACAGTGCTCAAATATGCTGGAAAAGATCTTATATGGAAATCTCCCAGCGCTTCAATTGATAGATAATGAACCTATACATCCAAAGGCACAAGTACAATTTTAGGGCTCTGAGCTGTCCTAGGCTACATTCACTGGAAGTGAAATGGAGCTTGTACATTAGTCAAAATCAAACTCCATTGATCACTTTGGTAAAAACTATTTTGATGCCGCTTATTGCTTTCATGGTCTGAACGGTATGCATAGACACCATTTAAGCCATAGCAATCTATTCATTAGTATTTGGACAAGCACCAAAGGGCGATACAATATAGAGAGTTTCAATCTGGTAATTACATTTTAAATACTTTTCCTAAAAGTGTTATCTGTATTTTTTGTACTTTTAAGTTTGTTCAACATAATAAAAATCAAAAGGTAAGATGTATTTTTTATTAAGAGAAAATGAAATATTTATCCATACTGTGTACGCAATAGTTTTAAACCAGAATGAAGCAGGCGAAAACAAATTATTCCAATAAGAAGATACAACCCTATAGGCAGACACGGGTGCTCCAGTCCTAAAGGAATAAACAAGTCAGATTTTACATAGATGGTGCCATGGTGTAATGGTTAGCACTCTGGACTCTGAATCCAGCGATCTGAGTTCAAATCTCAGTGGGACCTTGATAGAATTTTTCCTATAGATGGAAATGAAGAGGTAAATACAGTTCAATCTATGGAAATCTAGCTAACAGAGACAAAATTAAACAAATACAAGAGGCACAAAATAGCATTTTCTGAATAAACAGCTAAATTATTCATGAGGTAAGAATTAAAAAAAAATAAAATAAAACAGTGACACTCCATGCAATACTATGCATGTGTATTAAGATTGTTGTTACAGAGCAAAGTAGTTAACACTGCTGCCTCAGATGGGTCCAATTGAAAAACAGACCATAATCCACTACTGTGGGGTTTGTATTTCTTCTAAATACTAGGATAGCTTTTACCCAGGTACACCTGCCCAAGTACAGTCCAAAAAACATGCAAATATGCTATTTGGCCTCTGATAAAAAATAGCCCAGGGTTCCTATGTGGTAGAGAATTTAGACTGAACACCCCAATGGGACAGGGACTAATGAGAATGGATACATTCTGATTTGTAAAACACTATAATATGCAGACACTTAATCAATAAAGGATAAACACCATGCTAACAGTATATATAAAACAGATTTTAATTCAAAGCAGAAGCATTTACTGTTGCAGGATAATTCAAAGAAAAGTTAGCTAAAACAAGATACTAAACTGAAAACATATGAAAGAAAATTCTGCATGAGCTTGGTTGGGGGAATCAGTGGTGAATTCTGTAGATTTCTGGCATTCTAGCTCTTCAGTCTGATTTCACATCATGGGATAGTCCTTTAACGTGGATGTCCACTTTTTGATTAGTCTGCAGTATCTTGCTTGGTCTCCGATGATGATTTTCCTCCTATTACCTGAATCTTGGAAGCAATTGCTGTGAACTTGAAATACAGGAATAACAAGTCCCTACATTCTGCTATTAGAACTCAGTCGAAGCATTCTTTTGAGCAATATGGGAGACTTATGGGCAGCCTCACTTTCCCCAAGATACATATCAGCCTGATCAAATCCTATTGGCACTCTGATTCAGATAGCTGGGATCCCCAGGAGATGAGTCTCCTAAGTTTCCTGCAGCACTTTGTCCAAAAGAGGATTGTACATGAAGGTGACCACACACAGCTGTCCAACACATAGACGTTATTATATGGGAATGGGACCAGTTATTCAGAAACCTGTTATGCAGCAGGATGTTAAGAAAACCATTGGTAAAATGTTAATACTTGCTGCTTTTTCAGTAATAATATCACAGAACTATAACGATTGTGGGACAGATAGAAATATGTTTTAAATGTAATGTAGTAGATTTTAGTCACAGTGCTCAAATATGCTGGAAAAGATCTTATATGGAAATCTCCCAGCGCTTCAATTGATAGATAATGAACCTATACATCCAAAGGCACAAGTACAATTTTAGGGCTCTGAGCTGTCCTAGGCTACATTCACTGGAAGTGAAATGGAGCTTGTACATTAGTCAAAATCAAACTCCATTGATCACTTTGGTAAAAACTATTTTGATGCCGCTTATTGCTTTCATGGTCTGAACGGTATGCATAGACACCATTTAAGCCATAGCAATCTATTCATTAGTATTTGGACAAGCACCAAAGGGCGATACAATATAGAGAGTTTCAATCTGGTAATTACATTTTAAATACTTTTCCTAAAAGTGTTATCTGTATTTTTTGTACTTTTAAGTTTGTTCAACATAATAAAAATCAAAAGGTAAGATGTATTTTTTATTAAGAGAAAATGAAATATTTATCCATACTGTGTACGCAATAGTTTTAAACCAGAATGAAGCAGGCGAAAACAAATTATTCCAATAAGAAGATACAACCCTATAGGCAGACACGGGTGCTCCAGTCCTAAAGGAATAAACAAGTCAGATTTTACACAGACAGATGGTGCCATGGTGTAATGGTTAGCACTCTGGACTCTGAATCCAGCGATCTGAGTTCAAATCTCAGTGGGACCTTGATAGAATTTTTCCTATAGATGGAAATGAAGAGGTAAATACAGTTCAATCTATGGAAATCTAGCTAACAGAGACAAAATTAAACAAATACAAGAGGCACAAAATAGCATTTTCTGAATAAACAGCTAAATTATTCATGAGGTAAGAATTTAAAAAAATAAAATAAAACAGTGACACTCCATGCAATACTATGCATGTCTATTAAGATTGTTGTTACAGAGCAAAGTAGTTAACACTGCTGCCTCAGATGGGTCCAATTGAAAAACAGACCATAATCCACTACTGTGGGGTTTGTATTTCTTCTAAATACTAGGATAGCTTTTACCCAGGTGCCCCTGCCCAAGTACAGTCCAAAAAACATGCAAATATGCTATTTGGCCTCTGATAAAAAATAGCCCAGGGTTCCTATGTGGTAGAGAATTTAGACTGAACACCCCAATGGGACAGGGACTAATGAGAATGGATACATTCTGATTTGTAAAACACTATAATATGCAGACACTATATTAATAAAGGATAAACACCATGCTAACAGTATATATAAAACAGATTTTAATTCAAAGCAGAAGCATTTACTGTTGCAGGATAATTCAAAGAAAAGTTAGCTAAAACAAGATACTAAACTGAAAACATATGAAAGAAAATTCTGCATGAGCTTGGTTGGGGGAATCAGTGGTGAATTCTGTAGATTTCTGGCATTCTAGCTCTTCAGTCTGATATCACATCATGGGATAGTCCTTTAACGTGGATGTCCACTTTTTGATTAGTCTGCAGTATCTTGCTTGGTCTCCGATGATGATTTTCCTCCTATTACCTGAATCTTGGAAGCAATTGCTGTGAACTTGAAATACAGGAATAACAAGTCCCTACATTCTGCTATTAGAACTCAGTCAAAGCATTCTTTTGAGCAATATGGGAGACTTATGGGCAGCCTCACTTTCCCCAAGATACATATCAGCCTGATCAAATCCTATTGGCACTCTGATTCAGATAGCTGGGATCCCCAGGAGATGAGTCTCCTAAGTTTCCTGCAGCACTTTGTCCAAAAGAGGATTGTACATGAAGGTGACCACACACAGCTGTCCAACACATAGACGTTATTATATGGGAATGGGACCAGTTATTCAGAAACCTGTTATGCAGCAGGATGTTAAGAAAACCATTGGTAAAATGTTAATACTTGCTGCTTTTTCAGTAATAATATCACAGAACTATAACGATTGTGGGACAGATAGAAATATGTTTTAAATGTAATGTAGTAGATTTTAGTCACAGTGCTCAAATATGCTGGAAAAGATCTTATATGGAAATCTCCCAGCGCTTCAATTGATAGATAATGAACCTATACATCCAAAGGCACAAGTACAATTTTAGGGCTCTGAGCTGTCCTAGGCTACATTCACTGGAAGTGAAATGGAGCTTGTACATTAGTCAAAATCAAACTCCATTGATCACTTTGGTAAAAACTATTTTGATGCCGCTTATTGCTTTCATGGTCTGAACGGTATGCATAGACACCATTTAAGCCATAGCAATCTATTCATTAGTATTTGGACAAGCACCAAAGGGCGATACAATATAGAGAGTTTCTATCTGGTAATTACATTTTAAATACTTTTCCTAAAAGTGTTATCTGTATTTTTTGTACTTTTAAGTTTGTTCAACATAATAAAAATCAAAAGGTAAGATGTATTTTTTATTAAGAGAAAATGAAATATTTATCCATACTGTGTACGCAATAGTTTTAAACCAGAATGAAGCAGGCGAAAACAAATTATTCCAATAAGAAGATACAACCCTATAGGCAGACACGGGTGCTCCAGTCCTAAAGGAATAAACAAGTCAGATTTTACACAGACAGATGGTGCCATGGTGTAATGGTTAGCACTCTGGACTCTGAATCCAGCGATCTGAGTTCAAATCTCAGTGGGACCTTGATAGAATTTTTCCTATAGATGGAAATGAAGAGGTAAATACAGTTCAATCTATGGAAATCTAGCTAACAGAGACAAAATTAAACAAATACAAGAGGCACAAAATAGCATTTTCTGAATAAACAGCTAAATTATTCATGAGGTAAGAATTAAAAAAAAATAAAATAAAACAGTGACACTCCATGCAATACTATGCATGTGTATTAAGATTGTTGTTACAGAGCAAAGTAGTTAACACTGCTGCCTCAGATGGGTCCAATTGAAAAACAGACCATAATCCACTACTGTGGGGTTTGTATTTCTTCTAAATACTAGGATAGCTTTTACCCAGGTACACCTGCCCAAGTACAGTCCAAAAAACATGCAAATATGCTATTTGGCCTCTGATAAAAAATAGCCCAGGGTTCCTATGTGGTAGAGAATTTAGACTGAACACCCCAATGGGACAGGGACTAATGAGAATGGATACATTCTGATTTGTAAAACACTATAATATGCAGACACTTAATCAATAAAGGATAAACACCATGCTAACAGTATATATAAAACAGATTTTAATTCAAAGCAGAAGCATTTACTGTTGCAGGATAATTCAAAGAAAAGTTAGCTAAAACAAGATACTAAACTGAAAACATATGAAAGAAAATTCTGCATGAGCTTGGTTGGGGGAATCAGTGGTGAATTCTGTAGATTTCTGGCATTCTAGCTCTTCAGTCTGATTTCACATCATGGGATAGTCCTTTAACGTGGATGTCCACTTTTTGATTAGTCTGCAGTATCTTGCTTGGTCTCCGATGATGATTTTCCTCCTATTACCTGAATCTTGGAAGCAATTGCTGTGAACTTGAAATACAGGAATAACAAGTCCCTACATTCTGCTATTAGAACTCAGTCGAAGCATTCTTTTGAGCAATATGGGAGACTTATGGGCAGCCTCACTTTCCCCAAGATACATATCAGCCTGATCAAATCCTATTGGCACTCTGATTCAGATAGCTGGGATCCCCAGGAGATGAGTCTCCTAAGTTTCCTGCAGCACTTTGTCCAAAAGAGGATTGTACATGAAGGTGACCACACACAGCTGTCCAACACATAGACGTTATTATATGGGAATGGGACCAGTTATTCAGAAACCTGTTATGCAGCAGGATGTTAAGAAAACCATTGGTAAAATGTTAATACTTGCTGCTTTTTCAGTAATAATATCACAGAACTATAACGATTGTGGGACAGATAGAAATATGTTTTAAATGTAATGTAGTAGATTTTAGTCACAGTGCTCAAATATGCTGGAAAAGATCTTATATGGAAATCTCCCAGCGCTTCAATTGATAGATAATGAACCTATACATCCAAAGGCACAAGTACAATTTTAGGGCTCTGAGCTGTCCTAGGCTACATTCACTGGAAGTGAAATGGAGCTTGTACATTAGTCAAAATCAAACTCCATTGATCACTTTGGTAAAAACTATTTTGATGCCGCTTATTGCTTTCATGGTCTGAACGGTATGCATAGACACCATTTAAGCCATAGCAATCTATTCATTAGTATTTGGACAAGCACCAAAGGGCGATACAATATAGAGAGTTTCAATCTGGTAATTACATTTTAAATACTTTTCCTAAAAGTGTTATCTGTATTTTTTGTACTTTTAAGTTTGTTCAACATAATAAAAATCAAAAGGTAAGATGTATTTTTTATTAAGAGAAAATGAAATATTTATCCATACTGTGTACGCAATAGTTTTAAACCAGAATGAAGCAGGCGAAAACAAATTATTCCAATAAGAAGATACAACCCTATAGGCAGACACGGGTGCTCCAGTCCTAAAGGAATAAACAAGTCAGATTTTACATAGATGGTGCCATGGTGTAATGGTTAGCACTCTGGACTCTGAATCCAGCGATCTGAGTTCAAATCTCAGTGGGACCTTGATAGAATTTTTCCTATAGATGGAAATGAAGAGGTAAATACAGTTCAATCTATGGAAATCTAGCTAACAGAGACAAAATTAAACAAATACAAGAGGCACAAAATAGCATTTTCTGAATAAACAGCTAAATTATTCATGAGGTAAGAATTAAAAAAAAAAAAAATAAAACAGTGACACTCCATGCAATACTATGCATGTGTATTAAGATTGTTGTTACAGAGCAAAGTAGTTAACACTGCTGCCTCAGATGGGTCCAATTGAAAAACAGACCATAATCCACTACTGTGGGGTTTGTATTTCTTCTAAATACTAGGATAGCTTTTACCCAGGTACACCTGCCCAAGTACAGTCCAAAAAACATGCAAATATGCTATTTGGCCTCTGATAAAAAATAGCCCAGGGTTCCTATGTGGTAGAGAATTTAGACTGAACACCCCAATGGGACAGGGACTAATGAGAATGGATACATTCTGATTTGTAAAACACTATAATATGCAGACACTTAATCAATAAAGGATAAACACCATGCTAACAGTATATATAAAACAGATTTTAATTCAAAGCAGAAGCATTTACTGTTGCAGGATAATTCAAAGAAAAGTTAGCTAAAACAAGATACTAAACTGAAAACATATGAAAGAAAATTCTGCATGAGCTTGGTTGGGGGAATCAGTGGTGAATTCTGTAGATTTCTGGCATTCTAGCTCTTCAGTCTGATTTCACATCATGGGATAGTCCTTTAACGTGGATGTCCACTTTTTGATTAGTCTGCAGTATCTTGCTTGGTCTCCGATGATGATTTTCCTCCTATTACCTGAATCTTGGAAGCAATTGCTGTGAACTTGAAATACAGGAATAACAAGTCCCTACATTCTGCTATTAGAACTCAGTCGAAGCATTCTTTTGAGCAATATGGGAGACTTATGGGCAGCCTCACTTTCCCCAAGATACATATCAGCCTGATCAAATCCTATTGGCACTCTGATTCAGATAGCTGGGATCCCCAGGAGATGAGTCTCCTAAGTTTCCTGCAGCACTTTGTCCAAAAGAGGATTGTACATGAAGGTGACCACACACAGCTGTCCAACACATAGACGTTATTATATGGGAATGGGACCAGTTATTCAGAAACCTGTTATGCAGCAGGATGTTAAGAAAACCATTGGTAAAATGTTAATACTTGCTGCTTTTTCAGTAATAATATCACAGAACTATAACGATTGTGGGACAGATAGAAATATGTTTTAAATGTAATGTAGTAGATTTTAGTCACAGTGCTCAAATATGCTGGAAAAGATCTTATATGGAAATCTCCCAGCGCTTCAATTGATAGATAATGAACCTATACATCCAAAGGCACAAGTACAATTTTAGGGCTCTGAGCTGTCCTAGGCTACATTCACTGGAAGTGAAATGGAGCTTGTACATTAGTCAAAATCAAACTCCATTGATCACTTTGGTAAAAACTATTTTGATGCCGCTTATTGCTTTCATGGTCTGAACGGTATGCATAGACACCATTTAAGCCATAGCAATCTATTCATTAGTATTTGGACAAGCACCAAAGGGCGATACAATATAGAGAGTTTCAATCTGGTAATTACATTTTAAATACTTTTCCTAAAAGTGTTATCTGTATTTTTTGTACTTTTAAGTTTGTTCAACATAATAAAAATCAAAAGGTAAGATGTATTTTTTATTAAGAGAAAATGAAATATTTATCCATACTGTGTACGCAATAGTTTTAAACCAGAATGAAGCAGGCGAAAACAAATTATTCCAATAAGAAGATACAACCCTATAGGCAGACACGGGTGCTCCAGTCCTAAAGGAATAAACAAGTCAGATTTTACATAGTTGGTGCCATGGTGTAATGGTTAGCACTCTGGACTCTGAATCCAGCGATCTGAGTTCAAATCTCAGTGGGACCTTGATAGAATTTTTCCTATAGATGGAAATGAAGAGGTAAATACAGTTCAATCTATGGAAATCTAGCTAACAGAGACAAAATTAAACAAATACAAGAGGCACAAAATAGCATTTTCTGAATAAACAGCTAAATTATTCATGAGGTAAGAATTAAAAAAAAATAAAATAAAACAGTGACACTCCATGCAATACTATGCATGTGTATTAAGATTGTTGTTACAGAGCAAAGTAGTTAACACTGCTGCCTCAGATGGGTCCAATTGAAAAACAGACCATAATCCACTACTGTGGGGTTTGTATTTCTTCTAAATACTAGGATAGCTTTTACCCAGGTACACCTGCCCAAGTACAGTCCAAAAAACATGCAAATATGCTATTTGGCCTCTGATAAAAAATAGCCCAGGGTTCCTATGTGGTAGAGAATTTAGACTGAACACCCCAATGGGACAGGGACTAATGAGAATGGATACATTCTGATTTGTAAAACACTATAATATGCAGACACTTAATCAATAAAGGATAAACACCATGCTAACAGTATATATAAAACAGATTTTAATTCAAAGCAGAAGCATTTACTGTTGCAGGATAATTCAAAGAAAAGTTAGCTAAAACAAGATACTAAACTGAAAACATATGAAAGAAAATTCTGCATGAGCTTGGTTGGGGGAATCAGTGGTGAATTCTGTAGATTTCTGGCATTCTAGCTCTTCAGTCTGATTTCACATCATGGGATAGTCCTTTAACGTGGATGTCCACTTTTTGATTAGTCTGCAGTATCTTGCTTGGTCTCCGATGATGATTTTCCTCCTATTACCTGAATCTTGGAAGCAATTGCTGTGAACTTGAAATACAGGAATAACAAGTCCCTACATTCTGCTATTAGAACTCAGTCGAAGCATTCTTTTGAGCAATATGGGAGACTTATGGGCAGCCTCACTTTCCCCAAGATACATATCAGCCTGATCAAATCCTATTGGCACTCTGATTCAGATAGCTGGGATCCCCAGGAGATGAGTCTCCTAAGTTTCCTGCAGCACTTTGTCCAAAAGAGGATTGTACATGAAGGTGACCACACACAGCTGTCCAACACATAGACGTTATTATATGGGAATGGGACCAGTTATTCAGAAACCTGTTATGCAGCAGGATGTTAAGAAAACCATTGGTAAAATGTTAATACTTGCTGCTTTTTCAGTAATAATATCACAGAACTATAACGATTGTGGGACAGATAGAAATATGTTTTAAATGTAATGTAGTAGATTTTAGTCACAGTGCTCAAATATGCTGGAAAAGATCTTATATGGAAATCTCCCAGCGCTTCAATTGATAGATAATGAACCTATACATCCAAAGGCACAAGTACAATTTTAGGGCTCTGAGCTGTCCTAGGCTACATTCACTGGAAGTGAAATGGAGCTTGTACATTAGTCAAAATCAAACTCCATTGATCACTTTGGTAAAAACTATTTTGATGCCGCTTATTGCTTTCATGGTCTGAACGGTATGCATAGACACCATTTAAGCCATAGCAATCTATTCATTAGTATTTGGACAAGCACCAAAGGGCGATACAATATAGAGAGTTTCAATCTGGTAATTACATTTTAAATACTTTTCCTAAAAGTGTTATCTGTATTTTTTGTACTTTTAAGTTTGTTCAACATAATAAAAATCAAAAGGTAAGATGTATTTTTTATTAAGAGAAAATGAAATATTTATCCATACTGTGTACGCAATAGTTTTAAACCAGAATGAAGCAGGCGAAAACAAATTATTCCAATAAGAAGATACAACCCTATAGGCAGACACGGGTGCTCCAGTCCTAAAGGAATAAACAAGTCAGATTTTTACACAGATGGTGCCATGGTGTAATGGTTAGCACTCTGGACTCTGAATCCAGCGATCTGAGTTCAAATCTCAGTGGGACCTTGATAGAATTTTTCCTATAGATGGAAATGAAGAGGTAAATACAGTTCAATCTATGGAAATCTAGCTAACAGAGACAAAATTAAACAAATACAAGAGGCACAAAATAGCATTTTCTGAATAAACAGCTAAATTATTCATGAGGTAAGAATTAAAAAAAAATAAAATAAAACAGTGACACTCCATGCAATACTATGCATGTGTATTAAGATTGTTGTTACAGAGCAAAGTAGTTAACACTGCTGCCTCAGATGGGTCCAATTGAAAAACAGACCATAATCCACTACTGTGGGGTTTGTATTTCTTCTAAATACTAGGATAGCTTTTACCCAGGTACACCTGCCCAAGTACAGTCCAAAAAACATGCAAATATGCTATTTGGCCTCTGATAAAAAATAGCCCAGGGTTCCTATGTGGTAGAGAATTTAGACTGAACACCCCAATGGGACAGGGACTAATGAGAATGGATACATTCTGATTTGTAAAACACTATAATGTGCAGACACTTAATCAATAAAGGATAAACACCATGCTAACAGTATATATAAAACAGATTTTAATTCAAAGCAGAAGCATTTACTGTTGCAGGATAATTCAAAGAAAAGTTAGCTAAAACAAGATACTAAACTGAAAACATATGAAAGAAAATTCTGCATGAGCTTGGTTGGGGGAATCAGTGGTGAATTCTGTAGATTTCTGGCATTCTAGCTCTTCAGTCTGATTTCACATCATGGGATAGTCCTTTAACGTGGATGTCCACTTTTTGATTAGTCTGCAGTATCTTGCTTGGTCTCCGATGATGATTTTCCTCCTATTACCTGAATCTTGGAAGCAATTGCTGTGAACTTGAAATACAGGAATAACAAGTCCCTACATTCTGCTATTAGAACTCAGTCGAAGCATTCTTTTGAGCAATATGGGAGACTTATGGGCAGCCTCACTTTCCCCAAGATACATATCAGCCTGATCAAATCCTATTGGCACTCTGATTCAGATAGCTGGGATCCCCAGGAGATGAGTCTCCTAAGTTTCCTGCAGCACTTTGTCCAAAAGAGGATTGTACATGAAGGTGACCACACACAGCTGTCCAACACATAGACGTTATTATATGGGAATGGGACCAGTTATTCAGAAACCTGTTATGCAGCAGGATGTTAAGAAAACCATTGGTAAAATGTTAATACTTGCTGCTTTTTCAGTAATAATATCACAGAACTATAACGATTGTGGGACAGATAGAAATATGTTTTAAATGTAATGTAGTAGATTTTAGTCACAGTGCTCAAATATGCTGGAAAAGATCTTATATGGAAATCTCCCAGCGCTTCAATTGATAGATAATGAACCTATACATCCAAAGGCACAAGTACAATTTTAGGGCTCTGAGCTGTCCTAGGCTACATTCACTGGAAGTGAAATGGAGCTTGTACATTAGTCAAAATCAAACTCCATTGATCACTTTGGTAAAAACTATTTTGATGCCGCTTATTGCTTTCATGGTCTGAACGGTATGCATAGACACCATTTAAGCCATAGCAATCTATTCATTAGTATTTGGACAAGCACCAAAGGGCGATACAATATAGAGAGTTTCAATCTGGTAATTACATTTTAAATACTTTTCCTAAAAGTGTTATCTGTATTTTTTGTACTTTTAAGTTTGTTCAACATAATAAAAATCAAAAGGTAAGATGTATTTTTTATTAAGAGAAAATGAAATATTTATCCATACTGTGTACGCAATAGTTTTAAACCAGAATGAAGCAGGCGAAAACAAATTATTCCAATAAGAAGATACAACCCTATAGGCAGACACGGGTGCTCCAGTCCTAAAGGAATAAACAAGTCAGATTTTACACAGACAGATGGTGCCATGGTGTAATGGTTAGCACTCTGGACTCTGAATCCAGCGATCTGAGTTCAAATCTCAGTGGGACCTTGATAGAATTTTTCCTATAGATGGAAATGAAGAGGTAAATACAGTTCAATCTATGGAAATCTAGCTAACAGAGACAAAATTAAACAAATACAAGAGGCACAAAATAGCATTTTCTGAATAAACAGCTAAATTATTCATGAGGTAAGAATTTAAAAAAATAAAATAAAACAGTGACACTCCATGCAATACTATGCATGTCTATTAAGATTGTTGTTACAGAGCAAAGTAGTTAACACTGCTGCCTCAGATGGGTCCAATTGAAAAACAGACCATAATCCACTACTGTGGGGTTTGTATTTCTTCTAAATACTAGGATAGCTTTTACCCAGGTGCCCCTGCCCAAGTACAGTCCAAAAAACATGCAAATATGCTATTTGGCCTCTGATAAAAAATAGCCCAGGGTTCCTATGTGGTAGAGAATTTAGACTGAACACCCCAATGGGACAGGGACTAATGAGAATGGATACATTCTGATTTGTAAAACACTATAATATGCAGACACTATATTAATAAAGGATAAACACCATGCTAACAGTATATATAAAACAGATTTTAATTCAAAGCAGAAGCATTTACTGTTGCAGGATAATTCAAAGAAAAGTTAGCTAAAACAAGATACTAAACTGAAAACATATGAAAGAAAATTCTGCATGAGCTTGGTTGGGGGAATCAGTGGTGAATTCTGTAGATTTCTGGCATTCTAGCTCTTCAGTCTGATATCACATCATGGGATAGTCCTTTAACGTGGATGTCCACTTTTTGATTAGTCTGCAGTATCTTGCTTGGTCTCCGATGATGATTTTCCTCCTATTACCTGAATCTTGGAAGCAATTGCTGTGAACTTGAAATACAGGAATAACAAGTCCCTACATTCTGCTATTAGAACTCAGTCAAAGCATTCTTTTGAGCAATATGGGAGACTTATGGGCAGCCTCACTTTCCCCAAGATACATATCAGCCTGATCAAATCCTATTGGCACTCTGATTCAGATAGCTGGGATCCCCAGGAGATGAGTCTCCTAAGTTTCCTGCAGCACTTTGTCCAAAAGAGGATTGTACATGAAGGTGACCACACACAGCTGTCCAACACATAGACGTTATTATATGGGAATGGGACCAGTTATTCAGAAACCTGTTATGCAGCAGGATGTTAAGAAAACCATTGGTAAAATGTTAATACTTGCTGCTTTTTCAGTAATAATATCACAGAACTATAACGATTGTGGGACAGATAGAAATATGTTTTAAATGTAATGTAGTAGATTTTAGTCACAGTGCTCAAATATGCTGGAAAAGATCTTATATGGAAATCTCCCAGCGCTTCAATTGATAGATAATGAACCTATACATCCAAAGGCACAAGTACAATTTTAGGGCTCTGAGCTGTCCTAGGCTACATTCACTGGAAGTGAAATGGAGCTTGTACATTAGTCAAAATCAAACTCCATTGATCACTTTGGTAAAAACTATTTTGATGCCGCTTATTGCTTTCATGGTCTGAACGGTATGCATAGACACCATTTAAGCCATAGCAATCTATTCATTAGTATTTGGACAAGCACCAAAGGGCGATACAATATAGAGAGTTTCTATCTGGTAATTACATTTTAAATACTTTTCCTAAAAGTGTTATCTGTATTTTTTGTACTTTTAAGTTTGTTCAACATAATAAAAATCAAAAGGTAAGATGTATTTTTTATTAAGAGAAAATGAAATATTTATCCATACTGTGTACGCAATAGTTTTAAACCAGAATGAAGCAGGCGAAAACAAATTATTCCAATAAGAAGATACAACCCTATAGGCAGACACGGGTGCTCCAGTCCTAAAGGAATAAACAAGTCAGATTTTACACAGACAGATGGTGCCATGGTGTAATGGTTAGCACTCTGGACTCTGAATCCAGCGATCTGAGTTCAAATCTCAGTGGGACCTTGATAGAATTTTTCCTATAGATGGAAATGAAGAGGTAAATACAGTTCAATCTATGGAAATCTAGCTAACAGAGACAAAATTAAACAAATATAAGAGGCACAAAATAGCATTTTCTGAATAAACAGCTAAATTATTCATGAGGTAAGAATTAAAAAAAAATAAAATAAAACAGTGACACTCCATGCAATACTATGCATGTGTATTAAGATTGTTGTTACAGAGCAAAGTAGTTAACACTGCTGCCTCAGATGGGTCCAATTGAAAAACAGACCATAATCCACTACTGTGGGGTTTGTATTTCTTCTAAATACTAGGATAGCTTTTACCCAGGTACACCTGCCCAAGTACAGTCCAAAAAACATGCAAATATGCTATTTGGCCTCTGATAAAAAATAGCCCAGGGTTCCTATGTGGTAGAGAATTTAGACTGAACACCCCAATGGGACAGGGACTAATGAGAATGGATACATTCTGATTTGTAAAACACTATAATATGCAGACACTTAATCAATAAAGGATAAACACCATGCTAACAGTATATATAAAACAGATTTTAATTCAAAGCAGAAGCATTTACTGTTGCAGGATAATTCAAAGAAAAGTTAGCTAAAACAAGATACTAAACTGAAAACATATGAAAGAAAATTCTGCATGAGCTTGGTTGGGGGAATCAGTGGTGAATTCTGTAGATTTCTGGCATTCTAGCTCTTCAGTCTGATTTCACATCATGGGATAGTCCTTTAACGTGGATGTCCACTTTTTGATTAGTCTGCAGTATCTTGCTTGGTCTCCGATGATGATTTTCCTCCTATTACCTGAATCTTGGAAGCAATTGCTGTGAACTTGAAATACAGGAATAACAAGTCCCTACATTCTGCTATTAGAACTCAGTCGAAGCATTCTTTTGAGCAATATGGGAGACTTATGGGCAGCCTCACTTTCCCCAAGATACATATCAGCCTGATCAAATCCTATTGGCACTCTGATTCAGATAGCTGGGATCCCCAGGAGATGAGTCTCCTAAGTTTCCTGCAGCACTTTGTCCAAAAGAGGATTGTACATGAAGGTGACCACACACAGCTGTCCAACACATAGACGTTATTATATGGGAATGGGACCAGTTATTCAGAAACCTGTTATGCAGCAGGATGTTAAGAAAACCATTGGTAAAATGTTAATACTTGCTGCTTTTTCAGTAATAATATCACAGAACTATAACGATTGTGGGACAGATAGAAATATGTTTTAAATGTAATGTAGTAGATTTTAGTCACAGTGCTCAAATATGCTGGAAAAGATCTTATATGGAAATCTCCCAGTGCTTCAATTGATAGATAATGAACCTATACATTCAAAGGCACAAGTACAATTTTAGGGCTCTGAGCTGTCCTAGGCTACATTCACTGGAAGTGAAATGGAGCTTGTACATTAGTCAAAATCAAACTCCATTGATCACTTTGGTAAAAACTATTTTGATGCCGCTTATTGCTTTCATGGTCTGAACGGTATGCATAGACACCATTTAAGCCATAGCAATCTATTCATTAGTATTTGGACAAGCACCAAAGGGCGATACAATATAGAGAGTTTCAATCTGGTAATTACATTTTAAATACTTTTCCTAAAAGTGTTATCTGTATTTTTTGTACTTTTAAGTTTGTTCAACATAATAAAAATCAAAAGGTAAGATGTATTTTTTATTAAGAGAAAATGAAATATTTATCCATACTGTGTACGCAATAGTTTTAAACCAGAATGAAGCAGGCGAAAACAAATTATTCCAATAAGAAGATACAACCCTATAGGCAGACACGGGTGCTCCAGTCCTAAAGGAATAAACAAGTCAGATGTTACACAGATGGTGCCATGGTGTAATGGTTAGCACTCTGGACTCTGAATCCAGCGATCTGAGTTCAAATCTCAGTGGGACCTTGATAGAATTTTTCCTATAGATGGAAATGAAGAGGTAAATACAGTTCAATCTATGGAAATCTAGCTAACAGAGACAAAATTAAACAAATACAAGAGGCACAAAATAGCATTTTCTGAATAAACAGCTAAATTATTCATGAGGTAAGAATTAAAAAAAAATAAAATAAAACAGTGACACTCCATGCAATACTATGCATGTGTATTAAGATTGTTGTTACAGAGCAAAGTAGTTAACACTGCTGCCTCAGATGGGTCCAATTGAAAAACAGACCATAATCCACTACTGTGGGGTTTGTATTTCTTCTAAATACTAGGATAGCTTTTACCCAGGTACACCTGCCCAAGTACAGTCCAAAAAACATGCAAATATGCTATTTGGCCTCTGATAAAAAATAGCCCAGGGTTCCTATGTGGTAGAGAATTTAGACTGAACACCCCAATGGGACAGGGACTAATGAGAATGGATACATTCTGATTTGTAAAACACTATAATATGCAGACACTTAATCAATAAAGGATAAACACCATGCTAACAGTATATATAAAACAGATTTTAATTCAAAGCAGAAGCATTTACTGTTGCAGGATAATTCAAAGAAAAGTTAGCTAAAACAAGATACTAAACTGAAAACATATGAAAGAAAATTCTGCATGAGCTTGGTTGGGGGAATCAGTGGTGAATTCTGTAGATTTCTGGCATTCTAGCTCTTCAGTCTGATTTCACATCATGGGATAGTCCTTTAACGTGGATGTCCACTTTTTGATTAGTCTGCAGTATCTTGCTTGGTCTCCGATGATGATTTTCCTCCTATTACCTGAATCTTGGAAGCAATTGCTGTGAACTTGAAATACAGGAATAACAAGTCCCTACATTCTGCTATTAGAACTCAGTCGAAGCATTCTTTTGAGCAATATGGGAGACTTATGGGCAGCCTCACTTTCCCCAAGATACATATCAGCCTGATCAAATCCTATTGGCACTCTGATTCAGATAGCTGGGATCCCCAGGAGATGAGTCTCCTAAGTTTCCTGCAGCACTTTGTCCAAAAGAGGATTGTACATGAAGGTGACCACACACAGCTGTCCAACACATAGACGTTATTATATGGGAATGGGACCAGTTATTCAGAAACCTGTTATGCAGCAGGATGTTAAGAAAACCATTGGTAAAATGTTAATACTTGCTGCTTTTTCAGTAATAATATCACAGAACTATAACGATTGTGGGACAGATAGAAATATGTTTTAAATGTAATGTAGTAGATTTTAGTCACAGTGCTCAAATATGCTGGAAAAGATCTTATATGGAAATCTCCCAGCGCTTCAATTGATAGATAATGAACCTATACATCCAAAGGCACAAGTACAATTTTAGGGCTCTGAGCTGTCCTAGGCTACATTCACTGGAAGTGAAATGGAGCTTGTACATTAGTCAAAATCAAACTCCATTGATCACTTTTGTAAAAACTATTTTGATGCCGCTTATTGCTTTCATGGTCTGAAAGGTATGCATAGACACCATTTAAGCCATAGCAATCTATTCATTAGTATTTGGACAAGCACCAAAGGGCGATACAATATAGAGAGTTTCTATCTGGTAATTACATTTTAAATACTTTTCCTAAAAGTGTTATCTGTATTTTTTGTACTTTTAAGTTTGTTCAACATAATAAAAATCAAAAGGTAAGATGTATTTTTTATTAAGAGAAAATGAAATATTTATCCATACTGTGTACGCAATAGTTTTAAACCAGAATGAAGCAGGCGAAAACAAATTATTCCAATAAGAAGATACAACCCTATAGGCAGACACGGGTGCTCCAGTCCTAAAGGAATAAACAAGTCAGATTTTTACACAGATGGTGCCATGGTGTAATGGTTAGCACTCTGGACTCTGAATCCAGCGATCTGAGTTCAAATCTCAGTGGGACCTTGATAGAATTTTTCCTATAGATGGAAATGAAGAGGTAAATACAGTTCAATCTATGGAAATCTAGCTAACAGAGACAAAATTAAACAAATACAAGAGGCACAAAATAGCATTTTCTGAATAAACAGCTAAATTATTCATGAGGTAAGAATTAAAAAAAAATAAAATAAAACAGTGACACTCCATGCAATACTATGCATGTGTATTAAGATTGTTGTTACAGAGCAAAGTAGTTAACACTGCTGCCTCAGATGGGTCCAATTGAAAAACAGACCATAATCCACTACTGTGGGGTTTGTATTTCTTCTAAATACTAGGATAGCTTTTACCCAGGTACACCTGCCCAAGTACAGTCCAAAAAACATGCAAATATGCTATTTGGCCTCTGATAAAAAATAGCCCAGGGTTCCTATGTGGTAGAGAATTTAGACTGAACACCCCAATGGGACAGGGACTAATGAGAATGGATACATTCTGATTTGTAAAACACTATAGTGTGCAGACACTTAATCAATAAAGGATAAACACCATGCTAACAGTATATATAAAACAGATTTTAATTCAAAGCAGAAGCATTTACTGTTGCAGGATAATTCAAAGAAAAGTTAGCTAAAACAAGATACTAAACTGAAAACATATGAAAGAAAATTCTGCATGAGCTTGGTTGGGGGAATCAGTGGTGAATTCTGTAGATTTCTGGCATTCTAGCTCTTCAGTCTGATTTCACATCATGGGATAGTCCTTTAACGTGGATGTCCACTTTTTGATTAGTCTGCAGTATCTTGCTTGGTCTCCGATGATGATTTTCCTCCTATTACCTGAATCTTGGAAGCAATTGCTGTGAACTTGAAATACAGGAATAACAAGTCCCTACATTCTGCTATTAGAACTCAGTCGAAGCATTCTTTTGAGCAATATGGGAGACTTATGGGCAGCCTCACTTTCCCCAAGATACATATCAGCCTGATCAAATCCTATTGGCACTCTGATTCAGATAGCTGGGATCCCCAGGAGATGAGTCTCCTAAGTTTCCTGCAGCACTTTGTCCAAAAGAGGATTGTACATGAAGGTGACCACACACAGCTGTCCAACACATAGACGTTATTATATGGGAATGGGACCAGTTATTCAGAAACCTGTTATGCAGCAGGATGTTAAGAAAACCATTGGTAAAATGTTAATACTTGCTGCTTTTTCAGTAATAATATCACAGAACTATAACGATTGTGGGACAGATAGAAATATGTTTTAAATGTAATGTAGTAGATTTTAGTCACAGTGCTCAAATATGCTGGAAAAGATCTTATATGGAAATCTCCCAGCGCTTCAATTGATAGATAATGAACCTATACATCCAAAGGCACAAGTACAATTTTAGGGCTCTGAGCTGTCCTAGGCTACATTCACTGGAAGTGAAATGGAGCTTGTACATTAGTCAAAATCAAACTCCATTGATCACTTTGGTAAAAACTATTTTGATGCCGCTTATTGCTTTCATGGTCTGAACGGTATGCATAGACACCATTTAAGCCATAGCAATCTATTCATTAGTATTTGGACAAGCACCAAAGGGCGATACAATATAGAGAGTTTCAATCTGGTAATTACATTTTAAATACTTTTCCTAAAAGTGTTATCTGTATTTTTTGTACTTTTAAGTTTGTTCAACATAATAAAAATCAAAAGGTAAGATGTATTTTTTATTAAGAGAAAATGAAATATTTATCCATACTGTGTACGCAATAGTTTTAAACCAGAATGAAGCAGGCGAAAACAAATTATTCCAATAAGAAGATACAACCCTATAGGCAGACACGGGTGCTCCAGTCCTAAAGGAATAAACAAGTCAGATTTTTACACAGATGGTGCCATGGTGTAATGGTTAGCACTCTGGACTCTGAATCCAGCGATCTGAGTTCAAATCTCAGTGGGACCTTGATAGAATTTTTCCTATAGATGGAAATGAAGAGGTAAATACAGTTCAATCTATGGAAATCTAGCTAACAGAGACAAAATTAAACAAATACAAGAGGCACAAAATAGCATTTTCTGAATAAACAGCTAAATTATTCATGAGGTAAGAATTAAAAAAAAAATAAAATAAAACAGTGACACTCCATGCAATACTATGCATGTGTATTAAGATTGTTGTTACAGAGCAAAGTAGTTAACACTGCTGCCTCAGATGGGTCCAATTGAAAAACAGACCATAATCCACTACTGTGGGGTTTGTATTTCTTCTAAATACTAGGATAGCTTTTACCCAGGTACACCTGCCCAAGTACAGTCCAAAAAACATGCAAATATGCTATTTGGCCTCTGATAAAAAATAGCCCAGGGTTCCTATGTGGTAGAGAATTTAGACTGAACACCCCAATGGGACAGGGACTAATGAGAATGGATACATTCTGATTTGTAAAACACTATAGTGTGCAGACACTTAATCAATAAAGGATAAACACCATGCTAACAGTATATATAAAACAGATTTTAATTCAAAGCAGAAGCATTTACTGTTGCAGGATAATTCAAAGAAAAGTTAGCTAAAACAAGATACTAAACTGAAAACATATGAAAGAAAATTCTGCATGAGCTTGGTTGGGGGAATCAGTGGTGAATTCTGTAGATTTCTGGCATTCTAGCTCTTCAGTCTGATTTCACATCATGGGATAGTCCTTTAACGTGGATGTCCACTTTTTGATTAGTCTGCAGTATCTTGCTTGGTCTCCGATGATGATTTTCCTCCTATTACCTGAATCTTGGAAGCAATTGCTGTGAACTTGAAATACAGGAATAACAAGTCCCTACATTCTGCTATTAGAACTCAGTCGAAGCATTCTTTTGAGCAATATGGGAGACTTATGGGCAGCCTCACTTTCCCCAAGATACATATCAGCCTGATCAAATCCTATTGGCACTCTGATTCAGATAGCTGGGATCCCCAGGAGATGAGTCTCCTAAGTTTCCTGCAGCACTTTGTCCAAAAGAGGATTGTACATGAAGGTGACCACACACAGCTGTCCAACACATAGACGTTATTATATGGGAATGGGACCAGTTATTCAGAAACCTGTTATGCAGCAGGATGTTAAGAAAACCATTGGTAAAATGTTAATACTTGCTGCTTTTTCAGTAATAATATCACAGAACTATAACGATTGTGGGACAGATAGAAATATGTTTTAAATGTAATGTAGTAGATTTTAGTCACAGTGCTCAAATATGCTGGAAAAGATCTTATATGGAAATCTCCCAGCGCTTCAATTGATAGATAATGAACCTATACATCCAAAGGCACAAGTACAATTTTAGGGCTCTGAGCTGTCCTAGGCTACATTCACTGGAAGTGAAATGGAGCTTGTACATTAGTCAAAATCAAACTCCATTGATCACTTTGGTAAAAACTATTTTGATGCCGCTTATTGCTTTCATGGTCTGAACGGTATGCATAGACACCATTTAAGCCATAGCAATCTATTCATTAGTATTTGGACAAGCACCAAAGGGCGATACAATATAGAGAGTTTCAATCTGGTAATTACATTTTAAATACTTTTCCTAAAAGTGTTATCTGTATTTTTTGTACTTTTAAGTTTGTTCAACATAATAAAAATCAAAAGGTAAGATGTATTTTTTATTAAGAGAAAATGAAATATTTATCCATACTGTGTACGCAATAGTTTTAAACCAGAATGAAGCAGGCGAAAACAAATTATTCCAATAAGAAGATACAACCCTATAGGCAGACACGGGTGCTCCAGTCCTAAAGGAATAAACAAGTCAGATTTTACACAGACAGATGGTGCCATGGTGTAATGGTTAGCACTCTGGACTCTGAATCCAGTGATCTGAGTTCAAATCTCAGTGGGACCTTGATAGAATTTTTCCTATAGATGGAAATGAAGAGGTAAATACAGTTCAATCTATGGAAATCTAGCTAACAGAGACAAAATTAAACAAATACAAGAGGCACAAAATAGCATTTTCTGAATAAACAGCTAAATTATTCATGAGGTAAGAATTTAAAAAAATAAAATAAAACAGTGACACTCCATGCAATACTATGCATGTCTATTAAGATTGTTGTTACAGAGCAAAGTAGTTAACACTGCTGCCTCAGATGGGTCCAATTGAAAAACAGACCATAATCCACTACTGTGGGGTTTGTATTTCTTCTAAATACTAGGATAGCTTTTACCCAGGTGCCCCTGCCCAAGTACAGTCCAAAAAACATGCAAATATGCTATTTGGCCTCTGATAAAAAATAGCCCAGGGTTCCTATGTGGTAGAGAATTTAGACTGAACACCCCAATGGGACAGGGACTAATGAGAATGGATACATTCTGATTTGTAAAACACTATAATATGCAGACACTATATTAATAAAGGATAAACACCATGCTAACAGTATATATAAAACAGATTTTAATTCAAAGCAGAAGCATTTACTGTTGCAGGATAATTCAAAGAAAAGTTAGCTAAAACAAGATACTAAACTGAAAACATATGAAAGAAAATTCTGCATGAGCTTGGTTGGGGGAATCAGTGGTGAATTCTGTAGATTTCTGGCATTCTAGCTCTTCAGTCTGATATCACATCATGGGATAGTCCTTTAACGTGGATGTCCACTTTTTGATTAGTCTGCAGTATCTTGCTTGGTCTCCGATGATGATTTTCCTCCTATTACCTGAATCTTGGAAGCAATTGCTGTGAACTTGAAATACAGGAATAACAAGTCCCTACATTCTGCTATTAGAACTCAGTCGAAGCATTCTTTTGAGCAATATGGGAGACTTATGGGCAGCCTCACTTTCCCCAAGATACATATCAGCCTGATCAAATCCTATTGGCACTCTGATTCAGATAGCTGGGATCCCCAGGAGATGAGTCTCCTAAGTTTCCTGCAGCACTTTGTCCAAAAGAGGATTGTACATGAAGGTGACCACACACAGCTGTCCAACACATAGACGTTATTATATGGGAATGGGACCAGTTATTCAGAAACCTGTTATGCAGCAGGATGTTAAGAAAACCATTGGTAAAATGTTAATACTTGCTGCTTTTTCAGTAATAATATCACAGAACTATAACGATTGTGGGACAGATAGAAATATGTTTTAAATGTAATGTAGTAGATTTTAGTCACAGTGCTCAAATATGCTGGAAAAGATCTTATATGGAAATCTCCCAGCGCTTCAATTGATAGATAATGAACCTATACATCCAAAGGCACAAGTACAATTTTAGGGCTCTGAGCTGTCCTAGGCTACATTCACTGGAAGTGAAATGGAGCTTGTACATTAGTCAAAATCAAACTCCATTGATCACTTTGGTAAAAACTATTTTGATGCCGCTTATTGCTTTCATGGTCTGAACGGTATGCATAGACACCATTTAAGCCATAGCAATCTATTCATTAGTATTTGGACAAGCACCAAAGGGCGATACAATATAGAGAGTTTCTATCTGGTAATTACATTTTAAATACTTTTCCTAAAAGTGTTATCTGTATTTTTTGTACTTTTAAGTTTGTTCAACATAATAAAAATCAAAAGGTAAGATGTATTTTTTATTAAGAGAAAATGAAATATTTATCCATACTGTGTACGCAATAGTTTTAAACCAGAATGAAGCAGGCGAAAACAAATTATTCCAATAAGAAGATACAACCCTATAGGCAGACACGGGTGCTCCAGTCCTAAAGGAATAAACAAGTCAGATTTTACACAGACAGATGGTGCCATGGTGTAATGGTTAGCACTCTGGACTCTGAATCCAGCGATCTGAGTTCAAATCTCAGTGGGACCTTGATAGAATTTTTCCTATAGATGGAAATGAAGAGGTAAATACAGTTCAATCTATGGAAATCTAGCTAACAGAGACAAAATTAAACAAATACAAGAGGCACAAAATAGCATTTTCTGAATAAACAGCTAAATTATTCATGAGGTAAGAATTAAAAAAAAATAAAATAAAACAGTGACACTCCATGCAATACTATGCATGTGTATTAAGATTGTTGTTACAGAGCAAAGTAGTTAACACTGCTGCCTCAGATGGGTCCAATTGAAAAACAGACCATAATCCACTACTGTGGGGTTTGTATTTCTTCTAAATACTAGGATAGCTTTTACCCAGGTACACCTGCCCAAGTACAGTCCAAAAAACATGCAAATATGCTATTTGGCCTCTGATAAAAAATAGCCCAGGGTTCCTATGTGGTAGAGAATTTAGACTGAACACCCCAATGGGACAGGGACTAATGAGAATGGATACATTCTGATTTGTAAAACACTATAATATGCAGACACTTAATCAATAAAGGATAAACACCATGCTAACAGTATATATAAAACAGATTTTAATTCAAAGCAGAAGCATTTACTGTTGCAGGATAATTCAAAGAAAAGTTAGCTAAAACAAGATACTAAACTGAAAACATATGAAAGAAAATTCTGCATGAGCTTGGTTGGGGGAATCAGTGGTGAATTCTGTAGATTTCTGGCATTCTAGCTCTTCAGTCTGATTTCACATCATGGGATAGTCCTTTAACGTGGATGTCCACTTTTTGATTAGTCTGCAGTATCTTGCTTGGTCTCCGATGATGATTTTCCTCCTATTACCTGAATCTTGGAAGCAATTGCTGTGAACTTGAAATACAGGAATAACAAGTCCCTACATTCTGCTATTAGAACTCAGTCGAAGCATTCTTTTGAGCAATATGGGAGACTTATGGGCAGCCTCACTTTCCCCAAGATACATATCAGCCTGATCAAATCCTATTGGCACTCTGATTCAGATAGCTGGGATCCCCAGGAGATGAGTCTCCTAAGTTTCCTGCAGCACTTTGTCCAAAAGAGGATTGTACATGAAGGTGACCACACACAGCTGTCCAACACATAGACGTTATGATATGGGAATGGGACCAGTTATTCAGAAACCTGTTATGCAGCAGGATGTTAAGAAAACCATTGGTAAAATGTTAATACTTGCTGCTTTTTCAGTAATAATATCACAGAACTATAACGATTGTGGGACAGATAGAAATATGTTTTAAATGTAATGTAGTAGATTTTAGTCACAGTGCTCAAATATGCTGGAAAAGATCTTATATGGAAATCTCCCAGTGCTTCAATTGATAGATAATGAACCTATACATCCAAAGGCACAAGTACAATTTTAGGGCTCTGAGCTGTCCTAGGCTACATTCACTGGAAGTGAAATGGAGCTTGTACATTAGTCAAAATCAAACTCCATTGATCACTTTGGTAAAAACTATTTTGATGCCGCTTATTGCTTTCATGGTCTGAACGGTATGCATAGACACCATTTAAGCCATAGCAATCTATTCATTAGTATTTGGACAAGCACCAAAGGGCGATACAATATAGAGAGTTTCAATCTGGTAATTACATTTTAAATACTTTTCCTAAAAGTGTTATCTGTATTTTTTGTACTTTTAAGTTTGTTCAACATAATAAAAATCAAAAGGTAAGATGTATTTTTTATTAAGAGAAAATTAAATATTTATCCATACTGTGTACGCAATAGTTTTAAACCAGAATGAAGCAGGCGAAAACAAATTATTCCAATAAGAAGATACAACCCTATAGGCAGACACGGGTGCTCCAGTCCTAAAGGAATAAACAAGTCAGATTTTACACAGATGGTGCCATGGTGTAATGGTTAGCACTCTGGACTCTGAATCCAGCGATCTGAGTTCAAATCTCAGTGGGACCTTGATAGAATTTTTCCTATAGATGGAAATGAAGAGGTAAATACAGTTCAATCTATGGAAATCTAGCTAACAGAGACAAAATTAAACAAATACAAGAGGCACAAAATAGCATTTTCTGAATAAACAGCTAAATTATTCATGAGGTAAGAATTAAAAAAAAATAAAATAAAACAGTGACACTCCATGCAATACTATGCATGTGTATTAAGATTGTTGTTACAGAGCAAAGTAGTTAACACTGCTGCCTCAGATGGGTCCAATTGAAAAACAGACCATAATCCACTACTGTGGGGTTTGTATTTCTTCTAAATACTAGGATAGCTTTTACCCAGGTACACCTGCCCAAGTACAGTCCAAAAAACATGCAAATATGCTATTTGGCCTCTGATAAAAAATAGCCCAGGGTTCCTATGTGGTAGAGAATTTAGACTGAACACCCCAATGGGACAGGGACTAATGAGAATGGATACATTCTGATTTGTAAAACACTATAATATGCAGACACTTAATCAATAAAGGATAAACACCATGCTAACAGTATATATAAAACAGATTTTAATTCAAAGCAGAAGCATTTACTGTTGCAGGATAATTCAAAGAAAAGTTAGCTAAAACAAGATACTAAACTGAAAACATATGAAAGAAAATTCTGCATGAGCTTGGTTGGGGGAATCAGTGGTGAATTCTGTAGATTTCTGGCATTCTAGCTCTTCAGTCTGATTTCACATCATGGGATAGTCCTTTAACGTGGATGTCCACTTTTTGATTAGTCTGCAGTATCTTGCTTGGTCTCCGATGATGATTTTCCTCCTATTACCTGAATCTTGGAAGCAATTGCTGTGAACTTGAAATACAGGAATAACAAGTCCCTACATTCTGCTATTAGAACTCAGTCGAAGCATTCTTTTGAGCAATATGGGAGACTTATGGGCAGCCTCACTTTCCCCAAGATACATATCAGCCTGATCAAATCCTATTGGCACTCTGATTCAGATAGCTGGGATCCCCAGGAGATGAGTCTCCTAAGTTTCCTGCAGCACTTTGTCCAAAAGAGGATTGTACATGAAGGTGACCACACACAGCTGTCCAACACATAGACGTTATTATATGGGAATGGGACCAGTTATTCAGAAACCTGTTATGCAGCAGGATGTTAAGAAAACCATTGGTAAAATGTTAATACTTGCTGCTTTTTCAGTAATAATATCACAGAACTATAACGATTGTGGGACAGATAGAAATATGTTTTAAATGTAATGTAGTAGATTTTAGTCACAGTGCTCAAATATGCTGGAAAAGATCTTATATGGAAATCTCCCAGCGCTTCAATTGATAGATAATGAACCTATACATCCAAAGGCACAAGTACAATTTTAGGGCTCTGAGCTGTCCTAGGCTACATTCACTGGAAGTGAAATGGAGCTTGTACATTAGTCAAAATCAAACTCCATTGATCACTTTGGTAAAAACTATTTTGATGCCGCTTATTGCTTTCATGGTCTGAACGGTATGCATAGACACCATTTAAGCCATAGCAATCTATTCATTAGTATTTGGACAAGCACCAAAGGGCGATACAATATAGAGAGTTTCAATCTGGTAATTACATTTTAAATACTTTTCCTAAAAGTGTTATCTGTATTTTTTGTACTTTTAAGTTTGTTCAACATAATAAAAATCAAAAGGTAAGATGTATTTTTTATTAAGAGAAAATGAAATATTTATCCATACTGTGTACGCAATAGTTTTAAACCAGAATGAAGCAGGCGAAAACAAATTATTCCAATAAGAAGATACAACCCTATAGGCAGACACGGGTGCTCCAGTCCTAAAGGAATAAACAAGTCAGATTTTTACACAGATGGTGCCATGGTGTAATGGTTAGCACTCTGGACTCTGAATCCAGCGATCTGAGTTCAAATCTCAGTGGGACCTTGATAGAATTTTTCCTATAGATGGAAATGAAGAGGTAAATACAGTTCAATCTATGGAAATCTAGCTAACAGAGACAAAATTAAACAAATACAAGAGGCACAAAATAGCATTTTCTGAATAAACAGCTAAATTATTCATGAGGTAAGAATTAAAAAAAAATAAAATAAAACAGTGACACTCCATGCAATACTATGCATGTGTATTAAGATTGTTGTTACAGAGCAAAGTAGTTAACACTGCTGCCTCAGATGGGTCCAATTGAAAAACAGACCATAATCCACTACTGTGGGGTTTGTATTTCTTCTAAATACTAGGATAGCTTTTACCCAGGTACACCTGCCCAAGTACAGTCCAAAAAACATGCAAATATGCTATTTGGCCTCTGATAAAAAATAGCCCAGGGTTCCTATGTGGTAGAGAATTTAGACTGAACACCCCAATGGGACAGGGACTAATGAGAATGGATACATTCTGATTTGTAAAACACTATAATGTGCAGACACTTAATCAATAAAGGATAAACACCATGCTAACAGTATATATAAAACAGATTTTAATTCAAAGCAGAAGCATTTACTGTTGCAGGATAATTCAAAGAAAAGTTAGCTAAAACAAGATACTAAACTGAAAACATATGAAAGAAAATTCTGCATGAGCTTGGTTGGGGGAATCAGTGGTGAATTCTGTAGATTTCTGGCATTCTAGCTCTTCAGTCTGATTTCACATCATGGGATAGTCCTTTAACGTGGATGTCCACTTTTTGATTAGTCTGCAGTATCTTGCTTGGTCTCCGATGATGATTTTCCTCCTATTACCTGAATCTTGGAAGCAATTGCTGTGAACTTGAAATACAGGAATAACAAGTCCCTACATTCTGCTATTAGAACTCAGTCGAAGCATTCTTTTGAGCAATATGGGAGACTTATGGGCAGCCTCACTTTCCCCAAGATACATATCAGCCTGATCAAATCCTATTGGCACTCTGATTCAGATAGCTGGGATCCCCAGGAGATGAGTCTCCTAAGTTTCCTGCAGCACTTTGTCCAAAAGAGGATTGTACATGAAGGTGACCACACACAGCTGTCCAACACATAGACGTTATTATATGGGAATGGGACCAGTTATTCAGAAACCTGTTATGCAGCAGGATGTTAAGAAAACCATTGGTAAAATGTTAATACTTGCTGCTTTTTCAGTAATAATATCACAGAACTATAACGATTGTGGGACAGATAGAAATATGTTTTAAATGTAATGTAGTAGATTTTAGTCACAGTGCTCAAATATGCTTGAAAAGATCTTATATGGAAATCTCCCAGCGCTTCAATTGATAGATAATGAACCTATACATCCAAAGGCACAAGTACAATTTTAGGGCTCTGAGCTGTCCTAGGCTACATTCACTGGAAGTGAAATGGAGCTTGTACATTAGTCAAAATCAAACTCCATTGATCACTTTGGTAAAAACTATTTTGATGCCGCTTATTGCTTTCATGGTCTGAACGGTATGCATAGACACCATTTAAGCCATAGCAATCTATTCATTAGTATTTGGACAAGCACCAAAGGGCGATACAATATAGAGAGTTTCAATCTGGTAATTACATTTTAAATACTTTTCCTAAAAGTGTTATCTGTATTTTTTGTACTTTTAAGTTTGTTCAACATAATAAAAATCAAAAGGTAAGATGTATTTTTTATTAAGAGAAAATGAAATATTTATCCATACTGTGTACGCAATAGTTTTAAACCAGAATGAAGCAGGCGAAAACAAATTATTCCAATAAGAAGATACAACCCTATAGGCAGACACGGGTGCTCCAGTCCTAAAGGAATAAACAAGTCAGATTTTTACACAGATGGTGCCATGGTGTAATGGTTAGCACTCTGGACTCTGAATCCAGCGATCTGAGTTCAAATCTCAGTGGGACCTTGATAGAATTTTTCCTATAGATGGAAATGAAGAGGTAAATACAGTTCAATCTATGGAAATCTAGCTAACAGAGACAAAATTAAACAAATACAAGAGGCACAAAATAGCATTTTCTGAATAAACAGCTAAATTATTCATGAGGTAAGAATTAAAAAAAAATAAAATAAAACAGTGACACTCCATGCAATACTATGCATGTGTATTAAGATTGTTGTTACAGAGCAAAGTAGTTAACACTGCTGCCTCAGATGGGTCCAATTGAAAAACAGACCATAATCCACTACTGTGGGGTTTGTATTTCTTCTAAATACTAGGATAGCTTTTACCCAGGTACACCTGCCCAAGTACAGTCCAAAAAACATGCAAATATGCTATTTGGCCTCTGATAAAAAATAGCCCAGGGTTCCTATGTGGTAGAGAATTTAGACTGAACACCCCAATGGGACAGGGACTAATGAGAATGGATACATTCTGATTTGTAAAACACTATAATGTGCAGACACTTAATCAATAAAGGATAAACACCATGCTAACAGTATATATAAAACAGATTTTAATTCAAAGCAGAAGCATTTACTGTTGCAGGATAATTCAAAGAAAAGTTAGCTAAAACAAGATACTAAACTGAAAACATATGAAAGAAAATTCTGCATGAGCTTGGTTGGGGGAATCAGTGGTGAATTCTGTAGATTTCTGGCATTCTAGCTCTTCAGTCTGATTTCACATCATGGGATAGTCCTTTAACGTGGATGTCCACTTTTTGATTAGTCTGCAGTATCTTGCTTGGTCTCCGATGATGATTTTCCTCCTATTACCTGAATCTTGGAAGCAATTGCTGTGAACTTGAAATACAGGAATAACAAGTCCCTACATTCTGCTATTAGAACTCAGTCGAAGCATTCTTTTGAGCAATATGGGAGACTTATGGGCAGCCTCACTTTCCCCAAGATACATATCAGCCTGATCAAATCCTATTGGCACTCTGATTCAGATAGCTGGGATCCCCAGGAGATGAGTCTCCTAAGTTTCCTGCAGCACTTTGTCCAAAAGAGGATTGTACATGAAGGTGACCACACACAGCTGTCCAACACATAGACGTTATTATATGGGAATGGGACCAGTTATTCAGAAACCTGTTATGCAGCAGGATGTTAAGAAAACCATTGGTAAAATGTTAATACTTGCTGCTTTTTCAGTAATAATATCACAGAACTATAACGATTGTGGGACAGATAGAAATATGTTTTAAATGTAATGTAGTAGATTTTAGTCACAGTGCTCAAATATGCTTGAAAAGATCTTATATGGAAATCTCCCAGCGCTTCAATTGATAGATAATGAACCTATACATCCAAAGGCACAAGTACAATTTTAGGGCTCTGAGCTGTCCTAGGCTACATTCACTGGAAGTGAAATGGAGCTTGTACATTAGTCAAAATCAAACTCCATTGATCACTTTGGTAAAAACTATTTTGATGCCGCTTATTGCTTTCATGGTCTGAACGGTATGCATAGACACCATTTAAGCCATAGCAATCTATTCATTAGTATTTGGACAAGCACCAAAGGGCGATACAATATAGAGAGTTTCAATCTGGTAATTACATTTTAAATACTTTTCCTAAAAGTGTTATCTGTATTTTTTGTACTTTTAAGTTTGTTCAACATAATAAAAATCAAAAGGTAAGATGTATTTTTTATTAAGAGAAAATGAAATATTTATCCATACTGTGTACGCAATAGTTTTAAACCAGAATGAAGCAGGCGAAAACAAATTATTCCAATAAGAAGATACAACCCTATAGGCAGACACGGGTGCTCCAGTCCTAAAGGAATAAACAAGTCAGATTTTACACAGACAGATGGTGCCATGGTGTAATGGTTAGCACTCTGGACTCTGAATCCAGCGATCTGAGTTCAAATCTCAGTGGGACCTTGATAGAATTTTTCCTATAGATGGAAATGAAGAGGTAAATACAGTTCAATCTATGGAAATCTAGCTAACAGAGACAAAATTAAACAAATACAAGAGGCACAAAATAGCATTTTCTGAATAAACAGCTAAATTATTCATGAGGTAAGAATTTAAAAAAATAAAATAAAACAGTGACACTCCATGCAATACTATGCATGTCTATTAAGATTGTTGTTACAGAGCAAAGTAGTTAACACTGCTGCCTCAGATGGGTCCAATTGAAAAACAGACCATAATCCACTACTGTGGGGTTTGTATTTCTTCTAAATACTAGGATAGCTTTTACCCAGGTGCCCCTGCCCAAGTACAGTCCAAAAAACATGCAAATATGCTATTTGGCCTCTGATAAAAAATAGCCCAGGGTTCCTATGTGGTAGAGAATTTAGACTGAACACCCCAATGGGACAGGGACTAATGAGAATGGATACATTCTGATTTGTAAAACACTATAATATGCAGACACTATATTAATAAAGGATAAACACCATGCTAACAGTATATATAAAACAGATTTTAATTCAAAGCAGAAGCATTTACTGTTGCAGGATAATTCAAAGAAAAGTTAGCTAAAACAAGATACTAAACTGAAAACATATGAAAGAAAATTCTGCATGAGCTTGGTTGGGGGAATCAGTGGTGAATTCTGTAGATTTCTGGCATTCTAGCTCTTCAGTCTGATATCACATCATGGGATAGTCCTTTAACGTGGATGTCCACTTTTTGATTAGTCTGCAGTATCTTGCTTGGTCTCCGATGATGATTTTCCTCCTATTACCTGAATCTTGGAAGCAATTGCTGTGAACTTGAAATACAGGAATAACAAGTCCCTACATTCTGCTATTAGAACTCAGTCGAAGCATTCTTTTGAGCAATATGGGAGACTTATGGGCAGCCTCACTTTCCCCAAGATACATATCAGCCTGATCAAATCCTATTGGCACTCTGATTCAGATAGCTGGGATCCCCAGGAGATGAGTCTCCTAAGTTTCCTGCAGCACTTTGTCCAAAAGAGGATTGTACATGAAGGTGACCACACACAGCTGTCCAACACATAGACGTTATTATATGGGAATGGGACCAGTTATTCAGAAACCTGTTATGCAGCAGGATGTTAAGAAAACCATTGGTAAAATGTTAATACTTGCTGCTTTTTCAGTAATAATATCACAGAACTATAACGATTGTGGGACAGATAGAAATATGTTTTAAATGTAATGTAGTAGATTTTAGTCACAGTGCTCAAATATGCTGGAAAAGATCTTATATGGAAATCTCCCAGCGCTTCAATTGATAGATAATGAACCTATACATCCAAAGGCACAAGTACAATTTTAGGGCTCTGAGCTGTCCTAGGCTACATTCACTGGAAGTGAAATGGAGCTTGTACATTAGTCAAAATCAAACTCCATCGATCACTTTGGTAAAAACTATTTTGATGCCGCTTATTGCTTTCATGGTCTGAACGGTATGCATAGACACCATTTAAGCCATAGCAATCTATTCATTAGTATTTGGACAAGCACCAAAAGGCGATACAATATAGAGAGTTTCTATCTGGTAATTACATTTTAAATACTTTTCCTGAAAGTGTTATCTGTATTTTTTGTACTTTTAAGTTTGTTCAACATAATAAAAATCAAAAGGTAAGATGTATTTTATGTTAAGAGAAAATGAAATATTTATCCGTACTGTGTACGCAATAGTTTTAAACCAGAATGAAGCAGGCGAAAACAAATTATTCCAATAAGAAGATACAACCCTATAGGCAGACACGGGTGCTCCAGTCCTAAAGGAATAAACAAGTCAGATTTTACACAGACAGATGGTGCCATGGTGTAATGGTTAGCACTCTGGACTCTGAATCCAGCGATCTGAGTTCAAATCTCAGTGGGACCTTGATAGAATTTTTCCTATAGATGGAAATGAAGAGGTAAATACAGTTCAATCTATGGAAATCTAGCTAACAGAGACAAAATTAAACAAATATAAGAGGCACAAAATAGCATTTTCTGAATAAACAGCTAAATTATTCATGAGGTAAGAATTAAAAAAAAATAAAATAAAACAGTGACACTCCATGCAATACTATGCATGTGTATTAAGATTGTTGTTACAGAGCAAAGTAGTTAACACTGCTGCCTCAGATGGGTCCAATTGAAAAACAGACCATAATCCACTACTGTGGGGTTTGTATTTCTTCTAAATACTAGGATAGCTTTTACCCAGGTACACCTGCCCAAGTACAGTCCAAAAAACATGCAAATATGCTATTTGGCCTCTGATAAAAAATAGCCCAGGGTTCCTATGTGGTAGAGAATTTAGACTGAACACCCCAATGGGACAGGGACTAATGAGAATGGATACATTCTGATTTGTAAAACACTATAATATGCAGACACTTAATCAATAAAGGATAAACACCATGCTAACAGTATATATAAAACAGATTTTAATTCAAAGCAGAAGCATTTACTGTTGCAGGATAATTCAAAGAAAAGTTAGCTAAAACAAGATACTAAACTGAAAACATATGAAAGAAAATTCTGCATGAGCTTGGTTGGGGGAATCAGTGGTGAATTCTGTAGATTTCTGGCATTCTAGCTCTTCAGTCTGATTTCACATCATGGGATAGTCCTTTAACGTGGATGTCCACTTTTTGATTAGTCTGCAGTATCTTGCTTGGTCTCCGATGATGATTTTCCTCCTATTACCTGAATCTTGGAAGCAATTGCTGTGAACTTGAAATACAGGAATAACAAGTCCCTACATTCTGCTATTAGAACTCAGTCGAAGCATTCTTTTGAGCAATATGGGAGACTTATGGGCAGCCTCACTTTCCCCAAGATACATATCAGCCTGATCAAATCCTATTGGCACTCTGATTCAGATAGCTGGGATCCCCAGGAGATGAGTCTCCTAAGTTTCCTGCAGCACTTTGTCCAAAAGAGGATTGTACATGAAGGTGACCACACACAGCTGTCCAACACATAGACGTTATTATATGGGAATGGGACCAGTTATTCAGAAACCTGTTATGCAGCAGGATGTTAAGAAAACCATTGGTAAAATGTTAATACTTGCTGCTTTTTCAGTAATAATATCACAGAACTATAACGATTGTGGGACAGCTAGAAATATGTTTTAAATGTAATGTAGTAGATTTTAGTCACAGTGCTCAAATATGCTGGAAAAGATCTTATATGGAAATCTCCCAGCGCTTCAATTGATAGATAATGAACCTATACATCCAAAGGCACAAGTACAATTTTAGGGCTCTGAGCTGTCCTAGGCTACATTCACTGGAAGTGAAATGGAGCTTGTACATTAGTCAAAATCAAACTCCATCGATCACTTTGGTAAAAACTATTTTGATGCCGCTTATTGCTTTCATGGTCTGAACGGTATGCATAGACACCATTTAAGCCATAGCAATCTATTCATTAGTATTTGGACAAGCACCAAAAGGCGATACAATATAGAGAGTTTCTATCTGGTAATTACATTTTAAATACTTTTCCTGAAAGTGTTATCTGTATTTTTTGTACTTTTAAGTTTGTTCAACATAATAAAAATCAAAAGGTAAGATGTATTTTATGTTAAGAGAAAATGAAATATTTATCCGTACTGTGTACGCAATAGTTTTAAACCAGAATGAAGCAGGCGAAAACAAATTATTCCAATAAGAAGATACAACCCTATAGGCAGACACGGGTGCTCCAGTCCTAAAGGAATAAACAAGTCAGATTTTACACAGACAGATGGTGCCATGGTGTAATGGTTAGCACTCTGGACTCTGAATCCAGCGATCTGAGTTCAAATCTCAGTGGGACCTTGATAGAATTTTTCCTATAGATGGAAATGAAGAGGTAAATACAGTTCAATCTATGGAAATCTAGCTAACAGAGACAAAATTAAACAAATATAAGAGGCACAAAATAGCATTTTCTGAATAAACAGCTAAATTATTCATGAGGTAAGAATTAAAAAAAAATAAAATAAAACAGTGACACTCCATGCAATACTATGCATGTGTATTAAGATTGTTGTTACAGAGCAAAGTAGTTAACACTGCTGCCTCAGATGGGTCCAATTGAAAAACAGACCATAATCCACTACTGTGGGGTTTGTATTTCTTCTAAATACTAGGATAGCTTTTACCCAGGTACACCTGCCCAAGTACAGTCCAAAAAACATGCAAATATGCTATTTGGCCTCTGATAAAAAATAGCCCAGGGTTCCTATGTGGTAGAGAATTTAGACTGAACACCCCAATGGGACAGGGACTAATGAGAATGGATACATTCTGATTTGTAAAACACTATAATATGCAGACACTTAATCAATAAAGGATAAACACCATGCTAACAGTATATATAAAACAGATTTTTATTCAAAGCAGAAGCATTTACTGTTGCAGGATAATTCAAAGAAAAGTTAGCTAAAACAAGATACTAAACTGAAAACATATGAAAGAAAATTCTGCATGAGCTTGGTTGGGGGAATCAGTGGTGAATTCTGTAGATTTCTGGCATTCTAGCTCTTCAGTCTGATTTCACATCATGGGATAGTCCTTTAACGTGGATGTCCACTTTTTGATTAGTCTGCAGTATCTTGCTTGGTCTCCGATGATGATTTTCCTCCTATTACCTGAATCTTGGAAGCAATTGCTGTGAACTTGAAATACAGGAATAACAAGTCCCTACATTCTGCTATTAGAACTCAGTCGAAGCATTCTTTTGAGCAATATGGGAGACTTATGGGCAGCCTCACTTTCCCCAAGATACATATCAGCCTGATCAAATCCTATTGGCACTCTGATTCAGATAGCTGGGATCCCCAGGAGATGAGTCTCCTAAGTTTCCTGCAGCACTTTGTCCAAAAGAGGATTGTACATGAAGGTGACCACACACAGCTGTCCAACACATAGACGTTATTATATGGGAATGGGACCAGTTATTCAGAAACCTGTTATGCAGCAGGATGTTAAGAAAACCATTGGTAAAATGTTAATACTTGCTGCTTTTTCAGTAATAATATCACAGAACTATAACGATTGTGGGACAGCTAGAAATATGTTTTAAATGTAATGTAGTAGATTTTAGTCACAGTGCTCAAATATGCTGGAAAAGATCTTATATGGAAATCTCCCAGCGCTTCAATTGATAGATAATGAACCTATACATCCAAAGGCACAAGTACAATTTTAGGGCTCTGAGCTGTCCTAGGCTACATTCACTGGAAGTGAAATGGAGCTTGTACATTAGTCAAAATCAAACTCCATCGATCACTTTGGTAAAAACTATTTTGATGCCGCTTATTGCTTTCATGGTCTGAACGGTATGCATAGACACCATTTAAGCCATAGCAATCTATTCATTAGTATTTGGACAAGCACCAAAAGGCGATACAATATAGAGAGTTTCTATCTGGTAATTACATTTTAAATACTTTTCCTGAAAGTGTTATCTGTATTTTTTGTACTTTTAAGTTTGTTCAACATAATAAAAATCAAAAGGTAAGATGTATTTTATGTTAAGAGAAAATGAAATATTTATCCGTACTGTGTACGCAATAGTTTTAAACCAGAATGAAGCAGGCGAAAACAAATTATTCCAATAAGAAGATACAACCCTATAGGCAGACACGGGTGCTCCAGTCCTAAAGGAATAAACAAGTCAGATTTTACACAGTTGGTGCCATGGTGTAATGGTTAGCACTCTGGACTCTGAATCCAGCAATCTGAGTTCAAATCTCAGTGGGACCTTGATAGAATTTTTCCTATAGATGGAAATGAAGAGGTAAATACAGTTCAATGTATGGAAATCTAGCTAACAGAGACAAAATTAAACAAATACAAGAGGCACAAAATAGCATTTTCTGAATAAACAGCTAAATTATTCATGAGGTAAGAATTAAAAAAAAATAAAATAAAACAGTGACACTCCATGCAATACTATGCATGTGTATTAAGATTGTTGTTACAGAGCAAAGTAGTTAACACTGCTGCCTCAGATGGGTCCAATTGAAAAACAGACCATAATCCACTACTGTGGGGTTTGTATTTCTTCTAAATACTAGGATAGCTTTTACCCAGGTACACCTGCCCAAGTACAGTCCAAAAAACATGCAAATATGCTATTTGGCCTCTGATAAAAAATAGCCCAGGGTTCCTATGTGGTAGAGAATTTAGACTGAACACCCCAATGGGACAGGGACTAATGAGAATGGATACATTCTGATTTGTAAAACACTATAATATGCAGACACTATATCAATAAAGGATAAACACCATGCTAACAGTATATATAAAACAGATTTTAATTCAAAGCAGAAGCATTTACTGTTGCAGGATAATTCAAAGAAAAGTTAGCTAAAACAAGATACTAAACTGAAAACATATGAAAGAAAATTCTGCATGAGCTTGGTTGGGGGAATCAGTGGTGAATTCTGTAGATTTCTGGCATTCTAGCTCTTCAGTCTGATATCACATCATGGGATAGTCCTTTAACGTGGATGTCCACTTTTTGATTAGTCTGCAGTATCTTGCTTGGTCTCCGATGATGATTTTCCTACTATTACCTGAATCTTGGAAGCAATTGCTGTGAACTTGAAATACAGGAATAACAAGTCCCTACATTCTGCTATTAGAACTCAGTCGAAGCATTCTTTTGAGCAATATGGGAGACTTATGGGCAGCCTCACTTTCCCCAAGATACATATCAGCCTGATCAAATCCTATTGGCACTCTGATTCAGATAGCTGGGATCCCCAGGAGATGAGTCTCCTAAGTTTCCTGCAGCACTTTGTCCAAAAGAGGATTGTACATGAAGGTGACCACACACAGCTGTCCAACACATAGACGTTATTATATGGGAATGGGACCAGTTATTCAGAAACCTGTTATGCAGCAGGATGTTAAGAAAACCATTGGTAAAATGTTAATACTTGCTGCTTTTTCAGTAATAATATCACAGAACTATAACGATTGTGGGACAGATAGAAATATGTTTTAAATGTAATGTAGTAGATTTTAGTCACAGTGCTCAAATATGCTGGAAAAGATCTTATATGGAAATCTCCCAGCGCTTCAATTGATAGATAATGAACCTATACATCCAAAGGCACAAGTACAATTTTAGGGCTCTGAGCTGTCCTAGGCTACATTCACTGGAAGTGAAATGGAGCTTGTACATTAGTCAAAATCAAACTCCATTGATCACTTTGGTAAAAACTATTTTGATGCCGCTTATTGCTTTCATGGTCTGAACGGTATGCATAGACACCATTTAAGCCATAGCAATCTATTCATTAGTATTTGGACAAGCACCAAAGGGCGATACAATATAGAGAGTTTCTATCTGGTAATTACATTTTAAATACTTTTCCTAAAAGTGTTATCTGTATTTTTTGTACTTTTAAGTTTGTTCAACATAATAAAAATCAAAAGGTAAGATGTATTTTTTATTAAGAGAAAATGAAATATTTATCCATACTGTGTACGCAATAGTTTTAAACCAGAATGAAGCAGGCGAAAACAAATTATTCCAATAAGAAGATACAACCCTATAGGCAGACACGGGTGCTCCAGTCCTAAAGGAATAAACAAGTCAGATTTTACACAGTTGGTGCCATGGTGTAATGGTTAGCACTCTGGACTCTGAATCCAGCAATCTGAGTTCAAATCTCAGTGGGACCTTGATAGAATTTTTCCTATAGATGGAAATGAAGAGGTAAATACAGTTCAATGTATGGAAATCTAGCTAACAGAGACAAAATTAAACAAATACAAGAGGCACAAAATAGCATTTTCTGAATAAACAGCTAAATTATTCATGAGGTAAGAATTAAAAAAAAATAAAATAAAACAGTGACACTCCATGCAATACTATGCATGTGTATTAAGATTGTTGTTACAGAGCAAAGTAGTTAACACTGCTGCCTCAGATGGGTCCAATTGAAAAACAGACCATAATCCACTACTGTGGGGTTTGTATTTCTTCTAAATACTAGGATAGCTTTTACCCAGGTACACCTGCCCAAGTACAGTCCAAAAAACATGCAAATATGCTATTTGGCCTCTGATAAAAAATAGCCCAGGGTTCCTGTGTGGTAGAGAATTTAGACTGAACACCCCAATGGGACAGGGACTAATGAGAATGGATACATTCTGATTTGTAAAACACTATAATATGCAGACACTATATCAATAAAGGATAAACACCATGCTAACAGTATATATAAAACAGATTTTAATTCAAAGCAGAAGCATTTACTGTTGCAGGATAATTCAAAGAAAAGTTAGCTAAAACAAGATACTAAACTGAAAACATATGAAAGAAAATTCTGCATGAGCTTGGTTGGGGGAATCAGTGGTGAATTCTGTAGATTTCTGGCATTCTAGCTCTTCAGTCTGATATCACATCATGGGATAGTCCTTTAACGTGGATGTCCACTTTTTGATTAGTCTGCAGTATCTTGCTTGGTCTCCGATGATGATTTTCCTCCTATTACCTGAATCTTGGAAGCAATTGCTGTGAACTTGAAATACAGGAATAACAAGTCCCTACATTCTGCTATTAGAACTCAGTCGAAGCATTCTTTTGAGCAATATGGGAGACTTATGGGCAGCCTCACTTTCCCCAAGATACATATCAGCCTGATCAAATCCTATTGGCACTCTGATTCAGATAGCTGGGATCCCCAGGAGATGAGTCTCCTAAGTTTCCTGCAGCACTTTGTCCAAAAGAGGATTGTACATGAAGGTGACCACACACAGCTGTCCAACACATAGACGTTATTATATGGGAATGGGACCAGTTATTCAGAAACCTGTTATGCAGCAGGATGTTAAGAAAACCATTGGTAAAATGTTAATACTTGCTGCTTTTTCAGTAATAATATCACAGAACTATAACGATTGTGGGACAGATAGAAATATGTTTTAAATGTAATGTAGTAGATTTTAGTCACAGTGCTCAAATATGCTGGAAAAGATCTTATATGGAAATCTCCCAGCGCTTCAATTGATAGATAATGAACCTATACATCCAAAGGCACAAGTACAATTTTAGGGCTCTGAGCTGTCCTAGGCTACATTCACTGGAAGTGAAATGGAGCTTGTACATTAGTCAAAATCAAACTCCATTGATCACTTTGGTAAAAACTATTTTGATGCCGCTTATTGCTTTCATGGTCTGAACGGTATGCATAGACACCATTTAAGCCATAGCAATCTATTCATTAGTATTTGGACAAGCACCAAAGGGCGATACAATATAGAGAGTTTCTATCTGGTAATTACATTTTAAATACTTTTCCTAAAAGTGTTATCTGTATTTTTTGTACTTTTAAGTTTGTTCAACATAATAAAAATCAAAAGGTAAGATGTATTTTTTATTAAGAGAAAATGAAATATTTATCCATACTGTGTACGCAATAGTTTTAAACCAGAATGTAGCAGGCGAAAACAAATTATTCCAATAAGAAGATACAACCCTATAGGCAGACACGGGTGCTCCAGTCCTAAAGGAATAAACAAGTCAGATTTTACACAGATGGTGCCATGGTGTAATGGTTAGCACTCTGGACTCTGAATCCAGCAATCTGAGTTCAAATCTCAGTGGGACCTTGATAGAATTTTTCCTATAGATGGAAATGAAGAGGTAAATACAGTTCAATGTATGGAAATCTAGCTAACAGAGACAAAATTAAACAAATACAAGAGGCACAAAATAGCATTTTCTGAATAAACAGCTAAATTATTCATGAGGTAAAAATTTTAAAAAATAAAATAAAACAGTGACACTCCATGCAATACTATGCATGTCTATTAAGATTGTTGTTACAGAGCAAAGTAGTTAACACTGCTGCCTCAGATGGGTCCAATTGAAAAACAGACCATAATCCACTACTGTGGGGTTTGTATTTCTTCTAAATACTAGGATAGCTTTTACCCAGGTGCCCCTGCCCAAGTACAGTCCAAAAAACATTCAAATATGCTATTTGGCCTCTGATAAAAAATAGCCCAGGGTTCCTGTGTGGTAGAGAATTTAAACTGAACACCCCAATGGGACAGGGACTAATGAGAATGGATACATTCTGATTTGTAAAACACTATAATATGCAGACACTATATCAATAAAGGATAAACACCATGCTAACAGTATATATAAAACAGATTTTAATTCAAAGCAGAAGCATTTACTGTTGCAGGATAATTCAAAGAAAAGTTAGCTAAAACAAGATACTAAACTGAAAACATATGAAAGAAAATTCTGCATGAGCTTGGTTGGGGGAATCAGTGGTGAATTCTGTAGATTTCTGGCATTCTAGCTCTTCAGTCTGATTTCACATCATGGGATAGTCCTTTAACGTGGATGTCCACTTTTTGATTAGTCTGCAGTATCTTGCTTGGTCTCCGATGATGATTTTCCTCCTATTACCTGAATCTTGGAAGCAATTGCTGTGAACTTGAAATACAGGAATAACAAGTCCCTACATTCTGCTATTAGAACTCAGTCGAAGCATTCTTTTGAGCAATATGGGAGACTTATGGGCAGCCTCACTTTCCCCAAGATACATATCAGCATGATCAAATCCTATTGGCACTCTGATTCAGATAGCTGGGATCCCCAGGAGATGAGTCTCCTAAGTTTCCTGCAGCACTTTGTCCAAAAGAGGATTGTACATGAAGGTGACCACACACAGCTGTCCAACACATAGACGTTATTATATGGGAATGGGACCAGTTATTCAGAAACCTGTTATGCAGCAGGATGTTAAGAAAACCATTGGTAAAATGTTAATACTTGCTGCTTTTTCAGTAATAATATCACAGAACTATAACGATTGTGGGACAGCTAGAAATATGTTTTAAATGTAATGTAGTAGATTTTAGTCACAGTGCTCAAATATGCTGGAAAAGATCTTATATGGAAATCTCCCAGCGCTTCAATTGATAGATAATGAACCTATACATCCAAAGGCACAAGTACAATTTTAGGGCTCTGAGCTGTCCTAGGCTACATTCACTGGAAGTGAAATGGAGCTTGTACATTAGTCAAAATCAAACTCCATTGATCACTTTGGTAAAAACTATTTTGATGCCGCTTATTGCTTTCATGGTCTGAACGGTATGCATAGACACCATTTAAGCCATAGCAATCTATTCATTAGTATTTGGACAAGCACCAAAGGGCGATACAATATAGAGAGTTTCTATCTGGTAATTACATTTTAAATACTTTTCCTAAAAGTGTTATCTGTATTTTTTGTACTTTTAAGTTTGTTCAACATAATAAAAATCAAAAGGTAAGATGTATTTTTTATTAAGAGAAAATGAAATATTTATCCATACTGTGTACGCAATAGTTTTAAACCAGAATGTAGCAGGCGAAAACAAATTATTCCAATAAGAAGATACAACCCTATAGGCAGACACGGGTGCTCCAGTCCTAAAGGAATAAACAAGTCAGATTTTACACAGATGGTGCCATGGTGTAATGGTTAGCACTCTGGACTCTGAATCCAGCGATCTGAGTTCAAATCTCAGTGGGACCTTGATAGAATTTTTCCTATAGATGGAAATGAAGAGGTAAATACAGTTCAATGTATGGAAATCTAGCTAACAGAGACAAAATTAAACAAATACAAGAGGCACAAAATAGCATTTTCTGAATAAACAGCTAAATTATTCATGAGGTAAAAATTTTAAAAAATAAAATAAAACAGTGACACTCCATGCAATACTATGCATGTCTATTAAGATTGTTGTTACAGAGCAAAGTAGTTAACACTGCTGCCTCAGATGGGTCCAATTGAAAAACAGACCATAATCCACTACTGTGGGGTTTGTATTTCTTCTAAATACTAGGATAGCTTTTACCCAGGTGCCCCTGCCCAAGTACAGTCCAAAAAACATTCAAATATGCTATTTGGCCTCTGATAAAAAATAGCCCAGGGTTCCTGTGTGGTAGAGAATTTAAACTGAACACCCCAATGGGACAGGGACTAATGAGAATGGATACATTCTGATTTGTAAAACACTATAATATGCAGACACTATATCAATAAAGGATAAACACCATGCTAACAGTATATATAAAACAGATTTTAATTCAAAGCAGAAGCATTTACTGTTGCAGGATAATTCAAAGAAAAGTTAGCTAAAACAAGATACTAAACTGAAAACATATGAAAGAAAATTCTGCATGAGCTTGGTTGGGGGAATCAGTGGTGAATTCTGTAGATTTCTGGCATTCTAGCTCTTCAGTCTGATATCACATCATGGGATAGTCCTTTAACGTGGATGTCCACTTTTTGATTAGTCTGCAGTATCTTGCTTGGTCTCCGATGATGATTTTCCTCCTATTACCTGAATCTTGGAAGCAATTGCTGTGAACTTGAAATACAGGAATAACAAGTCCCTACATTCTGCTATTAGAACTCAGTCGAAGCATTCTTTTGAGCAATATGGGAGACTTATGGGCAGCCTCACTTTCCCCAAGATACATATCAGCCTGATCAAATCCTATTGGCACTCTGATTCAGATAGCTGGGATCCCCAGGAGATGAGTCTCCTAAGTTTCCTGCAGCACTTTGTCCAAAAGAGGATTGTACATGAAGGTGACCACACACAGCTGTCCAACACATAGACGTTATTATATGGGAATGGGACCAGTTATTCAGAAACCTGTTATGCAGCAGGATGTTAAGAAAACCATTGGTAAAATGTTAATACTTGCTGCTTTTTCAGTAATAATATCACAGAACTATAACGATTGTGGGACAGCTAGAAATATGTTTTAAATGTAATGTAGTAGATTTTAGTCACAGTGCTCAAATATGCTGGAAAAGATCTTATATGGAAATCTCCCAGCGCTTCAATTGATAGATAATGAACCTATACATCCAAAGGCACAAGTACAATTTTAGGGCTCTGAGCTGTCCTAGGCTACATTCACTGGAAGTGAAATGGAGCTTGTACATTAGTCAAAATCAAACTCCATTGATCACTTTGGTAAAAACTATTTTGATGCCGCTTATTGCTTTCATGGTCTGAACGGTATGCATAGACACCATTTAAGCCATAGCAATCTATTCATTAGCATTTGGACAAGCACCAAAGGGCGATACAATATAGAGAGTTTCTATCTGGTAATTACATTTTAAATACTTTTCCTAAAAGTGTTATCTGTATTTTTTGTACTTTTAAGTTTGTTCAACATAATAAAAATCAAAAGGTAAGATGTATTTTTTATTAAGAGAAAATGAAATATTTATCCATACTGTGTACGCAATAGTTTTAAACCAGAATGTAGCAGGCGAAAACAAATTATTCCAATAAGAAGATACAACCCTATAGGCAGACACGGGTGCTCCAGTCCTAAAGGAATAAACAAGTCAGATTTTACACAGATGGTGCCATGGTGTAATGGTTAGCACTCTGGACTCTGAATCCAGCGATCTGAGTTCAAATCTCAGTGGGACCTTGATAGAATTTTTCCTATAGATGGAAATGAAGAGGTAAATACAGTTCAATGTATGGAAATCTAGCTAACAGAGACAAAATTAAACAAATACAAGAGGCACAAAATAGCATTTTCTGAATAAACAGCTAAATTATTCATGAGGTAAAAATTTTAAAAAATAAAATAAAACAGTGACACTCCATGCAATACTATGCATGTCTATTAAGATTGTTGTTACAGAGCAAAGTAGTTAACACTGCTGCCTCAGATGGGTCCAATTGAAAAACAGACCATAATCCACTACTGTGGGGTTTGTATTTCTTCTAAATACTAGGATAGCTTTTACCCAGGTGCCCCTGCCCAAGTACAGTCCAAAAAACATTCAAATATGCTATTTGGCCTCTGATAAAAAATAGCCCAGGGTTCCTGTGTGGTAGAGAATTTAAACTGAACACCCCAATGGGACAGGGACTAATGAGAATGGATACATTCTGATTTGTAAAACACTATAATATGCAGACACTATATCAATAAAGGATAAACACCATGCTAACAGTATATATAAAACAGATTTTAATTCAAAGCAGAAGCATTTACTGTTGCAGGATAATTCAAAGAAAAGTTAGCTAAAACAAGATACTAAACTGAAAACATATGAAAGAAAATTCTGCATGAGCTTGGTTGGGGGAATCAGTGGTGAATTCTGTAGATTTCTGGCATTCTAGCTCTTCAGTCTGATTTCACATCATGGGATAGTCCTTTAACGTGGATGTCCACTTTTTGATTAGTCTGCAGTATCTTGCTTGGTCTCCGATGATGATTTTCCTCCTATTACCTGAATCTTGGAAGCAATTGCTGTGAACTTGAAATACAGGAATAACAAGTCCCTACATTCTGCTCTAAGAACTCAGTCGAAGCATTCTTTTGAGCAATATGGGAGACTTATGGGCAGCCTCACTTTCCCCAAGATACATATCAGCCTGATCAAATCCTATTGGCACTCTGATTCAGATAGCTGGGATCCCCAGGAGATGAGTCTCCTAAGTTTCCTGCAGCACTTTGTCCAAAAGAGGATTGTACATGAAGGTGACCACACACAGCTGTCCAACACATAGACGTTATTATATGGGAATGGGACCAGTTATTCAGAAACCTGTTATGCAGCAGGATGTTAAGAAAACCATTGGTAAAATGTTAATACTTGCTGCTTTTTCAGTAATAATATCACAGAACTATAACGATTGTGGGACAGCTAGAAATATGTTTTAAATGTAATGTAGTAGATTTTAGTCACAGTGCTCAAATATGCTGGAAAAGATCTTATATGGAAATCTCCCAGCGCTTCAATTGATAGATAATGAACCTATACATCCAAAGGCACAAGTACAATTTTAGGGCTCTGAGCTGTCCTAGGCTACATTCACTGGAAGTGAAATGGAGCTTGTACATTAGTCAAAATCAAACTCCATTGATCACTTTGGTAAAAACTATTTTGATGCCGCTTATTGCTTTCATGGTCTGAACGGTATGCATAGACACCATTTAAGCCATAGCAATCTATTCATTAGTATTTGGACAAGCACCAAAGGGCGATACAATATAGAGAGTTTCTATCTGGTAATTACATTTTAAATACTTTTCCTAAAAGTGTTATCTGTATTTTTTGTACTTTTAAGTTTGTTCAACATAATAAAAATCAAAAGGTAAGATGTATTTTTTATTAAGAGAAAATGAAATATTTATCCATACTGTGTACGCAATAGTTTTAAACCAGAATGTAGCAGGCGAAAACAAATTATTCCAATAAGAAGATACAACCCTATAGGCAGACACGGGTGCTCCAGTCCTAAAGGAATAAACAAGTCAGATTTTACACAGATGGTGCCATGGTGTAATGGTTAGCACTCTGGACTCTGAATCCAGCGATCTGAGTTCAAATCTCAGTGGGACCTTGATAGAATTTTTCCTATAGATGGAAATGAAGAGGTAAATACAGTTCAATGTATGGAAATCTAGCTAACAGAGACAAAATTAAACAAATACAAGAGGCACAAAATAGCATTTTCTGAATAAACAGCTAAATTATTCATGAGGTAAAAATTTTAAAAAATAAAATAAAACAGTGACACTCCATGCAATACTATGCATGTCTATTAAGATTGTTGTTACAGAGCAAAGTAGTTAACACTGCTGCCTCAGATGGGTCCAATTGAAAAACAGACCATAATCCACTACTGTGGGGTTTGTATTTCTTCTAAATACTAGGATAGCTTTTACCCAGGTGCCCCTGCCCAAGTACAGTCCAAAAAACATTCAAATATGCTATTTGGCCTCTGATAAAAAATAGCCCAGGGTTCCTGTGTGGTAGAGAATTTAAACTGAACACCCCAATGGGACAGGGACTAATGAGAATGGATACATTCTGATTTGTAAAACACTATAATATGCAGACACTATATCAATAAAGGATAAACACCATGCTAACAGTATATATAAAACAGATTTTAATTCAAAGCAGAAGCATTTACTGTTGCAGGATAATTCAAAGAAAAGTTAGCTAAAACAAGATACTAAACTGAAAACATATGAAAGAAAATTCTGCATGAGCTTGGTTGGGGGAATCAGTGGTGAATTCTGTAGATTTCTGGCATTCTAGCTCTTCAGTCTGATATCACATCATGGGATAGTCCTTTAACGTGGATGTCCACTTTTTGATTAGTCTGCAGTATCTTGCTTGGTATCCGATGATGATTTTCCTCCTATTACCTGAATCTTGGAAGCAATTGCTGTGAACTTGAAATACAGGAATAACAAGTCCCTACATTCTGCTATTAGAACTCAGTCGAAGCATTCTTTTGAGCAATATGGGAGACTTATGGGCAGCCTCACTTTCCCCAAGATACATATCAGCCTGATCAAATCCTATTGGCACTCTGATTCAGATAGCTGGGATCCCCAGGAGATGAGTCTCCTAAGTTTCCTGCAGCACTTTGTCCAAAAGAGGATTGTACATGAAGGTGACCACACACAGCTGTCCAACACATAGACGTTATTATATGGGAATGGGACCAGTTATTCAGAAACCTGTTATGCAGCAGGATGTTAAGAAAACCATTGGTAAAATGTTAATACTTGCTGCTTTTTCAGTAATAATATCACAGAACTATAACGATTGTGGGACAGCTAGAAATATGTTTTAAATGTAATGTAGTAGATTTTAGTCACAGTGCTCAAATATGCTGGAAAAGATCTTATATGGAAATCTCCCAGCGCTTCAATTGATAGATAATGAACCTATACATCCAAAGGCACAAGTACAATTTTAGGGCTCTGAGCTGTCCTAGGCTACATTCACTGGAAGTGAAATGGAGCTTGTACATTAGTCAAAATCAAACTCCATTGATCACTTTGGTAAAAACTATTTTGATGCCGCTTATTGCTTTCATGGTCTGAACGGTATGCATAGACACCATTTAAGCCATAGCAATCTATTCATTAGTATTTGGACAAGCACCAAAGGGCGATACAATATAGAGAGTTTCTATCTGGTAATTACATTTTAAATACTTTTCCTAAAAGTGTTATCTGTATTTTTTGTACTTTTAAGTTTGTTCAACATAATAAAAATCAAAAGGTAAGATGTATTTTTTATTAAGAGAAAATGAAATATTTATCCATACTGTGTACGCAATAGTTTTAAACCAGAATGTAGCAGGCGAAAACAAATTATTCCAATAAGAAGATACAACCCTATAGGCAGACACGGGTGCTCCAGTCCTAAAGGAATAAACAAGTCAGATTTTACACAGATGGTGCCATGGTGTAATGGTTAGCACTCTGGACTCTGAATCCAGCGATCTGAGTTCAAATCTCAGTGGGACCTTGATAGAATTTTTCCTATAGATGGAAATGAAGAGGTAAATACAGTTCAATGTATGGAAATCTAGCTAACAGAGACAAAATTAAACAAATACAAGAGGCACAAAATAGCATTTTCTGAATAAACAGCTAAATTATTCATGAGGTAAAAATTTTAAAAAATAAAATAAAACAGTGACACTCCATGCAATACTATGCATGTCTATTAAGATTGTTGTTACAGAGCAAAGTAGTTAACACTGCTGCCTCAGATGGGTCCAATTGAAAAACAGACCATAATCCACTACTGTGGGGTTTGTATTTCTTCTAAATACTAGGATAGCTTTTACCCAGGTGCCCCTGCCCAAGTACAGTCCAAAAAACATTCAAATATGCTATTTGGCCTCTGATAAAAAATAGCCCAGGGTTCCTGTGTGGTAGAGAATTTAAACTGAACACCCCAATGGGACAGGGACTAATGAGAATGGATACATTCTGATTTGTAAAACACTATAATATGCAGACACTATATCAATAAAGGATAAACACCATGCTAACAGTATATATAAAACAGATTTTAATTCAAAGCAGAAGCATTTACTGTTGCAGGATAATTCAAAGAAAAGTTAGCTAAAACAAGATACTAAACTGAAAACATATGAAAGAAAATTCTGCATGAGCTTGGTTGGGGGAATCAGTGGTGAATTCTGTAGATTTCTGGCATTCTAGCTCTTCAGTCTGATTTCACATCATGGGATAGTCCTTTAACGTGGATGTCCACTTTTTGATTAGTCTGCAGTATCTTGCTTGGTCTCCGATGATGATTTTCCTCCTATTACCTGAATCTTGGAAGCAATTGCTGTGAACTTGAAATACAGGAATAACAAGTCCCTACATTCTGCTATTAGAACTCAGTCGAAGCATTCTTTTGAGCAATATGGGAGACTTATGGGCAGCCTCACTTTCCCCAAGATACATATCAGCCTGATCAAATCCTATTGGCACTCTGATTCAGATAGCTGGGATCCCCAGGAGATGAGTCTCCTAAGTTTCCTGCAGCACTTTGTCCAAAAGAGGATTGTACATGAAGGTGACCACACACAGCTGTCCAACACATAGACGTTATTATATGGGAATGGGACCAGTTATTCAGAAACCTGTTATGCAGCAGGATGTTAAGAAAACCATTGGTAAAATGTTAATACTTGCTGCTTTTTCAGTAATAATATCACAGAACTATAACGATTGTGGGACAGCTAGAAATATGTTTTAAATGTAATGTAGTAGATTTTAGTCACAGTGCTCAAATATGCTGGAAAAGATCTTATATGGAAATCTCCCAGCGCTTCAATTGATAGATAATGAACCTATACATCCAAAGGCACAAGTACAATTTTAGGGCTCTGAGCTGTCCTAGGCTACATTCACTGGAAGTGAAATGGAGCTTGTACATTAGTCAAAATCAAACTCCATTGATCACTTTGGTAAAAACTATTTTGATGCCGCTTATTGCTTTCATGGTCTGAACGGTATGCATAGACACCATTTAAGCCATAGCAATCTATTCATTAGTATTTGGACAAGCACCAAAGGGCGATACAATATAGAGAGTTTCTATCTGGTAATTACATTTTAAATACTTTTCCTAAAAGTGTTATCTGTATTTTTTGTACTTTTAAGTTTGTTCAACATAATAAAAATCAAAAGGTAAGATGTATTTTTTATTAAGAGAAAATGAAATATTTATCCATACTGTGTACGCAATAGTTTTAAACCAGAATGTAGCAGGCGAAAACAAATTATTCCAATAAGAAGATACAACCCTATAGGCAGACACGGGTGCTCCAGTCCTAAAGGAATAAACAAGTCAGATTTTACACAGATGGTGCCATGGTGTAATGGTTAGCACTCTGGACTCTGAATCCAGCGATCTGAGTTCAAATCTCAGTGGGACCTTGATAGAATTTTTCCTATAGATGGAAATGAAGAGGTAAATACAGTTCAATGTATGGAAATCTAGCTAACAGAGACAAAATTAAACAAATACAAGAGGCACAAAATAGCATTTTCTGAATAAACAGCTAAATTATTCATGAGGTAAAAATTTTAAAAAATAAAATAAAACAGTGACACTCCATGCAATACTATGCATGTCTATTAAGATTGTTGTTACAGAGCAAAGTAGTTAACACTGCTGCCTCAGATGGGTCCAATTGAAAAACAGACCATAATCCACTACTGTGGGGTTTGTATTTCTTCTAAATACTAGGATAGCTTTTACCCAGGTGCCCCTGCCCAAGTACAGTCCAAAAAACATTCAAATATGCTATTTGGCCTCTGATAAAAAATAGCCCAGGGTTCCTGTGTGGTAGAGAATTTAAACTGAACACCCCAATGGGACAGGGACTAATGAGAATGGATACATTCTGATTTGTAAAACACTATAATATGCAGACACTATATCAATAAAGGATAAACACCATGCTAACAGTATATATAAAACAGATTTTAATTCAAAGCAGAAGCATTTACTGTTGCAGGATAATTCAAAGAAAAGTTAGCTAAAACAAGATACTAAACTGAAAACATATGAAAGAAAATTCTGCATGAGCTTGGTTGGGGGAATCAGTGGTGAATTCTGTAGATTTCTGGCATTCTAGCTCTTCAGTCTGATTTCACATCATGGGATAGTCCTTTAACGTGGATGTCCACTTTTTGATTAGTCTGCAGTATCTTGCTTGGTCTCCGATGATGATTTTCCTCCTATTACCTGAATCTTGGAAGCAATTGCTGTGAACTTGAAATACAGGAATAACAAGTCCCTACATTCTGCTATTAGAACTCAGTCGAAGCATTCTTTTGAGCAATATGGGAGACTTATGGGCAGCCTCACTTTCCCCAAGATACATATCAGCCTGATCAAATCCTATTGGCACTCTGATTCAGATAGCTGGGATCCCCAGGAGATGAGTCTCCTAAGTTTCCTGCAGCACTTTGTCCAAAAGAGGATTGTACATGAAGGTGACCACACACAGCTGTCCAACACATAGACGTTATTATATGGGAATGGGACCAGTTATTCAGAAACCTGTTATGCAGCAGGATGTTAAGAAAACCATTGGTAAAATGTTAATACTTGCTGCTTTTTCAGTAATAATATCACAGAACTATAACGATTGTGGGACAGCTAGAAATATGTTTTAAATGTAATGTAGTAGATTTTAGTCACAGTGCTCAAATATGCTGGAAAAGATCTTATATGGAAATCTCCCAGCGCTTCAATTGATAGATAATGAACCTATACATCCAAAGGCACAAGTACAATTTTAGGGCTCTGAGCTGTCCTAGGCTACATTCACTGGAAGTGAAATGGAGCTTGTACATTAGTCAAAATCAAACTCCATTGATCACTTTGGTAAAAACTATTTTGATGCCGCTTATTGCTTTCATGGTCTGAACGGTATGCATAGACACCATTTAAGCCATAGCAATCTATTCATTAGTATTTGGACAAGCACCAAAGGGCGATACAATATAGAGAGTTTCTATCTGGTAATTACATTTTAAATACTTTTCCTAAAAGTGTTATCTGTATTTTTTGTACTTTTAAGTTTGTTCAACATAATAAAAATCAAAAGGTAAGATGTATTTTTTATTAAGAGAAAATGAAATATTTATCCATACTGTGTACGCAATAGTTTTAAACCAGAATGTAGCAGGCGAAAACAAATTATTCCAATAAGAAGATACAACCCTATAGGCAGACACGGGTGCTCCAGTCCTAAAGGAATAAACAAGTCAGATTTTACACAGATGGTGCCATGGTGTAATGGTTAGCACTCTGGGGCCTCTGAATCCAGCGATCTGAGTTCAAATCTCAGTGGGACCTTGATAGAATTTTTCCTATAGATGGAAATGAAGAGGTAAATACAGTTCAATGTATGGAAATCTAGCTAACAGAGACAAAATTAAACAAATACAAGAGGCACAAAATAGCATTTTCTGAATAAACAGCTAAATTATTCATGAGGTAAAAATTTTAAAAAATAAAATAAAACAGTGACACTCCATGCAATACTATGCATGTCTATTAAGATTGTTGTTACAGAGCAAAGTAGTTAACACTGCTGCCTCAGATGGGTCCAATTGAAAAACAGACCATAATCCACTACTGTGGGGTTTGTATTTCTTCTAAATACTAGGATAGCTTTTACCCAGGTGCCCCTGCCCAAGTACAGTCCAAAAAACATTCAAATATGCTATTTGGCCTCTGATAAAAAATAGCCCAGGGTTCCTGTGTGGTAGAGAATTTAAACTGAACACCCCAATGGGACAGGGACTAATGAGAATGGATACATTCTGATTTGTAAAACACTATAATATGCAGACACTATATCAATAAAGGATAAACACCATGCTAACAGTATATATAAAACAGATTTTAATTCAAAGCAGAAGCATTTACTGTTGCAGGATAATTCAAAGAAAAGTTAGCTAAAACAAGATACTAAACTGAAAACATATGAAAGAAAATTCTGCATGAGCTTGGTTGGGGGAATCAGTGGTGAATTCTGTAGATTTCTGGCATTCTAGCTCTTCAGTCTGATTTCACATCATGGGATAGTCCTTTAACGTGGATGTCCACTTTTTGATTAGTCTGCAGTATCTTGCTTGGTCTCCGATGATGATTTTCCTCCTATTACCTGAATCTTGGAAGCAATTGCTGTGAACTTGAAATACAGGAATAACAAGTCCCTACATTCTGCTATTAGAACTCAGTCGAAGCATTCTTTTGAGCAATATGGGAGACTTATGGGCAGCCTCACTTTCCCCAAGATACATATCAGCCTGATCAAATCCTATTGGCACTCTGATTCAGATAGCTGGGATCCCCAGGAGATGAGTCTCCTAAGTTTCCTGCAGCACTTTGTCCAAAAGAGGATTGTACATGAAGGTGACCACACACAGCTGTCCAACACATAGACGTTATTATATGGGAATGGGACCAGTTATTCAGAAACCTGTTATGCAGCAGGATGTTAAGAAAACCATTGGTAAAATGTTAATACTTGCTGCTTTTTCAGTAATAATATCACAGAACTATAACGATTGTGGGACAGCTAGAAATATGTTTTAAATGTAATGTAGTAGATTTTAGTCACAGTGCTCAAATATGCTGGAAAAGATCTTATATGGAAATCTCCCAGCGCTTCAATTGATAGATAATGAACCTATACATCCAAAGGCACAAGTACAATTTTAGGGCTCTGAGCTGTCCTAGGCTACATTCACTGGAAGTGAAATGGAGCTTGTACATTAGTCAAAATCAAACTCCATTGATCACTTTGGTAAAAACTATTTTGATGCCGCTTATTGCTTTCATGGTCTGAACGGTATGCATAGACACCATTTAAGCCATAGCAATCTATTCATTAGTATTTGGACAAGCACCAAAGGGCGATACAATATAGAGAGTTTCTATCTGGTAATTACATTTTAAATACTTTTCCTAAAAGTGTTATCTGTATTTTTTGTACTTTTAAGTTTGTTCAACATAATAAAAATCAAAAGGTAAGATGTATTTTTTATTAAGAGAAAATGAAATATTTATCCATACTGTGTACGCAATAGTTTTAAACCAGAATGTAGCAGGCGAAAACAAATTATTCCAATAAGAAGATACAACCCTATAGGCAGACACGGGTGCTCCAGTCCTAAAGGAATAAACAAGTCAGATTTTACACAGATGGTGCCATGGTGTAATGGTTAGCACTCTGGACTCTGAATCCAGCGATCTGAGTTCAAATCTCAGTGGGACCTTGATAGAATTTTTCCTATAGATGGAAATGAAGAGATAAATACAGTTCAATGTATGGAAATCTAGCTAACAGAGACAAAATTAAACAAATACAAGAGGCACAAAATAGCATTTTCTGAATAAACAGCTAAATTATTCATGAGGTAAAAATTTTAAAAAATAAAATAAAACAGTGACACTCCATGCAATACTATGCATGTCTATTAAGATTGTTGTTACAGAGCAAAGTAGTTAACACTGCTGCCTCAGATGGGTCCAATTGAAAAACAGACCATAATCCACTACTGTGGGGTTTGTATTTCTTCTAAATACTAGGATAGCTTTTACCCAGGTGCCCCTGCCCAAGTACAGTCCAAAAAACATTCAAATATGCTATTTGGCCTCTGATAAAAAATAGCCCAGGGTTCCTGTGTGGTAGAGAATTTAAACTGAACACCCCAATGGGACAGGGACTAATGAGAATGGATACATTCTGATTTGTAAAACACTATAATATGCAGACACTATATCAATAAAGGATAAACACCATGCTAACAGTATATATAAAACAGATTTTAATTCAAAGCAGAAGCATTTACTGTTGCAGGATAATTCAAAGAAAAGTTAGCTAAAACAAGATACTAAACTGAAAACATATGAAAGAAAATTCTGCATGAGCTTGGTTGGGGGAATCAGTGGTGAATTCTGTAGATTTCTGGCATTCTAGCTCTTCAGTCTGATTTCACATCATGGGATAGTCCTTTAACGTGGATGTCCACTTTTTGATTAGTCTGCAGTATCTTGCTTGGTCTCCGATGATGATTTTCCTCCTATTACCTGAATCTTGGAAGCAATTGCTGTGAACTTGAAATACAGGAATAACAAGTCCCTACATTCTGCTATTAGAACTCAGTCGAAGCATTCTTTTGAGCAATATGGGAGACTTATGGGCAGCCTCACTTTCCCCAAGATACATATCAGCCTGATCAAATCCTATTGGCACTCTGATTCAGATAGCTGGGATCCCCAGGAGATGAGTCTCCTAAGTTTCCTGCAGCACTTTGTCCAAAAGAGGATTGTACATGAAGGTGACCACACACAGCTGTCCAACACATAGACGTTATTATATGGGAATGGGACCAGTTATTCAGAAACCTGTTATGCAGCAGGATGTTAAGAAAACCATTGGTAAAATGTTAATACTTGCTGCTTTTTCAGTAATAATATCACAGAACTATAACGATTGTGGGACAGCTAGAAATATGTTTTAAATGTAATGTAGTAGATTTTAGTCACAGTGCTCAAATATGCTGGAAAAGATCTTATATGGAAATCTCCCAGCGCTTCAATTGATAGATAATGAACCTATACATCCAAAGGCACAAGTACAATTTTAGGGCTCTGAGCTGTCCTAGGCTACATTCACTGGAAGTGAAATGGAGCTTGTACATTAGTCAAAATCAAACTCCATTGATCACTTTGGTAAAAACTATTTTGATGCCGCTTATTGCTTTCATGGTCTGAACGGTATGCATAGACACCATTTAAGCCATAGCAATCTATTCATTAGTATTTGGACAAGCACCAAAGGGCGATACAATATAGAGAGTTTCTATCTGGTAATTACATTTTAAATACTTTTCCTAAAAGTGTTATCTGTATTTTTTGTACTTTTAAGTTTGTTCAACATAATAAAAATCAAAAGGTAAGATGTATTTTTTATTAAGAGAAAATGAAATATTTATCCATACTGTGTACGCAATAGTTTTAAACCAGAATGTAGCAGGCGAAAACAAATTATTCCAATAAGAAGATACAACCCTATAGGCAGACACGGGTGCTCCAGTCCTAAAGGAATAAACAAGTCAGATTTTACACAGATGGTGCCATGGTGTAATGGTTAGCACTCTGGACTCTGAATCCAGCGATCTGAGTTCAAATCTCAGTGGGACCTTGATAGAATTTTTCCTATAGATGGAAATGAAGAGGTAAATACAGTTCAATGTATGGAAATCTAGCTAACAGAGACAAAATTAAACAAATACAAGAGGCACAAAATAGCATTTTCTGAATAAACAGCTAAATTATTCATGAGGTAAAAATTTAAAAAAATAAAATAAAACAGTGACACTCCATGCAATACTATGCATGTCTATTAAGATTGTTGTTACAGAGCAAAGTAGTTAACACTGCTGCCTCAGATGGGTCCAATTGAAAAACAGACCATAATCCACTACTGTGGGGTTTGTATTTCTTCTAAATACTAGGATAGCTTTTACCCAGGTGCCCCTGCCCAAGTACAGTCCAAAAAACATTCAAATATGCTATTTGGCCTCTGATAAAAAATAGCCCAGGGTTCCTGTGTGGTAGAGAATTTAAACTGAACACCCCAATGGGACAGGGACTAATGAGAATGGATACATTCTGATTTGTAAAACACTATAATATGCAGACACTATATCAATAAAGGATAAACACCATGCTAACAGTATATATAAAACAGATTTTAATTCAAAGCAGAAGCATTTACTGTTGCAGGATAATTCAAAGAAAAGTTAGCTAAAACAAGATACTAAACTGAAAACATATGAAAGAAAATTCTGCATGAGCTTGGTTGGGGGAATCAGTGGTGAATTCTGTAGATTTCTGGCATTCTAGCTCTTCAGTCTGATTTCACATCATGGGATAGTCCTTTAACGTGGATGTCCACTTTTTGATTAGTCTGCAGTATCTTGCTTGGTCTCCGATGATGATTTTCCTCCTATTACCTGAATCTTGGAAGCAATTGCTGTGAACTTGAAATACAGGAATAACAAGTCCCTACATTCTGCTATTAGAACTCAGTCGAAGCATTCTTTTGAGCAATATGGGAGACTTATGGGCAGCCTCACTTTCCCCAAGATACATATCAGCCTGATCAAATCCTATTGGCACTCTGATTCAGATAGCTGGGATCCCCAGGAGATGAGTCTCCTAAGTTTCCTGCAGCACTTTGTCCAAAAGAGGATTGTACATGAAGGTGACCACACACAGCTGTCCAACACATAGACGTTATTATATGGGAATGGGACCAGTTATTCAGAAACCTGTTATGCAGCAGGATGTTAAGAAAACCATTGGTAAAATGTTAATACTTGCTGCTTTTTCAGTAATAATATCACAGAACTATAACGATTGTGGGACAGATAGAAATATGTTTTAAATGTAATGTAGTAGATTTTAGTCACAGTGCTCAAATATGCTGGAAAAGATCTTATATGGAAATCTCCCAGCGCTTCAATTGATAGATAATGAACCTATACATCCAAAGGCACAAGTACAATTTTAGGGCTCTGAGCTGTCCTAGGCTACATTCACTGGAAGTGAAATGGAGCTTGTACATTAGTCAAAATCAAACTCCATTGATCACTTTGGTAAAAACTATTTTGATGCCGCTTATTGCTTTCATGGTCTGAACGGTATGCATAGACACCATTTAAGCCATAGCAATCTATTCATTAGTATTTGGACAAGCACCAAAGGGCGATACAATATAGAGAGTTTCTATCTGGTAATTACATTTTAAATACTTTTCCTAAAAGTGTTATCTGTATTTTTTGTACTTTTAAGTTTGTTCAACATAATAAAAATCAAAAGGTAAGATGTATTTTTTATTAAGAGAAAATGAAATATTTATCCATACTGTGTACGCAATAGTTTTAAACCAGAATGTAGCAGGCGAAAACAAATTATTCCAATAAGAAGATACAACCCTATAGGCAGACACGGGTGCTCCAGTCCTAAAGGAATAAACAAGTCAGATTTTACACAGATGGTGCCATGGTGTAATGGTTAGCACTCTGGACTCTGAATCCAGCGATCTGAGTTCAAATCTCAGTGGGACCTTGATAGAATTTTTCCTATAGATGGAAATGAAGAGGTAAATACAGTTCAATGTATGGAAATCTAGCTAACAGAGACAAAATTAAACAAATACAAGAGGCACAAAATAGCATTTTCTGAATAAACAGCTAAATTATTCATGAGGTAAAAATTTAAAAAAATAAAATAAAACAGTGACACTCCATGCAATACTATGCATGTCTATTAAGATTGTTGTTACAGAGCAAAGTAGTTAACACTGCTGCCTCAGATGGGTCCAATTGAAAAACAGACCATAATCCACTACTGTGGGGTTTGTATTTCTTCTAAATACTAGGATAGCTTTTACCCAGGTGCCCCTGCCCAAGTACAGTCCAAAAAACATTCAAATATGCTATTTGGCCTCTGATAAAAAATAGCCCAGGGTTCCTGTGTGGTAGAGAATTTAAACTGAACACCCCAATGGGACAGGGACTAATGAGAATGGATACATTCTGATTTGTAAAACACTATAATATGCAGACACTATATCAATAAAGGATAAACACCATGCTAACAGTATATATAAAACAGATTTTAATTCAAAGCAGAAGCATTTACTGTTGCAGGATAATTCAAAGAAAAGTTAGCTAAAACAAGATACTAAACTGAAAACATATGAAAGAAAATTCTGCATGAGCTTGGTTGGGGGAATCAGTGGTGAATTCTGTAGATTTCTGGCATTCTAGCTCTTCAGTCTGATTTCACATCATGGGATAGTCCTTTAACGTGGATGTCCACTTTTTGATTAGTCTGCAGTATCTTGCTTGGTCTCCGATGATGATTTTCCTCCTATTACCTGAATCTTGGAAGCAATTGCTGTGAACTTGAAATACAGGAATAACAAGTCCCTACATTCTGCTATTAGAACTCAGTCGAAGCATTCTTTTGAGCAATATGGGAGACTTATGGGCAGCCTCACTTTCCCCAAGATACATATCAGCCTGATCAAATCCTATTGGCACTCTGATTCAGATAGCTGGGATCCCCAGGAGATGAGTCTCCTAAGTTTCCTGCAGCACTTTGTCCAAAAGAGGATTGTACATGAAGGTGACCACACACAGCTGTCCAACACATAGACGTTATTATATGGGAATGGGACCAGTTATTCAGAAACCTGTTATGCAGCAGGATGTTAAGAAAACCATTGGTAAAATGTTAATACTTGCTGCTTTTTCAGTAATAATATCACAGAACTATAACGATTGTGGGACAGCTAGAAATATGTTTTAAATGTAATGTAGTAGATTTTAGTCACAGTGCTCAAATATGCTGGAAAAGATCTTATATGGAAATCTCCCAGCGCTTCAATTGATAGATAATGAACCTATACATCCAAAGGCACAAGTACAATTTTAGGGCTCTGAGCTGTCCTAGGCTACATTCACTGGAAGTGAAATGGAGCTTGTACATTAGTCAAAATCAAACTCCATTGATCACTTTGGTAAAAACTATTTTGATGCCGCTTATTGCTTTCATGGTCTGAACGGTATGCATAGACACCATTTAAGCCATAGCAATCTATTCATTAGCATTTGGACAAGCACCAAAGGGCGATACAATATAGAGAGTTTCTATCTGGTAATTACATTTTAAATACTTTTCCTAAAAGTGTTATCTGTATTTTTTGTACTTTTAAGTTTGTTCAACATAATAAAAATCAAAAGGTAAGATGTATTTTTTATTAAGAGAAAATGAAATATTTATCCATACTGTGTACGCAATAGTTTTAAACCAGAATGTAGCAGGCGAAAACAAATTATTCCAATAAGAAGATACAACCCTATAGGCAGACACGGGTGCTCCAGTCCTAAAGGAATAAACAAGTCAGATTTTACACAGATGGTGCCATGGTGTAATGGTTAGCACTCTGGGGCCTCTGAATCCAGCGATCTGAGTTCAAATCTCAGTGGGACCTTGATAGAATTTTTCCTATAGATGGAAATGAAGAGGTAAATACAGTTCAATGTATGGAAATCTAGCTAACAGAGACAAAATTAAACAAATACAAGAGGCACAAAATAGCATTTTCTGAATAAACAGCTAAATTATTCATGAGGTAAAAATTTTAAAAAATAAAATAAAACAGTGACACTCCATGCAATACTATGCATGTCTATTAAGATTGTTGTTACAGAGCAAAGTAGTTAACACTGCTGCCTCAGATGGGTCCAATTGAAAAACAGACCATAATCCACTACTGTGGGGTTTGTATTTCTTCTAAATACTAGGATAGCTTTTACCCAGGTGCCCCTGCCCAAGTACAGTCCAAAAAACATTCAAATATGCTATTTGGCCTCTGATAAAAAATAGCCCAGGGTTCCTGTGTGGTAGAGAATTTAAACTGAACACCCCAATGGGACAGGGACTAATGAGAATGGATACATTCTGATTTGTAAAACACTATAATATGCAGACACTATATCAATAAAGGATAAACACCATGCTAACAGTATATATAAAACAGATTTTAATTCAAAGCAGAAGCATTTACTGTTGCAGGATAATTCAAAGAAAAGTTAGCTAAAACAAGATACTAAACTGAAAACATATGAAAGAAAATTCTGCATGAGCTTGGTTGGGGGAATCAGTGGTGAATTCTGTAGATTTCTGGCATTCTAGCTCTTCAGTCTGATTTCACATCATGGGATAGTCCTTTAACGTGGATGTCCACTTTTTGATTAGTCTGCAGTATCTTGCTTGGTCTCCGATGATGATTTTCCTCCTATTACCTGAATCTTGGAAGCAATTGCTGTGAACTTGAAATACAGGAATAACAAGTCCCTACATTCTGCTATTAGAACTCAGTCGAAGCATTCTTTTGAGCAATATGGGAGACTTATGGGCAGCCTCACTTTCCCCAAGATACATATCAGCCTGATCAAATCCTATTGGCACTCTGATTCAGATAGCTGGGATCCCCAGGAGATGAGTCTCCTAAGTTTCCTGCAGCACTTTGTCCAAAAGAGGATTGTACATGAAGGTGACCACACACAGCTGTCCAACACATAGACGTTATTATATGGGAATGGGACCAGTTATTCAGAAACCTGTTATGCAGCAGGATGTTAAGAAAACCATTGGTAAAATGTTAATACTTGCTGCTTTTTCAGTAATAATATCACAGAACTATAACGATTGTGGGACAGCTAGAAATATGTTTTAAATGTAATGTAGTAGATTTTAGTCACAGTGCTCAAATATGCTGGAAAAGATCTTATATGGAAATCTCCCAGCGCTTCAATTGATAGATAATGAACCTATACATCCAAAGGCACAAGTACAATTTTAGGGCTCTGAGCTGTCCTAGGCTACATTCACTGGAAGTGAAATGGAGCTTGTACATTAGTCAAAATCAAACTCCATTGATCACTTTGGTAAAAACTATTTTGATGCCGCTTATTGCTTTCATGGTCTGAACGGTATGCATAGACACCATTTAAGCCATAGCAATCTATTCATTAGCATTTGGACAAGCACCAAAGGGCGATACAATATAGAGAGTTTCTATCTGGTAATTACATTTTAAATACTTTTCCTAAAAGTGTTATCTGTATTTTTTGTACTTTTAAGTTTGTTCAACATAATAAAAATCAAAAGGTAAGATGTATTTTTTATTAAGAGAAAATGAAATATTTATCCATACTGTGTACGCAATAGTTTTAAACCAGAATGTAGCAGGCGAAAACAAATTATTCCAATAAGAAGATACAACCCTATAGGCAGACACGGGTGCTCCAGTCCTAAAGGAATAAACAAGTCAGATTTTACACAGATGGTGCCATGGTGTAATGGTTAGCAATCTGGGGACTCTGAATCCAGCGATCTGAGTTCAAATCTCAGTGGGACCTTGATAGAATTTTTCCTATAGATGGAAATGAAGAGGTAAATACAGTTCAATGTATGGAAATCTAGCTAACAGAGACAAAATTAAACAAATACAAGAGGCACAAAATAGCATTTTCTGAATAAACAGCTAAATTATTCATGAGGTAAAAATTTTAAAAAATAAAATAAAACAGTGACACTCCATGCAATACTATGCATGTCTATTAAGATTGTTGTTACAGAGCAAAGTAGTTAACACTGCTGCCTCAGATGGGTCCAATTGAAAAACAGACCATAATCCACTACTGTGGGGTTTGTATTTCTTCTAAATACTAGGATAGCTTTTACCCAGGTGCCCCTGCCCAAGTACAGTCCAAAAAACATTCAAATATGCTATTTGGCCTCTGATAAAAAATAGCCCAGGGTTCCTGTGTGGTAGAGAATTTAAACTGAACACCCCAATGGGACAGGGACTAATGAGAATGGATACATTCTGATTTGTAAAACACTATAATATGCAGACACTATATCAATAAAGGATAAACACCATGCTAACAGTATATATAAAACAGATTTTAATTCAAAGCAGAAGCATTTACTGTTGCAGGATAATTCAAAGAAAAGTTAGCTAAAACAAGATACTAAACTGAAAACATATGAAAGAAAATTCTGCATGAGCTTGGTTGGGGGAATCAGTGGTGAATTCTGTAGATTTCTGGCATTCTAGCTCTTCAGTCTGATTTCACATCATGGGATAGTCCTTTAACGTGGATGTCCACTTTTTGATTAGTCTGCAGTATCTTGCTTGGTCTCCGATGATGATTTTCCTCCTATTACCTGAATCTTGGAAGCAATTGCTGTGAACTTGAAATACAGGAATAACAAGTCCCTACATTCTGCTATTAGAACTCAGTCGAAGCATTCTTTTGAGCAATATGGGAGACTTATGGGCAGCCTCACTTTCCCCAAGATACATATCAGCCTGATCAAATCCTATTGGCACTCTGATTCAGATAGCTGGGATCCCCAGGAGATGAGTCTCCTAAGTTTCCTGCAGCACTTTGTCCAAAAGAGGATTGTACATGAAGGTGACCACACACAGCTGTCCAACACATAGACGTTATTATATGGGAATGGGACCAGTTATTCAGAAACCTGTTATGCAGCAGGATGTTAAGAAAACCATTGGTAAAATGTTAATACTTGCTGCTTTTTCAGTAATAATATCACAGAACTATAACGATTGTGGGACAGCTAGAAATATGTTTTAAATGTAATGTAGTAGATTTTAGTCACAGTGCTCAAATATGCTGGAAAAGATCTTATATGGAAATCTCCCAGCGCTTCAATTGATAGATAATGAACCTATACATCCAAAGGCACAAGTACAATTTTAGGGCTCTGAGCTGTCCTAGGCTACATTCACTGGAAGTGAAATGGAGCTTGTACATTAGTCAAAATCAAACTCCATTGATCACTTTGGTAAAAACTATTTTGATGCCGCTTATTGCTTTCATGGTCTGAACGGTATGCATAGACACCATTTAAGCCATAGCAATCTATTCATTAGCATTTGGACAAGCACCAAAGGGCGATACAATATAGAGAGTTTCTATCTGGTAATTACATTTTAAATACTTTTCCTAAAAGTGTTATCTGTATTTTTTGTACTTTTAAGTTTGTTCAACATAATAAAAATCAAAAGGTAAGATGTATTTTTTATTAAGAGAAAATGAAATATTTATCCATACTGTGTACGCAATAGTTTTAAACCAGAATGTAGCAGGCGAAAACAAATTATTCCAATAAGAAGATACAACCCTATAGGCAGACACGGGTGCTCCAGTCCTAAAGGAATAAACAAGTCAGATTTTACACAGATGGTGCCATGGTGTAATGGTTAGCAATCTGGGGACTCTGAATCCAGCGATCTGAGTTCAAATCTCAGTGGGACCTTGATAGAATTTTTCCTATAGATGGAAATGAAGAGGTAAATACAGTTCAATGTATGGAAATCTAGCTAACAGAGACAAAATTAAACAAATACAAGAGGCACAAAATAGCATTTTCTGAATAAACAGCTAAATTATTCATGAGGTAAAAATTTTAAAAAATAAAATAAAACAGTGACACTCCATGCAATACTATGCATGTCTATTAAGATTGTTGTTACAGAGCAAAGTAGTTAACACTGCTGCCTCAGATGGGTCCAATTGAAAAACAGACCATAATCCACTACTGTGGGGTTTGTATTTCTTCTAAATACTAGGATAGCTTTTACCCAGGTGCCCCTGCCCAAGTACAGTCCAAAAAACATTCAAATATGCTATTTGGCCTCTGATAAAAAATAGCCCAGGGTTCCTGTGTGGTAGAGAATTTAAACTGAACACCCCAATGGGACAGGGACTAATGAGAATGGATACATTCTGATTTGTAAAACACTATAATATGCAGACACTATATCAATAAAGGATAAACACCATGCTAACAGTATATATAAAACAGATTTTAATTCAAAGCAGAAGCATTTACTGTTGCAGGATAATTCAAAGAAAAGTTAGCTAAAACAAGATACTAAACTGAAAACATATGAAAGAAAATTCTGCATGAGCTTGGTTGGGGGAATCAGTGGTGAATTCTGTAGATTTCTGGCATTCTAGCTCTTCAGTCTGATTTCACATCATGGGATAGTCCTTTAACGTGGATGTCCACTTTTTGATTAGTCTGCAGTATCTTGCTTGGTCTCCGATGATGATTTTCCTCCTATTACCTGAATCTTGGAAGCAATTGCTGTGAACTTGAAATACAGGAATAACAAGTCCCTACATTCTGCTATTAGAACTCAGTCGAAGCATTCTTTTGAGCAATATGGGAGACTTATGGGCAGCCTCACTTTCCCCAAGATACATATCAGCCTGATCAAATCCTATTGGCACTCTGATTCAGATAGCTGGGATCCCCAGGAGATGAGTCTCCTAAGTTTCCTGCAGCACTTTGTCCAAAAGAGGATTGTACATGAAGGTGACCACACACAGCTGTCCAACACATAGACGTTATTATATGGGAATGGGACCAGTTATTCAGAAACCTGTTATGCAGCAGGATGTTAAGAAAACCATTGGTAAAATGTTAATACTTGCTGCTTTTTCAGTAATAATATCACAGAACTATAACGATTGTGGGACAGCTAGAAATATGTTTTAAATGTAATGTAGTAGATTTTAGTCACAGTGCTCAAATATGCTGGAAAAGATCTTATATGGAAATCTCCCAGCGCTTCAATTGATAGATAATGAACCTATACATCCAAAGGCACAAGTACAATTTTAGGGCTCTGAGCTGTCCTAGGCTACATTCACTGGAAGTGAAATGGAGCTTGTACATTAGTCAAAATCAAACTCCATTGATCACTTTGGTAAAAACTATTTTGATGCCGCTTATTGCTTTCATGGTCTGAACGGTATGCATAGACACCATTTAAGCCATAGCAATCTATTCATTAGTATTTGGACAAGCACCAAAGGGCGATACAATATAGAGAGTTTCTATCTGGTAATTACATTTTAAATACTTTTCCTAAAAGTGTTATCTGTATTTTTTGTACTTTTAAGTTTGTTCAACATAATAAAAATCAAAAGGTAAGATGTATTTTTTATTAAGAGAAAATGAAATATTTATCCATACTGTGTACGCAATAGTTTTAAACCAGAATGTAGCAGGCGAAAACAAATTATTCCAATAAGAAGATACAACCCTATAGGCAGACACGGGTGCTCCAGTCCTAAAGGAATAAACAAGTCAGATTTTACACAGTTGGTGCCATGGTGTAATGGTTAGCACTCTGGACTCTGAATCCAGCGATCTGAGTTCAAATCTCAGTGGGACCTTGATAGAATTTTTCCTATAGATGGAAATGAAGAGGTAAATACAGTTCAATGTATGGAAATCTAGCTAACAGAGACAAAATTAAACAAATACAAGAGGCACAAAATAGCATTTTCTGAATAAACAGCTAAATTATTCATGAGGTAAAAATTTTAAAAAATAAAATAAAACAGTGACACTCCATGCAATACTATGCATGTCTATTAAGATTGTTGTTACAGAGCAAAGTAGTTAACACTGCTGCCTCAGATGGGTCCAATTGAAAAACAGACCATAATCCACTACTGTGGGGTTTGTATTTCTTCTAAATACTAGGATAGCTTTTACCCAGGTGCCCCTGCCCAAGTACAGTCCAAAAAACATTCAAATATGCTATTTGGCCTCTGATAAAAAATAGCCCAGGGTTCCTGTGTGGTAGAGAATTTAAACTGAACACCCCAATGGGACAGGGACTAATGAGAATGGATACATTCTGATTTGTAAAACACTATAATATGCAGACACTATATCAATAAAGGATAAACACCATGCTAACAATATATATAAAACAGATTTTAATTCAAAGCAGAAGCATTTACTGTTGCAGGATAATTCAAAGAAAAGTTAGCTAAAACAAGATACTAAACTGAAAACATATGAAAGAAAATTCTGCATGAGCTTGGTTGGGGGAATCAGTGGTGAATTCTGTAGATTTCTGGCATTCTAGCTCTTCAGTCTGATATCACATCATGGGATAGTCCTTTAACGTGGATGTCCACTTTTTGATTAGTCTGCAGTATCTTGCTTGGTCTCCGATGATGATTTTCCTCCTATTACCTGAATCTTGGAAGCAATTGCTGTGAACTTGAAATACAGGAATAACAAGTCCCTACATTCTGCTATTAGAACTCAGTCGAAGCATTCTTTTGAGCAATATGGGAGACTTATGGGCAGCCTCACTTTCCCCAAGATACATATCAGCCTGATCAAATCCTATTGGCACTCTGATTCAGATAGCTGGGATCCCCAGGAGATGAGTCTCCTAAGTTTCCTGCAGCACTTTGTCCAAAAGAGGATTGTACATGAAGGTGACCACACACAGCTGTCCAACACATAGACGTTATTATATGGGAATGGGACAAGTTATTCAGAAACCTGGTATGCAGCAGGATGTTAAGAAAACCATTGGTAAAATGTTAATACTTGCTGCTTTTTCAGTAATAATATCACAGAACTATAACGATTGTGGGACAGATAGAAATATGTTTTAAATGTAATGTAGTAGATTTTAGTCACAGTGCTCAAATATGCTGGAAAAGATCTTATATGGAAATCTCCCAGCGCTTCAATTGATAGATAATGAACCTATACATCCAAAGGCACAAGTACAATTTTAGGGCTCTGAGCTGTCCTAGGCTACATTCACTGGAAGTGAAATGGAGCTTGTACATTAGTCAAAATCAAACTCCATCGATCACTTTGGTAAAAACTATTTTGATGCCGCTTATTGCTTTCATGGTCTGAACGGTATGCATAGACACCATTTAAGCCATAGCAATCTATTCATTAGTATTTGGACAAGCACCAAAGGGCGATACAATATAGAGAGTTTCTATCTGGTAATTACATTTTAAATACTTTTCCTAAAAGTGTTATCTGTATTTTTTGTACTTTTAAGTTTGTTCAACATAATAAAAATCAAAAGGTAAGATGTATTTTTTATTAAGAGAAAATGAAATATTTATCCATACTGTGTACGCAATAGTTTTAAACCAGAATGAAGCAGGCGAAAACAAATTATTCCAATAAGAAGATACAACCCTATAGGCAGACACGGGTGCTCCAGTCCTAAAGGAATAAACAAGTCAGATTTTACACAGATGATGCCATGGTGTAATGGTTAGCACTCTGGACTCTGAGTCCAGTGATCTGAGTTCAAATCTCAGTGGGACCTTGATAGAATTTTTCCTATAGATGGAAATGCAGAGGTAAATACAGTTCAATGTATGGAAATCTAGCTAACAGAGACAAAATTAAACAAATACAAGAGGCACAAAATAGCATTTTCTGAATAAACAGCTAAATTATTCATGAGGTAAGAATTTAAAAAAATAAAATAAAACAGTGACACTCCATGCAATACTATGCATGTCTATTAAGATTGTTGTTACAGAGCAAAGTAGTTAACACTGCTGCCTCAGATGGGTCCAATTGAAAAACAGACCATAATCCACTACTGTGGGGTTTGTATTTCTTCTAAATACTAGGATAGCTTTTACCCAGGTACACCTGCCCAAGTACAGTCCAAAAAACATTCAAATATGCTATTTGGCCTCTGATAAAAAATAGCCCAGGGTTCCTGTGTGGTAGAGAATTTAAACTGAACACCCCAATGGGACAGGGACTAATGAGAATGGATACATTCTGATTTGTAAAACACTATAATATGCAGACACTATATCAATAAAGGATAAACACCATGCTAACAGTATATATAAAACAGATTTTAATTCAAAGCAGAAGCATTTACTGTTGCAGGATAATTCAAAGAAAAGTTAGCTAAAACAAGATACTAAACTGAAAACATATGAAAGAAAATTCTGCATGAGCTTGGTTGGGGGAATCAGTGGTGAATTCTGTAGATTTCTGGCATTCTAGCTCTTCAGTCTGATTTCACATCATGGGATAGTCCTTTAACGTGGATGTCCACTTTTTGATTAGTCTGCAGTATCTTGCTTGGTCTCCGATGATGATTTTCCTCCTATTACCTGAATCTTGGAAGCAATTGCTGTGAACTTGAAATACAGGAATAACAAGTCCCTACATTCTGCTCTAAGAACTCAGTCGAAGCATTCTTTTGAGCAATATGGGAGACTTATGGGCAGCCTCACTTTCCCCAAGATACATATCAGCCTGATCAAATCCTATTGGCACTCTGATTCAGATAGCTGGGATCCCCAGGAGATGAGTCTCCTAAGTTTCCTGCAGCACTTTGTCCAAAAGAGGATTGTACATGAAGGTGACCACACACAGCTGTCCAACACATAGACGTTATTATATGGGAATGGGACCAGTTATTCAGAAACCTGGTATGCAGCAGGATGTTAAGAAAACCATTGGTAAAATGTTAATACTTGCTGCTTTTTCAGTAATAATATCACAGAACTATAACGATTGTGGGACAGATAGAAATATGTTTTAAATGTAATGTAGTAGATTTTAGTCACAGTGCTCAAATATGCTGGAAAAGATCTTATATGGAAATCTCCCAGCGCTTCAATTGATAGATAATGAACCTATACATCCAAAGGCACAAGTACAATTTTAGGGCTCTGAGCTGTCCTAGGCTACATTCACTGAAAGTGAAATGGAGCTTGTACATTAGTCAAAATCAAACTCCATTGATCACTTTGGTAAAAACTATTTTGATGCCGCTTATTGCTTTCATGGTCTGAAAGGTATGCATAGACACCATTTAAGCCATAGCAATCTATTCATTAGTATTTGGACAAGCACCAAAGGGCGATACAATATAGAGAGTTTCTATCTGGTAATTACATTTTAAATACTTTTCCTAAAAGTGTTATCTGTATTTTTTGTACTTTTAAGTTTGTTCAACATAATAAAAATCAAAAGGTAAGATGTATTTTTTATTAAGAGAAAATGAAATATTTATCCATACTGTGTACGCAATAGTTTTAAACCAGAATGTAGCAGGCGAAAACAAATTATTCCAATAAGAAGATACAACCCTATAGGCAGACACGGGTGCTCCAGTCCTAAAGGAATAAACAAGTCAGATTTTACACAGATGGTGCCATGGTGTAATGGTTAGCAATCTGGGGACTCTGAATCCAGCGATCTGAGTTCAAATCTCAGTGGGACCTTGATAGAATTTTTCCTATAGATGGAAATGAAGAGGTAAATACAGTTCAATGTATGGAAATCTAGCTAACAGAGACAAAATTAAACAAATACAAGAGGCACAAAATAGCATTTTCTGAATAAACAGCTAAATTATTCATGAGGTAAAAATTTTAAAAAATAAAATAAAACAGTGACACTCCATGCAATACTATGCATGTCTATTAAGATTGTTGTTACAGAGCAAAGTAGTTAACACTGCTGCCTCAGATGGGTCCAATTGAAAAACAGACCATAATCCACTACTGTGGGGTTTGTATTTCTTCTAAATACTAGGATAGCTTTTACCCAGGTGCCCCTGCCCAAGTACAGTCCAAAAAACATTCAAATATGCTATTTGGCCTCTGATAAAAAATAGCCCAGGGTTCCTGTGTGGTAGAGAATTTAAACTGAACACCCCAATGGGACAGGGACTAATGAGAATGGATACATTCTGATTTGTAAAACACTATAATATGCAGACACTATATCAATAAAGGATAAACACCATGCTAACAGTATATATAAAACAGATTTTAATTCAAAGCAGAAGCATTTACTGTTGCAGGATAATTCAAAGAAAAGTTAGCTAAAACAAGATACTAAACTGAAAACATATGAAAGAAAATTCTGCATGAGCTTGGTTGGGGGAATCAGTGGTGAATTCTGTAGATTTCTGGCATTCTAGCTCTTCAGTCTGATTTCACATCATGGGATAGTCCTTTAACGTGGATGTCCACTTTTTGATTAGTCTGCAGTATCTTGCTTGGTCTCCGATGATGATTTTCCTCCTATTACCTGAATCTTGGAAGCAATTGCTGTGAACTTGAAATACAGGAATAACAAGTCCCTACATTCTGCTATTAGAACTCAGTCGAAGCATTCTTTTGAGCAATATGGGAGACTTATGGGCAGCCTCACTTTCCCCAAGATACATATCAGCCTGATCAAATCCTATTGGCACTCTGATTCAGATAGCTGGGATCCCCAGGAGATGAGTCTCCTAAGTTTCCTGCAGCACTTTGTCCAAAAGAGGATTGTACATGAAGGTGACCACACACAGCTGTCCAACACATAGACGTTATTATATGGGAATGGGACCAGTTATTCAGAAACCTGTTATGCAGCAGGATGTTAAGAAAACCATTGGTAAAATGTTAATACTTGCTGCTTTTTCAGTAATAATATCACAGAACTATAACGATTGTGGGACAGCTAGAAATATGTTTTAAATGTAATGTAGTAGATTTTAGTCACAGTGCTCAAATATGCTGGAAAAGATCTTATATGGAAATCTCCCAGCGCTTCAATTGATAGATAATGAACCTATACATCCAAAGGCACAAGTACAATTTTAGGGCTCTGAGCTGTCCTAGGCTACATTCACTGGAAGTGAAATGGAGCTTGTACATTAGTCAAAATCAAACTCCATTGATCACTTTGGTAAAAACTATTTTGATGCCGCTTATTGCTTTCATGGTCTGAACGGTATGCATAGACACCATTTAAGCCATAGCAATCTATTCATTAGTATTTGGACAAGCACCAAAGGGCGATACAATATAGAGAGTTTCTATCTGGTAATTACATTTTAAATACTTTTCCTAAAAGTGTTATCTGTATTTTTTGTACTTTTAAGTTTGTTCAACATAATAAAAATCAAAAGGTAAGATGTATTTTTTATTAAGAGAAAATGAAATATTTATCCATACTGTGTACGCAATAGTTTTAAACCAGAATGTAGCAGGCGAAAACAAATTATTCCAATAAGAAGATACAACCCTATAGGCAGACACGGGTGCTCCAGTCCTAAAGGAATAAACAAGTCAGATTTTACACAGTTGGTGCCATGGTGTAATGGTTAGCACTCTGGACTCTGAATCCAGCGATCTGAGTTCAAATCTCAGTGGGACCTTGATAGAATTTTTCCTATAGATGGAAATGAAGAGGTAAATACAGTTCAATGTATGGAAATCTAGCTAACAGAGACAAAATTAAACAAATACAAGAGGCACAAAATAGCATTTTCTGAATAAACAGCTAAATTATTCATGAGGTAAAAATTTTAAAAAATAAAATAAAACAGTGACACTCCATGCAATACTATGCATGTCTATTAAGATTGTTGTTACAGAGCAAAGTAGTTAACACTGCTGCCTCAGATGGGTCCAATTGAAAAACAGACCATAATCCACTACTGTGGGGTTTGTATTTCTTCTAAATACTAGGATAGCTTTTACCCAGGTGCCCCTGCCCAAGTACAGTCCAAAAAACATTCAAATATGCTATTTGGCCTCTGATAAAAAATAGCCCAGGGTTCCTGTGTGGTAGAGAATTTAAACTGAACACCCCAATGGGACAGGGACTAATGAGAATGGATACATTCTGATTTGTAAAACACTATAATATGCAGACACTATATCAATAAAGGATAAACACCATGCTAACAATATATATAAAACAGATTTTAATTCAAAGCAGAAGCATTTACTGTTGCAGGATAATTCAAAGAAAAGTTAGCTAAAACAAGATACTAAACTGAAAACATATGAAAGAAAATTCTGCATGAGCTTGGTTGGGGGAATCAGTGGTGAATTCTGTAGATTTCTGGCATTCTAGCTCTTCAGTCTGATATCACATCATGGGATAGTCCTTTAACGTGGATGTCCACTTTTTGATTAGTCTGCAGTATCTTGCTTGGTCTCCGATGATGATTTTCCTCCTATTACCTGAATCTTGGAAGCAATTGCTGTGAACTTGAAATACAGGAATAACAAGTCCCTACATTCTGCTATTAGAACTCAGTCGAAGCATTCTTTTGAGCAATATGGGAGACTTATGGGCAGCCTCACTTTCCCCAAGATACATATCAGCCTGATCAAATCCTATTGGCACTCTGATTCAGATAGCTGGGATCCCCAGGAGATGAGTCTCCTAAGTTTCCTGCAGCACTTTGTCCAAAAGAGGATTGTACATGAAGGTGACCACACACAGCTGTCCAACACATAGACGTTATTATATGGGAATGGGACAAGTTATTCAGAAACCTGGTATGCAGCAGGATGTTAAGAAAACCATTGGTAAAATGTTAATACTTGCTGCTTTTTCAGTAATAATATCACAGAACTATAACGATTGTGGGACAGATAGAAATATGTTTTAAATGTAATGTAGTAGATTTTAGTCACAGTGCTCAAATATGCTGGAAAAGATCTTATATGGAAATCTCCCAGCGCTTCAATTGATAGATAATGAACCTATACATCCAAAGGCACAAGTACAATTTTAGGGCTCTGAGCTGTCCTAGGCTACATTCACTGGAAGTGAAATGGAGCTTGTACATTAGTCAAAATCAAACTCCATCGATCACTTTGGTAAAAACTATTTTGATGCCGCTTATTGCTTTCATGGTCTGAACGGTATGCATAGACACCATTTAAGCCATAGCAATCTATTCATTAGTATTTGGACAAGCACCAAAGGGCGATACAATATAGAGAGTTTCTATCTGGTAATTACATTTTAAATACTTTTCCTAAAAGTGTTATCTGTATTTTTTGTACTTTTAAGTTTGTTCAACATAATAAAAATCAAAAGGTAAGATGTATTTTTTATTAAGAGAAAATGAAATATTTATCCATACTGTGTACGCAATAGTTTTAAACCAGAATGAAGCAGGCGAAAACAAATTATTCCAATAAGAAGATACAACCCTATAGGCAGACACGGGTGCTCCAGTCCTAAAGGAATAAACAAGTCAGATTTTACACAGATGATGCCATGGTGTAATGGTTAGCACTCTGGACTCTGAGTCCAGTGATCTGAGTTCAAATCTCAGTGGGACCTTGATAGAATTTTTCCTATAGATGGAAATGCAGAGGTAAATACAGTTCAATGTATGGAAATCTAGCTAACAGAGACAAAATTAAACAAATACAAGAGGCACAAAATAGCATTTTCTGAATAAACAGCTAAATTATTCATGAGGTAAGAATTTAAAAAAATAAAATAAAACAGTGACACTCCATGCAATACTATGCATGTCTATTAAGATTGTTGTTACAGAGCAAAGTAGTTAACACTGCTGCCTCAGATGGGTCCAATTGAAAAACAGACCATAATCAACTACTGTGGGGTTTGTATTTCTTCTAAATACTAGGATAGCTTTTACCCAGGTACACCTGCCCAAGTACAGTCCAAAAAACATTCAAATATGCTATTTGGCCTCTGATAAAAAATAGCCCAGGGTTCCTGTGTGGTAGAGAATTTAAACTGAACACCCCAATGGGACAGGGACTAATGAGAATGGATACATTCTGATTTGTAAAACACTATAATATGCAGACACTATATCAATAAAGGATAAAAACCATGCTAACAGTATATATAAAACAGATTTTAATTCAAAGCAGAAGCATTTACTGTTGCAGGATAATTCAAAGAAAAGTTAGCTAAAACAAGATACTAAACTGAAAACATATGAAAGAAAATTCTGCATGAGCTTGGTTGGGGGAATCAGTGGTGAATTCTGTAGATTTCTGGCATTCTAGCTCTTCAGTCTGATTTCACATCATGGGATAGTCCTTTAACGTGGATGTCCACTTTTTGATTAGTCTGCAGTATCTTGCTTGGTCTCCGATGATGATTTTCCTCCTATTACCTGAATCTTGGAAGCAATTGCTGTGAACTTGAAATACAGGAATAACAAGTCCCTACATTCTGCTCTAAGAACTCAGTCGAAGCATTCTTTTGAGCAATATGGGAGACTTATGGGCAGCCTCACTTTCCCCAAGATACATATCAGCCTGATCAAATCCTATTGGCACTCTGATTCAGATAGCTGGGATCCCCAGGAGATGAGTCTCCTAAGTTTCCTGCAGCACTTTGTCCAAAAGAGGATTGTACATGAAGGTGACCACACACAGCTGTCCAACACATAGACGTTATTATATGGGAATGGGACCAGTTATTCAGAAACCTGGTATGCAGCAGGATGTTAAGAAAACCATTGGTAAAATGTTAATACTTGCTGCTTTTTCAGTAATAATATCACAGAACTATAACGATTGTGGGACAGAAAGAAATATGTTTTAAATGTAATGTAGTAGATTTTAGTCACAGTGCTCAAATATGCTGGAAAAGATCTTATATGGAAATCTCCCAGCGCTTCAATTGATAGATAATGAACCTATACATCCAAAGGCACAAGTACAATTTTAGGGCTCTGAGCTGTCCTAGGCTACATTCACTGAAAGTGAAATGGAGCTTGTACATTAGTCAAAATCAAACTCCATTGATCACTTTGGTAAAAACTATTTTGATGCCGCTTATTGCTTTCATGGTCTGAAAGGTATGCATAGACACCATTTAAGCCATAGCAATCTATTCATTAGTATTTGGACAAGCACCAAAGGGCGATACAATATAGAGAGTTTCTATCTGGTAATTACATTTTAAATACTTTTCCTAAAAGTGTTATCTGTATTTTTTGTACTTTTAAGTTTGTTCAACATAATAAAAATCAAAAGGTAAGATGTATTTTTTATTAAGAGAAAATGAAATATTTATCCATACTGTGTACGCAATAGTTTTAAACCAGAATGAAGCAGGCGAAAACAAATTATTCCAATAAGAAGATACAACCCTATAGGCAGACACGGGTGCTCCAGTCCTAAAGGAATAAACAAGTCAGATTTTACACAGTTGGTGCCATGGTGTAATGGTTAGCACTCTGGACTCTGAATCCAGCGATCTGAGTTCAAATCTCAGTGGGACCTTGATAGAATGTTTCCTATAGATGGAAATGAAGAGGTAAATACAGTTCAATGTATGGAAATCTAGCTAACAGAGACAAAATTAAACAAATACAAGAGGCACAAAATAGCATTTTCTGAATAAACAGCTAAATTATTCATGAGGTAAAAATTTAAAAAAATAAAATAAAACAGTGACACTCCATGCAATACTATGCATGTCTATTAAGATTGTTGTTACAGAGCAAAGTAGTTAACACTGCTGCCTCAGATGGGTCCAATTGAAAAACAGACCATAATCCACTACTGTGGGGTTTGTATTTCTTCTAAATACTAGGATAGCTTTTACCCAGGTGCCCCTGCCCAAGTACAGTCCA